>NC_143557.1:78475000-78815000 GCF_054136105.1 Typopeltis vanoorti
AAAATCTATTAGATAAAAAAATTATCATCAGAAGAAAATAATTTGCAACAAAAACAAAAAATAGAGTTGGAAGAGTTTGAATATACAAGCCATCTTCTGTTTTGCTTATCTCCGTTTGCAATTGTCCTACCATAGTGAGCTGTGGAAAAACACCTCTTGTTGTCATCTTTTGGAAAATCATTTTCCGTCGGAGGAGACGGTGGACCACGTTGTACAATTTGTGTTAGTGTTGCGTTGTTCAAAATTTTGGGCCATGTTGCTGGATCATCAATAGTAAATAGTTCACCTTCCTCTGGTGTCTCAGTTTTAGGATCTTCAATACTCATTGTTTGACCAAACGCGTCATGTTTTCCGCTTCCTTTGAGTATTTCAGAACTCTGATTATTAATTAATGTTGAAGCAGAAGAACCGTTTGTAGTTATTTCAGAGGTCCCGTTATCAACTGATATATCTGAACAAATATACGAGTTCAACTTCATAAATTTAAACAGTGAATTTCTTTGGCGTTCCTCAGCCGCTTCTTTTTCTTGTTTTCGCTTTCGTTTTTCATGCCCACTTGGGTATTTTCTTCAATAATAATCTCTCTCACGACTAGTCATACTCTAGAATTAAATACGATAGATTTAATTATAAAATGAGTTAATAAATTAAAACAACATTACTTACCTGATAAATAAAATATATCTAAAATAGATAATATTAGAAAATAAATAAATCTAATATAGATTGAAAACTGCTATTGAAGAAAAATTCTGATGTCGGATAACCTAAAACCAGTTTACAAAATATATTTTTTAAGATGTTTTGCAAGTAATGTCACATAAAAATATTGCCACGACAGTACGTGTATATACTTACTTATTCATACGCGTATATATTTACATTGCGCCCTGATTGGAATAGGCCTAAATTTGATTCTCGTCGTGAGGGGAGGAATCTTTATGGGGACTTTTTCAATCGAAGGTGAGTTAGCCAATCTCGTACGAAGGTAGCAGGTTTTTTTCTCCCGGAAACTTGGGTTTTTCACCCCGCATACAGACAAATCGGCCATTCAGAACACACGCAATTTACTGACAAAAAATACTGGTAGTGGTGGTGGACGGGTAATGGAGATGATTGGTAGTAGAGGTTCGGTGTAGTGGTGGAGACAATTGTATAGTTGGTATCCTCCCGCGATGAGTCTTCGGACTCCTTGGAGGTGTCACGCATAATAATAAATAATAATAATAAAATCATAACTAAAATCCAAAAACTCCTTAAAATTATGAAAAACACTTGTTTTAAAATGCACTTTTCCCTATTGCTGCATGATACCTGCAAGTCAACTTGGTAAGACCCCTATCTTGTTATTTTCCTTGTTTTTCTCTGGTATTTTTGATCTTGTCTGGTGCCTGTCTGTCAGTCTTCCGCCTGTTAGTAGGAGATTTCTGCGGACGGGGAACGCTTGGCGTTTCTCTTTTTTTTTTCCTCCTGGAAGGCCCACTGGTTCCTTCCTTTTTTTTTTTTTCGGGAAATTATAACAAGGATATAACAAGGATATTCTTAACTTTCTGATATGACTTCCTTCTTACCTAGAGTGAAAACCCTCGGTTTCGAGGTAAAATCTATCATCGAAAAGCGGACGTTCGCGAAAGCTTTAATAGATACTGTAGGGATAAATAATATATTCGGATTTATCCCGTACGGGGGAGGGAGGTTCCAGGTCATTGTAAAAGACGAAGCAACGAGAGAAAAACTCTCTTTAGGAATTCAATGCGAAGGACAAAAATACCTCCCTACTTTAATAGGAAGTATGTTAAAAACGATCAGAATAGACAGATTCCCAGTCGAATATTTAGAAAGCGGGGACGCTCTAATTAAGAAATAGCTATCTTTTATCAAATGGGGAACAGTTAAAGAAGTTAGAATAATGCAGGACAGTGACTTCCCAGAATGGAAGTCGGGGGTGGTATACGTCTCCATGGAGATGAAAACACCCGTTCCCAACTTCGTCTTTATCGGTTCAGCCAGGGTAATGATCAATTACCCAGGTGTCAAGAAGCAGTGCTTCAGATGCGGATCCTTCGAACATATGGGAGCAGACTGCCCCAAAGGCAAATGCCAAAACTGCTTGACAGCAGGTCATGGCCTGGATAAATGCGATCAAGCATGTTTAAAATGCGGGGACACAAAACACAAAGTAAATGAATGCACGCGTAGAACAGCTGCGGAAAGAACAGGAGGTAATATAACCCCCGCCTCCGCAATACCTACAGAAAACCCTGCGATGGCAGAGCAAGAAGCAGCTCCATCCGTACAGCCACCACCTGACACGATGTTGATAGCAGATCCTAAATTGTTGAAACAAACCACACCAAGGAAAACAGAAAAGAAGAAGCAGCGCTCCTCAAAGGTAGAAACCCCTACTAGTAAAACAGAAACAAGAGAAGAAAAAATGGAAGCAAACAGTGCCGCAAAACGCACGAGAGACTCGGACACGGAAGAAAATAAAAGGACAAAAGCCAGCAGCCCAAATCCAACAGAAAATAATAGTGAAACCCCAACACCAGCAAAGGAAAATCTAACAACAATGGGGGAACCAGGGGAACTGGAATCCCAGATCTCCGGTAAAGACGATTCTTACGATGATATGAGATTCTAGGACAGCAACATGGAGGATAACAATACAACCGCCCCCCCTCCCCCCCCAGAAATCCAGGAAGTTCGTAAACGAAGTAACACCTCCCCCAACCTCTAAAATGATCCAAAGTTTAAAAATTGCAACATTAAACGTAAGCGGTCTGCGCAATCCTCAGACGCAAAGCGCTGTCTGGAGACTGCTGCTAATGCATAATATCAACATTTTATTCTTACAAGAAACCTACTTTTACAAACACTGGGACGTGGAGAACTTTTCGAGAAGCTACCCGGTCACCAGCTACTGGTGCTTCGGGGAAGCTCACTCGCGAGGGGTGGGGATACTAATTCTTCCCCCCCCCAAACGCGGGGGGATTCTTCAATGTCCAGAAAGAAGCTACGGGGCGTTTTTTTGTCTGTGGACTGGAAGTACGGTGGCCGTAACACCCGGTTTGTGGCTGTCTACGCCCCAAATAACCCCCACCAACGAAACGGTTTCTTTGCCACACTGGAAAACTATTTTCTAGGTGCGCAACACCTAATCGTGGCGGGCGACTGGAACTGTATAGAAGATGCACGATATGACAAAATAGGCGGGAATGCTAACAGCGGAACTGGCGGTTTTGCAGCACTGAAACGTTGCTGCGAAAACTTCGACCTTGTTGATATCTGGAGACGGCAGAATCCACTAAAAGTCGGAACAACGTGGTGCCGTGGTCAGATATCAACAAGGCTCGACAGGTTCTATGTATCCCAGTTTTTAGAACCACATGTTCTTGGGGTACGTCATATCGCTGTGAGAGGTCTGCTAACAGACCACCAAATGGTACTATTAAAAATATATACCAGAAACAATAGAAACAGCCAGAGGTCCTTGGAGGTTCCCTCCCAATTTTCCCAGTCTTTTTAGCGATAAGCTACAAAACCTCTGTAATGAATGGAGAGACACTAACTGGGACTGGGAAACCTGGCTACAGTTCAAGTCGCAGGCAAGGGAATTCTTTCAGCGGTGTGGGCGTGAAAGGGCACACCAACAGAGACAACGTCTGAGGGATCTCAATAGGGAGCTCGGCTGGTACCACGCCAACGAGCGGAGAGGAATTCCCTGTAGCGATCTTATCAGACAGGTAGAAATCGAGCTACATCAAGAGCGGCAGAGTAGAGTCGAGGACCTCGATTTTCGAGCGAGACTCTATCTCAGATATTTGGAAACACCTTCCGCCGCTTTCTACAATCAACAACGGGTGGCGGCAAATGACGAGCGAACGGTTTACCAGATCCAAGAGAATGGCAAACTGATAAAATCAACCCCTGAAATATTTCGCATTTTCCATCAGCAGTACCTCGGCGCTTTTTCTGATCAGCAGAGCGCAGATGTTTTCAATGAGTGGGACATCACACGTCTTCCCGAGCATCTTACCGCTCTGCATGACAGGCCGATAACTGCTGAGGAAATAAAAACAGCTTGCAAAACAATGAAGGCAAGAAAAATCCCAGGGTTAGATGGATTAGGGATAGAATTCTACCGATCTATCTGGGACTACGCACTACCAGTTTTAGTCAAAATATTTAATGAATTCCTCACTTCGGGAAATATCCCCGAGGAATTCGTTAAAAGCTACACAATTTTTATCCCAAAGAAAGATCGAGATCGCACCTTGGCAGATAGCTGGCGACCGATCTCCCTAATTCGGATTACAAAATATTTGCAAAAATTATCTGCAGCCGCATCAAATGCGGTATAGAAAGAATCATAACAAGCTCCCAGGTTTACGGAATACCCGGTAGATCGATGGAATTAAATCTCTTTTTCTTAAGAGATCTAATCCGTCTGGCCAAAAATAAAAATTACCTTTGGCACTTCTCTCTACGGATCTGGAAAAGGCGTTCGACAGCGTCAGACACACGTACTTGCAGGACATCCTTCAGAAAATAGGTGTGGGCTGGAGGCTTAGGCAAACAATCAAAAACATCTACGCAAAGGCCTCTACCCAAATAGCTATCAACAGGTTCCTCTCGGAACCAGTTCCTATTAAAAAGGGGTAAGACAGGGCTGCCCACTAAGCCCTCTCCTCTTCTCACTCGCGTTAGAACTCCTCATAAGAATAGATAACTCCCCTGCAGTTAGAGGAATACCGCTACCCCTAGTCTCCAGACAGAGCAAAATTGTAGCATATGCCGATGATGTAGTGACGACGCTCAGAGATTCTGAATCCATCTACATTTATTTCAGCATTTTGCAAAAATTCAGCATGGCCAGTGGTCTTCGCGTTAATACTTCGAAGACCAAAATTAAAATTTTTGGAAATTTCCATAGAAATAACCTTCCTTGTGGTTTAGTCCCGCAAACTCAGCCCCTAACAGTACTAGGCGTCCCATTCACGGCGAGCCCGGTACTGTCTGTTAAGAAATTGCAGGAAGAGTGCGAAAAGAAAATAAAACCTTTTAAACCCAATTATTTCTCCTTCTACGGAAGAACAGTAATAATAAAAACAGTAATAATCCCCATGCAAATGCATACAATAAATATTACTATATATAAAAAAAACCCAAGAAGGACAACTTTACAAAATACTAATAGATTTTTTTTTGGAACGGAAGAAAGCATGAGGTTAAAAAAGAATATCTAAAACTCAAAATCAATCAAGGGGGTTTCTCACTTCCGAAATTAAACTGCCTATTCTATGCAAACACTCTCAAAACCATAGGGAAGGCCTTAAAATCTAACCATATTTCAGGATCCCTAATTAAATACTTTCTAGGGCATTTTCTCCCCTATTTCGGGACCACGGGATATGCTGATCCCAGCGCAGAGGTTGTGCCAGAATGGTATTATCCATTATGCCAACAGCTTAAAAAATTTAAAACCGAAGGGATGGAAATTCTAAAATTAAAGCCACAAGCAAGATATTGGGAGTTCTTTCGACTTTCCGGATGTGATACGCCAAATATAGAAACTAACATGGAAACGCTATTTCAAAATATCAGAAATAGCTGGGGACAGCCATTTCACCGGGATCTGGCATGGCGAATAGCCTATGGTCAGCTACCGGTGAAACTGGTTATGTCCCGATACAATTCAAGACCGTGCGACCCCTTCTGCGACGTCTGTCAGAGCATTGAAACGGTGGGACATTTCTTTTACTCGTGCCCCCCCGCCCGATATGTCTGGCAAAGATTAAGCGCAGTACTGGGAATCCAGCCGCTTACACTAGAGGAGGTCTTGTACCTGCAATTTCCCCCACCAGTCAAGAAAATTCAGAAATTTACAATTTTTCTCATCAATGTAATCAAGTATCACATCTGGAAAGTGCGGAAAAAGTCCCAAATCCGCGATGAAAACACTATACAAGCCAAAATACTCAGCGGGATCTATTTCTACCTACCTAGGTTTTTCGCACAAGAAAGACATATACTAGGGGATGGGAGGTTTGTAAATAAATGGTGCAAACCTCCTATCCTCTGTGTCCTGAGACAGGGCTTAATCATACCGTGTCTCTTCCTTTAAAAAGAAATATCTGTTTGTCTGTTTTTTTTTTTTTTCCTTCTCTTTTTCTCTCTTCACGAGTTCTTACAATTCATATAGGAGGGGACAGATCTGAGAACCCGGGCTGCGAAGGCTTACAGCGAGGCAGTGCTGTTCCTTGTGAGCGGCATCTCTCGGGCCAGATTCTTCCCCCAAATCTTGCTCTTCCCGTGGTGTATGGTTGGCCAGTTCTTTTACTGTTTATATATATATATATATATATATATATAAAATAAAAAATAAAAAAACCTCCTACCATAATCTTTATATCTAAGTAAAAAATCTTTATATCTAAGTAAAAAAATCTGTTAGTTTTCAATAAAATTAAATGAAGTTTTAAAAGAAACTTAGGCATTCTTATTTTCCTGGGAAAAAAAAAAAAAAATCCGGCTTAAGTTTTATACTAAAACAAGTGTTAGGAGATGACCTCCAAAGACACCTGGTCAGTTAAATTGTTAATTTAAAAGTATTTTACGAGCGCATATAAGAAAAGTTTATTTCAAAGTTGTTTTTTTTTAGAACAGGTGTAAGGAGATGATGTTTTACAGACCTTTTAGCCACAACCTCTGGGTTATACAGCTAAACGGTTTGAGTGAGGCCTCTTTTTACCTACTACTGTCCTACTCTACCTTTCTTTAACCTCCCCTATTACTACCTGCTGATCCTCAGCAATCTTTATACTCCAAGGCCGATGATGAAAGACATTAACTCCCATTCTAGCTACTCATTGATGAGACCTCAAAAAAGGTTGAAACCGGTCTGGGTAGACCGGTTTCAACCTTTTTTGAGTTCATCTCCTAGGAGCTGTGTGTTTTAACATTATGATAAAATATCAAGAATAGTGAGGGATCTTGCTCCACCTTTGCAACTAGTTGCCTTGGTGTGGCACTACCAAGTGGTCACTTACGCTTGGATCCGCCGACAGTTCGTCCGCATGAAACGTTCAGATCGTAGTTTTCGATCTTAGTTTCGCTTACTGACTGAAAAACAATAAGGGATTTTTATCCCCCCTTAACTTATATTCTAGCTGTTGACTGACTCCACATTCGAATACAGAGAAATTTTATTTTTAACTGCGCCACTCTATGTTCTAATTTGCATAAACAACGTTGTGAAATCAACCATCAGCTAGCACAATGTTGTTATCAACTTAATTCAGGCCGAAATTCTCCTTATTATATATATAGGGTTCCCGTTAAGATTCGAACTATTTTAATGAGTGGTGCAATGAAAGAAATCAGGCAAACACAAGATTCAACTCAAAAAAATTATTTAATGCTTTATCACATAAATTTACACCGAAACAAGAATTTCTAGTAGGGATAATGCAATTTAAGAATGAATAAGTTTTCATTAAAACATTAATAATTTACTCAGCTGAGTATATCATTTACGATTAGAATTTATGCATATAAATTCTACTCTTCTTATTATTCAAAATTCCAAACACAATTTCACTCTAAACAAAGCTATCGTTTAATATACTGCAAATATTGATTCAGTTTAACTATTGAACAATCACAAAGCACAAGTCATCAGACATTCATTTAGCAACCTTTAAGTTTATCAATCTAACACAATAGTTCTCAGAAAGTTCAGTCTCAAATTTACATTGCGTTCTCTCGTAACAGGCTTCTTTATATCACACATTCAATCTTGAACTATTAATCCAGAGATACTTCACATATTACGTTTACGAGGAAATGTTTCACACATTCAATCTTGACTGTTAATTTCAGCAATATGAACTATATCATGTTCTCCAGAAACAAGCTTCGCTGCTTCACACGAGGCATAGAAAAGATATCCGTACCGGTATAGACAGTTTAGCTTCCTCATTATCGAGATTCCTAGAAACTCTCCTTGGTTCTTGAATAGTTTCACTTTGAGAACACACAAATATTATAGAATCCTGGGTTTCAGTAACTGATTAGTTAACTCGGGAGAATTTATCTTCTTGCTCGTAATTGTCTAACTTTCAATATTTCTTACTCATTCTTATTATCCTTTCGTCCAACGCTATCCTGCGAGGCGATAGGAATTTATAAAAGAATAAGGGCCCGAAGAAAGATAAGTCAAAATACAGAGCGGTTCCTGGTTATTTCTCACCTTCTTCTTGTGTCATTTCTTTTTTCATGTACATTACATCCTATTCTCCTTTCCCGCAAAAATCTGGTTCTAACTGGTTTTGTTGATACCGAACTGGCTTCTTGCATACTCTACAGTATCTCACGACAAGGCACGCGCTGGCTAAAAATCACATAATTTCTCAATCAACCAATCAAGTCTTATTTTGAAGAATTTCTTGGACACATTACATTTTACTAATAACATAAATGGATTGCGTAATTCACAATTTCTATCTCTGTATCAGTAACATTAATCTCATAATATACAAGCGATATTTAACACATAGTTTTTACAACTGTACTTCATATCAAAATAATAAATGAACAAATAAATATTAATAAACATAACTTGAAAAAAATCATATGAATAGCATACTATTAACAAGAGATTATTAGTCTGATGAACAAATTTGGCTTAGGGAATTGCTGATTAAGTTGGACTCTGAATGACGTATTAATAATTTCCAAGTTTCCTCATTCAGAATCCAACAGTCATCATGCTCAAGCCACGAGGCTTGCATGTTTTTGCGTGGTAAATATAAAGGCGTGTTAATCAAAACTCTTGCCGCGTATATTAAGGGATTGCGGCAATTAATTTCGCGCGTTAATCAAATTCCACGTTAAGCAAGGGATACCTGTATATTGAATAGACCTCTTTTATCGAAGTATGGACATTCATTCAGTATTGGCAGTAGTGTATTTAACTTAACTAATCGGGGGAGAGAAAAAGCTAGCTTTTTATCCATTAAAATCAGACTATATTACAATTGCATACGATGTATTGGAGGATACTAATACATAGTGTGCAGTTGCTTCAGAATTAGAAGCTTTAAGATGTGGTCGATAGATGGCAGCAGCTTACCAGCTATGAACTCGACTCTTGCCATTTTAATATAACTTATTGGTAGTTTATTAATTTAAATATTTCCAGTGGAGAAACATTACATATCATTGAAAGAACAGAAGGCAATGCTTTAAAGTACTCAAAACATCACAGAAACGATTCATCACAACTTTGTCGTCAAGAAATAAGTTTAGATTCACAAAACTAAGCTGGCCAAGTAGCAAGTGTCGAGAAAGAAATATGCATCTGTAATATAAGATACTGAAAGGTCGCAGGTCATACTCATTGGATCTTAGACAAAAGTATCAGGGTGAAAATAGTTAAAGTAAATTAATTGTATAGCAGACGTAATCAGAGGCTTAATGTGATATTAATATTTACGGTGGATTTACATTTTATATTATCGTTGACCAGTGGCGCACTCAGTATTTAATCTTAGAGGGGGGCCGAGCACTCAAGATTTAATCTTTGAGGGGGGATAAATCTGATTGAGCATCTGCAGTGATCGCCAATACATGATACGCGTGATCTCCTCTGGTCCGGCTCAGGGCAAACGAAGTGGTTACAGGCAAATTCATCGAAAAACAGTTAATCGAAAGACAATTCACCGAATGCAATTCATCGAACAGCAATTCATCGAAAAAGCAATTCGCCGAATAAACAATTTGCCGAACGACAATTTAACGAATGGCAATTCGTCGAAAATGCAATTCATCGAATGACCAATTCCTCGAATGACAATTCATCGAACGACAATTCGTCGAAAATGCAATTCATCGAGAAAACAATTCACCGAAAATTTTTCGATGAATTCTTTCATAATTCATCGAAAAGTCATTTTTCTTGCAAATTATTGTTTAGAAAATCTTCAGTAACAATGCGGAACGTTACTCATGATACAGACAACATATGGAAGCGGTCATTGAAACGTAATAATTATTTTCTTGCATTTTAGAGCATTTAATGTAAGTGTACATCCTGCTTCATTGTACAGCTAGCGATTTATCTGTAGGGAAGACAGGAGTACCACATGCACTTATCTCCCGAATAACCTTGAAAACATGTAACTGTAGTTAATAAGGGGAGGAACAGGCTAAGAAATTCGTTGTACCAAATTTTGTCACAATAAGTCTAGTCGACTGAAATTAAAAATTTCATTAAATTTCATCCAGCCAGAGCGAAATTGCTAATATCATTTAGGAACTTCTTTACGGAAATGTCATGATAAAAGTGAACCATTACGAACTAAAACTGAACCGTGCATTCAGCTTCTTGTACTGAAAACTTCTGCTAAGTCAGCGAGTTATTGTAATACATAATTTCGACATTTTTCTTTGTCGCCCAGAATATAGCTGAACTGAAAACTGGAATGGTTCGACATATTTTTGTAAAAGTTTCAAATACGGAATCTAAATAAAATTTTTTCATTAATAAATGCAATAAATAAATAAATTTACTGAACGTAAGTTAGTAGGCCTAATACTGAGATGACTAGGCTTTTCCTACTGGAAATAGGCAAGTCGGACAAGAAGAACAATAAGAATCGATATTGTTCTGTAATTATTCCTTAGTAAAGCAGCATTGCTATACCAACAATCATTATATTGAGGAGGATGAGGGAAAATAGTATTAATCATTAATATTACTACTACTACTACTAATAATAATAAATTGATTCTTTGATGTAAATATTTTTCACAATATAATAATAAAATATACAGGAATTCAGAGTAAAAATATTGGAAAACTTGAAAAAATTCATTCCTGAAGATTTTTCAATCATGTTTCACTTATTTACTCCTGTTTCTGTTATTCCTCAACGACAGGAGTGCCACATGCACTTATCTCCCGAATAACCTCGAAAGCAAGTAATTGCAGTTAATAAGGGAAGGAATAGGCTAAGAATACTAATGAGTATGTGTGTGGGTATATTTCTGGGTTTTGAGGAGGTGATCGGTGCAGTTTGTTAAAAAAAAAAATAATAGGTTAAAATATTCTCTAGGAAAGGAAAATAATAAAATAAGGAATGATGAATAAAGAGTCTTAAAAAACAAACCTGTAAACCTTTTAGAAGCATACTCATCTAGTGTTATATTTAGATGAGCAGCGGTTGGAAGTCTTATTCGACTTTTGAAGGATGCCAGTGGTCGGCAGATCACAGTTAGAAAACACAGTGCTAAAGGAAATTGGAATTGGGTTGAGTTGTTTTGAATTAAGGAAGAAGCAACTGGCCGCCTTAAATCACTGCGTGTTTTTCCTATTCGGTTCGCTTGTTTTTCGGCAAGAAAAAAAACAAAGAAAAAATTTCAGAGAGGAAAAACCTTCCATCCTCGTATGAGACAGGCTAACTCACCTTCAAGTTAAACGCCCTGATAAAGGCGCTTGACATCCTTGATAAACGTAGGATGCTGACGTCCTTTTCAGCAGTTTCATTAAATGAGCTGTAGAATTTTTCTCTTCTCGGTTTCTGCAGTTTTGTAGAAAATAAGTTTAGGATGGAGGACTTTTTTTTATACATTCACGCCAGGTTTTTTTGTAGTCTTCCATTTTCCAGAGATGTTTCTTAAAGTTGATTTTTCTGTTTTGGAATTTTCGAGTTGGTTCGAAAAAATGGCTCAACAATGCGATCGTGCATGATCGCATTGTTGAGCCATTTTTTCCATGAGGAGAAGACTACGAGAGTGGCATACCTAAATATGCTAGAGAAATTTGTGTTTCCCAGATTGAGAATGTGTAGGGCCTCATTTTCCAGCATGATGGAGCAACTCCACATTATGGCGACTGCGCGTATCCCACTGCTTGTGGCCACCGCGGAGTTCCGATTTGATTCCGATGGATTTCTTCTTTTGCGTATATTTATATTCGTGTATAAATAATTAAGTAAAAGAGTTATTTTCCCAAATGATTACTTTTTCCGATTTTTACATATGGCTATGTTCGTGACCGAACAATTCATCGCGAGGAAAAATCAGAAAAATTCATCTCGCGAACTATTGATTGCAGAAAAAATTCGCTGAAAATGTTATTCGCTAGAAAATTGAAATGATATTGCATTGATACCGATATGAAACGTAAATGCAGGGAAGATAAATTTCGTAAAGGCGTAAACTTTTACTAACGCATAAACTGAACAAACTTATTTGCCATCGCAATACATAAATGTCTTTTTACTGTATTCAGTGTTAAACAAAGCCACCTGTTTTCTGGCTTCTGCATTATAGCATCTGTTGAAGTGAAAGTTTCTTTAATGGTACATGGACATTTTCATTGCAGTCTTCGGACAAAACAGAAGTAGTAAAAATTTATCAATTCCTGAGTAAAAATGAATACTTCTGTGTGTTATAAGAAGTTGATTTACAACAAAATATTAGCATTTTTGAGATATCTTCTATTATTGATAAGACATAAGAGCTGCTAACAGTAAAAAATAAATAAATAAAATAAAAAAAACCTAATGTATTGAGATTAACAAATTGTTCAATGCTAGCAATGTTGAGTTCTTTCCTCATATCGTTGTTTTTAATATGATATTGCCATTGATGGCCTCTATTCACGCTCCTAATCTTTCTCTTTAATATATCTCTAGACTCTAGACTTTGATAGTGTTTTTTTTTCTTTCTAAACCAGCTTTCAGATACATAATTTTTTAAAACTGGTTCGAACGCTGTCTTGTATACAGCTGGTTTTAGTGTTTTGAATAATTTCTCTAATTCCATGAAACTTTGTTCTTTTCCCTTCCTACCATACCAGCTTTGCTAATTCTGTTGTCTATTTCCATATTTAAAATTTTAAATTTGCCAACTTTACTAAAAATTGTGCCTAAATAGCTGAAATATTATGCTTCTGTAAGTTCTCCATTCAGGATGCAGTTCACATTTCGTCTTTTTATTGTTGATTTTCATACCAAATTTAATACAGCATTTATTCACTTTATTTAGGGAAGCAGACTTATACTGGATTTATATGAGAGTATATTATATATATATATTTTTTTTTTCTTGTAGGATGTACATTACGATAATATCCAGTGCGTAACCACCGTAGACATGTTAAAAATATAATATGAAGGATATCATATAGAGAATGATTCAAAATTTATGCTTATTTAGAAAAATTTCTAATGCTTACGCCCCCCCCTCCTTATTTTCTCCTGCAATTCAATTACATAACCACTCTTAATTTCTACAGGTTTGAAAAAGTTTCCAGAGAGTATTCATAATCTATTACTCCATTTTACCATTTTGACAAAAGAAATAAGAGAATAATATTGTTGTACCGTGAAGATTCTAATTCTGTAATCTTTCTTTGCCATCTTAAATCAGCTGTTCTACTGTCTGCTGAAATTATTTGAAATTTTAGAAACACTATGCTATATTTTCAACGTGTAAAACTGCTTATATGCATACCACACAAAAGAAAGTTCAGTAGAAATTTCAGAATTTTGTTTCTTTTTCTTAAAATAATCTAAATATTTTTACTTCTACTTCTGATGCTGGTTGCTATTTTCTGAAGTAATCTACGTCTTATAAATATTTGATAGTAATCCTCTTAGCTGGAGGAAAAGGGTAAAGGCTTAGATTACTCTGGGTGCTATTGAGAAAGAAAAGAGAGGACACTTAGCCAGAAGGGACACTAAAGTGCCTCAAGCTGTAGTGCGAATTAGATCAAGAATGCGTGTTTTGTTTTCCATTGTTGATTAGTAGACATCCTAACATAGAAATAAATATAGACATTTCTTTCACAGGCTGATACAGTATTTATCCTAAAATAAGTTCTTAATTTGTAATGATCAGTTTCATTTTTATTATCGAAAAATTATAAATTATTTCTTTCAATTATCTTGAAAAAGAAGATTTGAATTGTTTTTGAAAGAAAAGGAACATATGCATAATCTTATTTTTTGGTGGGGCGGGGGGGAGGGGTTATAGACTGGATCAGAGAACATAATCTTAACTTATAAGTGCTTTGTCCGTCAAACGTGTAACTGCCTGTTTTACTGTAATTATTTATCATTTACACTTTTTTTTTATTTTACTTTTTACATGTACCCATTTTTGTAAATGTACTTTTATAACTTTATGTAGATTGCCATACGATAAACAATAAATAACCTCCTGGTAGGGTTACTGTTGGGAAGAAAACGAAAACACCACACACATACACTTAGTATTCTACAGTTTATTCGACATCTGAAACAACTATCGTTCAAAGATTTGAATCGTAGGTCAGATGTCCACAGAAACTGCACTTTCTCGCGATAGTTTAGGGCTCCTGTGCAGTCAGTCGAAATTATCAATTTATTGTTTTTTCCCTTAACATTAGATATCACTCTTTCTAGACATGTAGAATGATGCTAAGCTGCAAACATAACTTTAACTAGGCAAAATAGCTGAAAATATCACATTTTCTGCAAAAATGGTATGGCGCCGTAAATGAATTCATTTTTTATATTTAGAAAGACATCCCAACTAATGTAATTCTGATTTTTATGTGTGGTCTCTTTGAGTTTACTTAGGTAGGGCGATATCGATGTTTATTCTTCTTTCCGTCAATTTACTATTTCATAGCGAACCCTCTCTCTCGTTTCGTTTTGGTTGCCTAAGAAATATCGATGTTTATTTTAATTTTTTAAATTTAGTAAAAAAAAAAAAAAAAAGATTACAAGCATTTATACTTCCAGTTTATTTTTGACATCCGTGCATCATGGTACGTGAAGAAATTTCATAGTGAATGCTTTGCTTTCTCTATGTAAAAAAATGTGGCTAATATTCCTTTCTTAATTAAATTCATGTATTTCAGTAATGTAAACTTGCGTACTACAGAACTATATATATATATATATATATATATATATATATATATATATATATAACGTTTTTTAACTTGGGTATATTATGTATTCAAGATACCAAATAATTTTATATAAACTTGGTTTTAATCCTATTTCCAAAGTAAGCAAACAGACAAGAAAGTCAAGTTTGCGCCTGCAAGTAGTGCAAGTCCAAGACAACGCTTGGTAGTGCCAGTCGAGGCAACTCTTGGTAAAAGTGGATAAAGTTCTGATCACTTTTCTTAGTGTGTATAATACTAATATACTAATAACTAACTAATATATAATATATATATATGTGTGTGTGTGTGTGTGTGTGTGTGTATAATATATATAATATATATATATATGTGTGTGTGTGTGTGTGTGTGTATAATATAATATATATAATAATATATAACTAAATAATAACTAATAAAAAGTAATATACTAATAAAGTATACTAAGAAAAGTGACCACAGCTTTATCCACCTTTACCACGAGTTGCCTCGACTGGCACTACCAAGAGTTGCCTTGGACTTGCACTACTTATAGGCGCAAACTTGACTTTCTTGTCTGTTTGCTTACTTGGGAAATAGGATTAAAACCAAGTTAATATAAAATTACTTGGTATCTTGAAAAAACCAAGTTAATATATATATATATACTTGGTATGGTATATATATATATATATCTTCTATCTTAGCATAAACTTTCATTTCCTGATAACATGATCAGGAAATGACACTGTCTACCCGCAATTTATTCTTACAATTCATTTGTAAATATATAGGCTGTGTATTTTTTAATGCCTGGAAAAGAAACTTTTTTTTTCCTGGAATCATTCATTCATTATTTGGTGCCACAAGTAAACATGTGGAGAGCAATTAACTTTTCTTAACAATTAACTAGAATCTACACAACTCTTAGTGACTGATCTTCAGGACCCTTCCGTGGGTTTGCGCCGCCTGAGTGCAAAATTTTTGTGCCCCCCCCTTTAAAAATTAAAAGATCCCGAAGTACAGTAACACGTTTCGAATCATTTTATTATACTGCACATTAAGAGGAAATCTCCCTCTCTCTCTCTCTCTCTCTGGAAAAAAAATATAGTTTATGATCCTTTTTCATTAACGTATGAATTTTTATTAGTTAATGCTGCTATTTAGAATTTATGATCAGAGATGTTGAAGCCTTGATTAATATCATGGCTTTTAAGACGTCATTAAAACAATTTTTTTTAAGCGGAAGGGGCGGAAAAATATGCTACTGCACGTGGCGACAAAATTTCTAGCGTTGGCCCTGTGGCCAGTCCTGGTGAATATGGTGTATGAGGTAGATATTGAAATCCCAAGTCGTATATTGTCTGTTGGATTTCATAAGCAGGTGCATTGTCCTGCAAAAGTAACACGCCTCTGCTTAGTTTCTCGAACCGATTTTCCTTCAGTACCTCCTTCAATTCCTTCAGAGCTGCTGTAACAGTTTCACCTTTCTTGAGGTAAGGTAAGGTAAGGATTACACCATCCATATCCTAAAAGACAATGGCAAGAACTTTCCCTGCTGACTGTTTGGTTCGAAACTTCTTTGGCCACGGAGAACCTTTGTGTCTCCACTCCATTGACTGTTGTTTGTTCTCTGGGTCATAGTGACGAAGCCATGTTTCATCAACGGTTAGAATATGAGCTAAAAAATTTCACGAGGATGAAATCCCTTTATGAAATGTTCTTTTAACATCTCAACTATACCCGCCTCAGTGGATATCATTCACTGCAACAAGTATGTCCCCGCCAAAAAATCGCTTTCCCAACCAAGTAGGATAAATAGTAGTTATAAACAGTAGGATAATAAAAAGATATATACCTCTCAAAATAATCCAAAACAAACAAAAAAAAAAAAATTGCACACACATCTTCGCCCCCACACGCCTTATAATTCATTTTTCGGTGAACTGTATTTTCGATGAATTGTGATTTTTCGATGAATTGTTGTTTTTCGATCAATTGCGTTTCGATGAATTGTCTTTTCGATTAACTGCTCATTGGTGAATTGCTTTTTCGGGGAATTGTCTTTCGATGAATTGCTTTTTCGATTAATTGTTGTTCGATAAACTGATTTTCGATGAATTGTTTATTCGGTGAATTGCTTTTTCGATGAATTGTTGTTCGATGAATTGCCTTCGATGAATTGTCTTTCGGTAAACTGTTTTTCGATGAACTCTCCGGATACCAAACGAAGTAGCGCCCGAGCACTACTTCGTTCACTTTGCGTCCACAACGGCCGTGATTCCAGAGAGCTATAGGGTATTCCCCCCTTATGTGACCGCTAATTCATAAGTAGCATAGAAATAGACGACACGGCACAACATGAAGCCAATGTCGTTGACTAGTATATCCAAAAGTAGCGTGCTTTAAGACTAGTATTTCCGAACCCCAAATCACACTACAATATCATCAGGGTAAGTCAAAAGCTTCTTTTATGATTAAGTAAGCTGAAACCAGATATTCTCGTTTCATGAATGCTTGATAGGTGATTTGATGCCAATGCTTTCGGGATGGTTCGGACCCTGAGATGGGTAAGGCGAACCCTCCTTGCTTGGGGGAGGGACATGAAAAAAAAGTCCTTCGTACTTCATGTTTCCTATGACTCCAAAAGAAATTAATCAGATGTCTGAATAATTCTGTGCTCTGCGTCTGTGATGTTAATTGCGTGTAGTAACATTGGTACTAAAATACTATAATAACCGTTGCTTTCCCGTGGTATGACAAATAACTTGGCTTGAAAGGGACAAGTTTTTCTCCTCAAGAATTTAACTTTTTGTGTCGCAATGAAAAGGTATTCCTAGTATTGCTGCTACCCAATTAATTGGGTCAAACTATATGGAAGACTGACAGGGCTGAATTTTCCAAAAATTTTGATTTTCATTTTGTGTTAATTAGTGCAAAGACAACTGACTACGCTGAACTGTCGCGTATGCCGAAGAAAATGTAGATGGAATCGGAATCCCGAAGAGTTTCGACGACATCGTCAGCACATGGCGACGTCTCGTGTGTGGGGCTGATATATATATATATATATATGTGTAGAAAGTTTTTTACCTTGGTTATATACTATGTTAAAGATACCAAGCAATTTTAAATAAAACTTCCATTTAAGAAAATAGGCTTTGAAAGTGGCAATGACGCCCATGTCCATAGGTTGTAGCAACGATGTCGTATTCAGTGGGAAAAATAAAATTTTCACATTCTCACACAGATCATTAAGAGAATTTGGATGACCAGGTGCGTTATCTAAAAGCAAAAGAGCTTTGAAAGCTAAGTTATTTCTCTTGCTATATATATATAATATATCCATAATATATAATATCATCATCATCATCATGCGTATCAAGGATTTAGGCCTAGCATGGCCTGTTCCGGCCTTAGAAGTCATTGTTTAAGCTGGTTTTCTTTTTCCTAATGGCTTGTACTTTAAGGCTTGTTTTGGTAATCTTTCTGTTTTCATTCTTTGAATGTGTTCCATCCATTTATGTTTTTATTTTTTAATTTTTTCTATTACTGGTTCTTGGTTTAATTCTTTCATAATTTCTTCGTTTCTTTTGTGATCAAATAGGGTATACTTTGCAGTTTTTTTTCATAAACTTCATTTCTGCTGTTGTTAATCTTTGTTTGTCTTTTTGTTTTATTGTCCAGATTTCGCTTCCATACATTAAGACCGGTATGGCTAATGTATTGTATACTTTTAGCCTGGTTTGTTTTTGAACTAGGTTTGGTTTAAATATAGAGTTAATTACACCTGTTATTTTTATATATTTTGCAATTTTTACGTTTATATCTTTTTCATTTTCATATGTGATCGTACAACCTAGATAGTTAAATGAATTCACCTGTTCTAAGATCTTGTTATCTATTACTATTTTAGTTCTTGCCGGATCTTGTCCTTTAAAGGCCATAGTTTTTGATTTTTCCGTTGATATTATCATACCATAATCATTGGATATCTCATTTAGATTTAAAATAGCTTTCTGTAAGTTATCTTCAGAATTTGTAATTATTATTTGGTCGTCGGCAAAAAGGAGAGTGTTTAAGTTCACTGTAGGAGAAAGTTTAATTCCTTGATGTAAATTTTTATTCCATTTTATTATTATTTCATTTAAGTAGATATTAAAAAGAGTTGCTGAGAGGGGACATCCCTGTCGGACCCCTTGGTTTATCTCTCTTGTATATGATAGCTCGTGATTTAATCTTATTTGTATTTGATTATTTTCATATATACTTGTGACAGCTTTTAGGATATTATTTGGTATTTGTCTTTCTTTTAATATGTTAAATAATATGTTTCTTTTAACTTTGTGAAATGCTTTTTCAAAGTCAATAAATGCAATATGTGTTTCTAAATTATATTCTCTTATTTTCTCTATTATTAATTTTAGGCAGAAGGCTGGGTCTATACATGATCATCCTTTTCTAAACCCATTTTGTACCTCTAGAATAAAGTTTTCGGAATATTTCATTAGTTTGTTATTTAAGATTCTGCTGTATATTTTGTAACAGGAATTTAGTATACTGATACCACTATAGTTTTTAGGGTCATCTCTATTACCTTTTTTAAAGATAGGAATCACAATTGCTTTTTTCCATTCTATTGGGGGGGGGATACCAGTTGAATAAATTTTATTTAAAAATAATAAGAGTTTTCTTTGAATCTTGTTCCTGCATATTTATACAGTTCTGAACCTAGCTTATCTTCTCCAGGTGATTTTCCGTTTCTTGTTTCTTTCAGGCTGATTTCTAATTCTTCTTTAGTTATTTCCTTTTCGTTATTTGTTTGCCAGTTGTCTTTTTTAAAATATTTGTCTGTCCACAATTCTGTGTAGTAATTTAGAAATTCTTCTAATTTCAATTCAGTGTTTAATTTTATGTTTTCTTTGGTATCTGCATTTAAGTGTTTCAAAATCTTATATACATTGGGTCTTATTTTATATAAATCATGTTCTAAATTAGAAACAAATTTGTTCCATGATTCTCTATGTCTTTTTCTGACTTCTCTTTTAGCTATGGCTCTTATTCCTTTATATTCTATTTCACCTTCTAATATTTTACTGCTTAACCATTTGTGATAGGCTTCTTTTTTCTTTTTGATTATTTCTTTGATTGTATCATCCCAGATCTTCAGTTTTTACCTTTTATTGAATTTTTTGGTCTTTCCTAAGCTTTCATTTGCTGCTGCATTTAGTATCGTTTTTATATTAAGCCATTCTATTTCTATTTCTTCATTTTGTTTTATTTTATCTAGATATTGGTTAATTCTTTGTTCATATAGCCATTGTACATTTGTGTCATTCAATAGTCTAGTTTAATAAACAAATGTTTCAATTTTTCTTTCTGTTCTTGTTACTTGTAGCCATTTAGGTGGTAATCTTAATTTTATTTTAACAAGGAAGTGGTCACTGCTTATTTCATATCCTCTGTGAACTCTAACTCCCCCCCCCCCCCCTATTTTTATCCGGTCCCGAGCCAGGATAAAAATAGGGAGGGGGATTGAGGTGTGTCGTTCCACCCCGTAAAAGGGGCTCACGGCCGTTGAATCACCATACGAAATGAATGAACTTGAACTGTTAGCATGTGTGTGTATATATATATACACACACACACACATGCTAATATATATATATATATATATATATATATATATATATATGTAAAATGTTTTTAAGGGTAAATATTAAGAATAGTGATCAGAGCTTATTCTTCTTTTACCACGAGTTGCCTTGACTTGCACTACGTGCAGGGTCAACTAGACTTGCTACACTTGCAGGCGCAAACTTGACTGACTGGTCTGTTTGCTTACTTGGGAAATGGTAAAAAAACAGGTTTATATTTAAAATAGCTTGGTATCTTTAACATATATTATACCCAAGGTAAAAAAACTTTTTACATCTATCTCTCATCCTGAGATTTTATTTAATAAGGTCAAAGCACCTTATGGTAACTTGTTTTGGTAAAATATTTATAAGCTCTATATTACTTAAAACTTAGTATTTCTTAGCCTGGCTCCCACTGACGAGACCTCAATAAAGGTCGAAACCGGTGGGGGCTATTATGAGTTCGCTCTCTTAAGGTTTTTGCCTTAAGGGAGCAATTTGAGTCTCCGCAGAAAGTGTTTTCCCGCACGGCCCGGTGAGGGGCTTTGTCGGTGAATGCTTTTCTTCGGAATTTGAGCGGTTCTGCTCGGTGGTGGTGGGTGGAAGGCCATCATTGAGTGGAGCCAACGCTGAGATGGCCGGTCTTTCACCCACAATTGAGTGGCCTAGGGATCGTCCGAATTTTTAGAGACGGCTTTACTTATTCATAAGGTCGAAACCGGTCCGGGTAGTGGCCCCTTGTCTTTAATACATAGCATCATACATCTTCTCCAGGAGATGTGCTCTGCATTAAGGGTAAATATTAAGAATAGTGATCAGAGCTTATTCTACCTTTACCATGAGTTGCCTTGGTCTTGCACTATGCAGGGTCAGCTAGACTTGCAACACTTGAAGGCGCAAACTTGACTGACTGGTCTGTTTGCTTACTTGGGAAATGGAGTATATTTAAATATAAAGAGCTAATAAGCTTCATTTCGGCGATATAAACATTATTTAAATTAAGGGGATATATACAAAAAAAAAAAACAGGTTTATATTTAAAATAATATATTTAAAAATAAATAAATAAATATATTATAAAGGTTTATTTTATAAAGGTTTTAATATAAAAACACTACTAGTTTCGGCCTGTAACAGTTTCATCAGGTAACATTATAAAGGAAAGAAAAAAGAAAAAACATTAAACACTGAAGGTTAAAAGACTATGAACATAGACAGTCTCTATACATAATTAGCATGAAAACGTTGTAGTTGTATTTAAAGCTGTTCTTTCGTTTGTTGCATTGTTGGGACACACACACACACACACACACACACACACACACACACACATATATATATATATATATATATATATATATATATAGTAGCGTGAATATCAAGTTTAATTGTAATATTTGATATAAATCTTTTAAATTGCAAGAAATACTTTTCAAAATATAAAAGTTTTTAAGTAAATGAAAAAGATAATTTTAAAATTTGTAATAAAATGTAAGTTATAATATTATTTATAAGAGAAATAAATTAAATTTAAAGAAAAAAAGTATCAAATTGGAAGGAATGATGATGGATCCATGAAGCTATTCAGTTTTTATATATATATATATAGATATATATATACCGTATTTTTCGGACCATAAGACGCACCGTTTTATATAGAAAAATCGACTTTGAATTGGGGTGCGTCTTATGGTCCGAAGATAACATTAAAATACGAATCTTTACACTGTACCGAAGCTGTTAGCGAAGTTCAATTACTGGCGCAATATGTTAATGAAATTAGTAAGTACGCTACTGAAGGTAGGTACAGGCCCTGCTGGTGGCGTGTGCGAAGTGTGCAATATACACAGGTGCCGCAGAAGAAAAGGCGCATAAAAGATGTCAAAAAATATGAGATAAGAGTTTAAACGAACAACGAATGGTACATATAATTATGAATGTACGTCGTCTAACGGTCAAGCCCCTTCAGACCTCTCCCGGAAACGAACAAATAAATTCTGAAATTGTATTCTGGCCCCGATTATATCACTGTAATTTTTGATTAAAATTTACGAAAATATACCTAAAATAGTTCTTTATTTTTTGATGTATCATAAATCAACTTATGATTAATTGTTGAGCTCCGTGTAAGGACTGTATATATAAGGATCCGATTAAAATTAGGATACGCCTAATTTTAATCGGATCGGGTGCATGTGGTCTGGCCCTAAAAGTTGGCTTACTACTCATATATTTTATAACTCATTCTTCTCGACATTCGCGCCTGTTATATTAGCGGGCTGTTAGGGCGGCGTCAGCGAACTCTCGAGTCCAATGCGAAACATTCTAGGATTTCGCTAAAATGAAAGCCAGACGAGTCCCTTTTAGCAAAATTAATGTAAAGAATATTTGAATAAATCTCTTAACTTTATATTACTAATTTATATTATTTTGAAAATTTATATAACTTGAAAAAATTTGTACAAGCAGGAATAATCCGTAGGCAACATTATACTCTAAAGCGGTTTTCATTTGTTTTTCATTTCCTGTTCGTTTTATTCACACTTTATTCAAAAAAAACTTTTTTGGAAAGAAGCCGAACATTAATCGCACACACAAGAAAAATACTATGTACCGGTCCTGGGTAGGTACCTAAGTTATCTCGCTACATGTGGGTGAATCACCGATTTAGAGCGTCAGTAGTCATTAGTGTGTAAACATATGCGCTTTTGTACGGTTCATTTGAATTATTTTTTATAAGTTGTTAAAATTTTTATCTTAAAATTAGAAAAAATGAGTGCAAAACAAAAAAAGACTTTCATATAACGTGAGTTATAAATTAAATGTGATAAATTATGCAAAACAATATGGAAACAGAGCAGCAGAAAAACATTTTGGTCCACCACCAACAGAAAAAATGGTTCGTGAGTGGAGAAAACAAGAGGAACAAATAAAACTGCTATGTAAACACAGGAAAACATTCGTTCGCACCTAACGGAATTAGAATTAGAAGTACAAATGAAAAATTGGGTAACAAATCATCGAAACATGGGAATATCTGTTTCTACGAAAATGATAATTTTTGAAGCGAAATGATGGGCAACTGCTAATGGAATTTTAGATTTTACCGGATCACCGTCTTGGTGCTTTAGATTTATGAAAAGACACGGGTTATGCATGCGTACAAAAACCACTCTAGCCCAAAAAATGCCGGCTGATTATGAATCTAAAATTATAGAATTCCATAGATTTGTCATATCAGCGAGAAGGAAAGTTAACTTTGAGCTTAATCAAATTGCGAACATGGATAATGTGCCTCTAACTTTTGATGTGCCTTCAAATCGGACAGTAGATTCAAAAGGCACCAAATCAATAGAGATCAAAACAACAGGTCACGAAAAAACTCACTACACTGTACTTTTAGCTTGTTGCGCGGACGAAACAAAACTACCCCCCATGTTAATCTTCAAGAGAAAAACGTTACCAAGAAATGAAATTCCTCGTGGCATTATTATCCACGTTCAAGATAAAAGGCTGGATGGAAGATATGGACAAAACGTCCAGGTGCGTTGTTTAAAAAGCCTGCGATATTTCTGTGGGATCAATTCAGAGCGCATAAAACAGCATCAACCAAGAAGCTTCAACAAGAAATGAATACAGAATTAGCTGTCATTCCTGGAAGCCTTACAAGTCAATTACAACCCTTGGATGGATCTATTAATAAACCATTCAAAAATTTTACGCGGGAAGAGTGGAACAAATGGATGGCAAAGCCAAATCACGATGTTACAGCAACAGGACGTATGAAACGGCCATCAATTTCAGAAATATGTACCATGGTGAAAAATTCATGGGAAGCCGTGAAAGAAGAGACGATTATAAAGTCATTTAAAAAATGCGGGATAAGTAATACGAAGGATGACGCAGGTTTTGAAGGGAGTGACAACAGTAGTTCAGACGAAAGTAATACGAACGGTGACATTAATGAGACGAGTGATAGTATCGAGAGTGAAGATGGACTGAATATTGCTAGTACAAATGATTATAACAATAAATAAAAATTAAATAAGAATTTGTAAATATCTTTATATAATAAAATATTTTTTTTCTAAAAATCGTCTCATAAATTTGGGGTGCGTCTTATCGTCCGAAAAATACGGCATGTTTCTCTCTCTCTCTCTCTCTCTCACACACACACACACAGAGTAATATATTCTTACTCTGAAAACTTTTAGATTATGCTTTTGTTTTTGCTAATCTAAAGGCATCGTAAATACGTATTTTCGGGCCGGGGATAAAATGTTAATTATGCGTCTTTTCCAATACTTGCTCTAGTTCAGTGTTTCCGAAACCTTCAGTAGCCGCGTACTCCTAAAAGTTTAGTACTATTTAAAGTCTAGCGTATCCCTCCACCCCGTCTAAGGCAAGGCAATATGAGAGAAGTTATAATATTTCATTATTCAAACACGAATAATTAGAAAGGAGTTGATTTTTTAAACATATGAATTATAATAAATTTGTCTCACACTCATTACTTTCATTACAAATATGTGGTCCTGATGCATCAACGTGTTCTTTCTCACAGTTATTAGCACAGTCATTTTCAGTTCCCCTCACTATTTTTTATGTGAGTTTCAAACATCTCGATTTTAAGCAGTGATCTATATTCAAGATATTAAAGGAATGAAAAAAGAGGGCTGTTAATGTATGTACTGTAATGTACTTTATTATTAAAATTATTAGACTACGCTTCAGGGTTATACGCATGCGTATTATCCAGGTACATATAACCTGTACGTCCGTCACAACTTGTGACACTAATCCGATCACACGTGCAAGTATGGATAGCGAAACAATCACTCAGGATCGTTACTGTTTAAAATACGAATGATTCCAAAATTTAGCAGTAAGTTCCGACCGCCTAATTCGATCTATTTGAATTTAAATTTTTAATGTGAAAAAGTTAGAACCAGGCGGTTGGAATGCTCTCAACTAGATTTTTTAGTTTTGAAAAATTAATTACAGAAAAGACTTTTACTTATCTGCGGCAAAAATATAAAAGTGAAAAAAAATTAATCAAAAATTATAAAAAGTGCTTCGTATCTCATAAAGACCTTTTGTGTACCCCTAGAAATATTAGAAAGATTTTTAGGGGGATTCTTTGTGTTGTTGGTTATTAACAAATCTTGTCTAAAAAGTTTAATAATAATATTAAGATACTTGATAGTAATAGCTCTTTTGCAAAAGGGCATACGAGCAACGGTTAGCTCATGAGGAGAAAAAAGAATTCCGGGGAGTTCTCTAAATACGTGGTCAGCAGAAGAAAGGATGACCCCCAAAAAATCTTTCGCACACTCCTAGGATACATGCACCTACACGCTGGTAAACACTACTCTAGTTTAATTATACCTCTTATTAAAATAAATTAATTTTAAAGTTTTTTTTTTAAATTGCAGATCAATTACATTACGTTAATAAACATTAAACATCGGAATGTTTTATTCCGATGTTTAATGAAATTTTTTAATTTTTGAATGAAATATTGAAATTTTTATTCCATTTTTATGTTTGACTTACCACCTATTTCGCTCATGTGTGTGTGTGGCTGATAACTTTTACAGAGCATCGTGAATTAATTTCCTAATTTTTTACAGTGTGTTCAAAAGAAACACACGTTTACATAAACGCTGGTCACAGTCTGCTGTCAGACAGCTGCAGCGATGACAAGCCCGTAGACAATCTACAAGAATTATCATTGTTCGCTTTCATGCAATTCGAAAAAACAATTCGTTGAAATTATACAATGAACCACCGGGAGAAGCTGCACTATTACTGATTTCAGACGTTAATCTCTTTTCACCCATTTGATTTTGAAAGCAAGCAAGCAATTAAAATGTTGTCGTTGCTATGCTTATTGTTTGGTAAGATGGGATCCGATGGATCCAACTGAAACAAAAATTAAAATGGATCGAAAAATGTTTTAAGGAGTAGGGAATACTAAAATCGTCTAAAATATTTCATACTAGAATCGACCGTAGAACCTACATTATTTCAGACATTAAAAATATATTGAGGTAGGGTTGGGGACCACGAGATGGCGGCACTTTTTGAGCCATCTCTCTTCACTATGTACCATTAATTATAATATCCTTGATATTATAATTAAGTATAATAATTGATATAGCCTTGGCCAGCTATCTCTGATTGGTACTAGTGGAGATTGAACTGCCCACTCAGTCTCTAAAAGTTAATAGGGCTAAAACGGCCTCGCCTACTCACTATATGCTAATAAAAAGGCGCTAGCTGATTTATTATTATAAGAGGCTTTCAGGAAATCGGGGGCTCATTGAGGCATCATACCTTTCTTGAATTTATCCACACTACCAGCATTTACTACCTCCAAAGATAAGCCATTTCAGTCACTCACCGCTCTATGAGAAGAAAAGCCTTCTACAAAATGAGAAAGAAGAATATAGCATTATATGACGGTTAGATCAGGATGCCGTCTATCTCGTATAACAGCTACATCTGCAAGTTCAAAGCCCGCAATTGTTCGCACACGCCTATGGTATGCAACGACAATCCAGACTTAATACTCGTCCACGATATACGAGATATACACCGAGTTAGCTTTGTATTAGAAATACCCACCTAATAATGTGTTGGTTCCACATCTCTGTGCAATCACGGCTCGAGAGGCCTAGGAACAGATTTCACAAGGTGTCAAACATCCTCCATATATAACTCGACTCATGTCCGATACAACAACTCCATCAGTTCACGCTCATTCCATGGAGGAGGAGGATCAGCAGTTCTTACACCCAGTTCTAGCATATCCCACACATGTTCAATGACAAGGTACGTTGTTCTTTTGAAAGATGGCACTGTGGTTGGGATAGACCTGCAGATATGGACGGAGATGGTTGGCTAACAAGTCCCTGTAGTGTTCACCATTCAGTGTTCGTGGGATGGTAACCAGCAGACCTAGGGCGTGCCAGGAAAAAGCTCTCCAGACCATAATATCGCCTCCACCAGCCTGTTGAACCCCAACTGTACAACCAGGGGATAGGGATTCATACTCTTTACACCAAATGCAAACCTGGCCATCAGCATGGTGCAGCAGGAAACGGGACTCTATCATTCCAGACGACCTTCTTCCATCCGTCGGGGGTCCATTATCGGTTCATTAGCCCATGCGGGGCATTGTTTGCGATGTGCCTTGGCCATTATCAGGTATCCTTGTTGGTCTCCAGCTGGGGAACTCCTAACGAAGTAAGGTACAGCGCGTAGCATGGGGAAATGGGTCGAGTTTCGTTGTACTCGGTGGGGGTGAGCTGTGATACTGTTGCACGTGGTTGCTGAGATACCAGTTGTGACACCTGACTCTCACCTCTAGGACCAACCATGCTTGGTTAGTCCTAGAGGTGAGCTCTTCTGCTGGATGTCTGTTCATGGTTAATCCAGTCCTGGTACACCCTTGATACAGTAGTACGGGAGCAACTAACAAGTGCAGCGCTTTCTGAAATAGTAGCACCTGCCCTCCAGATCCCAACTATCTGCCCATGGTCAAATTGGCTTACTTCTCCACGTTTCCCCCGACAAACGTTTACTGATTACGTACAGAAGATAGGGTGTGTCAGTTTATAGTAGCCGAATGTGACGTTGATATCACGTGAAACATTGTTATTGCGCCAAATATATAAATCAGGGGGGGGGTTCCTAATGCAAAGCTAACCCAGTGTATATAAACACAACTCAGATTATCTGAATAAGTTGGTTTATGATTTATTGCGTCAAGAAATCTGAAGAAGCATATAAAATATTTACATAAGATAAACGCACATGTAATTCCAAGAAAGGACAGAAAATAGCCACAGGAGCATTTAATCAAATATCATGTCAAGTGTTATGAGTGATGAACTGAGTCCTAGACACTTTATTCCATTATCTGTATCATCTATACATCATGATGAAAGTGGAGGGGGGGGGGATACTAGGTGCGCTGATTTTGAGTTCATAGTATTAGATAACGTCGTGTTTAATCTGTGAGGACTGATTCAGCACTCTTGTATTTCAGGATACCTCGTGCATTACAATTGGGCCCCCATCCTTGTTAGATTAGCTGATTCGGGTGAGTATCGAAGAACTGCTTTGTATGAAGTTGGTTGTTTCTGACATACCACAGGGCGTTGAATGCCACCTACAGCCATTTTTAGTGGACTGCAAGTTTCTTAATGATTTGATCGACTGTTTATCCTGAGGCTGGTGATCCCTAATTTGGTATCGGTCGACCACGGCCTTGTGTATCAAAATATCTTGTTGTTTTTGCATTCAAATATCTGTTTTTGTTTAGGAGAAAAATAGTACAGTTATGCAATTCTTCAACCTGTTTTCTGCAAATAAAATCGACGAGTGCTTTTAAAGTCTGAGACCTTTTGTCCAGCTGAACTCCTAAATATTTAGCTAAATGTTGCCAAGGGATGAAGTATTTCGAACATGACCACTAGCTGCATGTCTTCTTGTGGAAAGAACTTTTTTTTTTGTGTGTGTGTGTGGGGGGGGGATGTTGATGTGTTGTTTCTTGAACTGGTCTTCCACTTACTCGTTTCCAAAGTTTTTAAGCGCGTGCTATAGGTTTACAACAAAAAAAAAAATTCGTCTTTTTAAAGAAAAGAATCACTCTCTCCATTTATCTTCAGCCAGTTTGCTTAAGCAAGAAAAATGTTGCTATGAAGTGAATAATTTCAAATCGGATGTTTCATAACATGCGTGTAATTTCATGTTTTCCAAGATAAAACCTTATTAAAAATAAAATTATGTACAATAGAAAGCCAAAACCAGTCTAAATAAGTTTGTACAAATTAATGCTACTTAAAAATTTAAAAAATCTCTGAAAAAAAATTCAAGATTCGTTTACTTGATTGGCTTAACTGATTATTACATACCAGGACCGATACGTAAATAAGTGAACAGTTTTTCCTTTTAGAAATTACTGATTGGACACTATTCTATTATAATAACACTTTAGGCCTCTTAAAAACTACTTTCGAAAATAGGAATATAGAACTGTGCTATTTATAATAGGGGGAAAAATATGGCCTCAAACAATTTGGAAATAACTCAGCATAAATTGCGGTTATATCGGAATGGTATAGGGGGTGGGAAGGTATGTTTTATTAAGTGTGATTCAATTCTGTGACTTAAAAAATAAATAACATCAATGTCTTTCCTTTAGGCTTAGTTATCTTTGGCGAGGTAATGCTGAATGCAAATTACTTTTCTCAATGAAAAACAGATTGTCGAATTTTTCTATCGCATAATTAGAAATATTTATTTATACATAATTTTAAAAACTTTTTTTTTTTCGGCTGATGTTATATAGACATTGATTCTGTTCGATCTGTAATATACACTAATACCTGTGAATAGATATAAGGTTAAGAACCAAAGATAAATTCGTTAATGTTTTACAGTAACTAGACACAGTAGCAACCCTTGGATACAATAATGTTTGAGTGCACATTAACATGGTCGACCACACCAGGATGTTTCTAGAAATATTTCATGCTTTATATCATATTATTGATAAACATTAGCTATTTATCAAATTCTTGTTACTACTACAATAACTGTTTATTTTGAAGGCTTAAAATTCCATATCATTTACAGCTTCTTTTTTTCTTTTTTTACGATAGTCTTGATATTTAAGCTATAAGGCACCTCTCATTGAAATGACATGAAAATAATATAATAATATTAAGTACATTCCGCTTTTAAAATTGCGAATAGATTTGTCTAAAAGTCTCATTTAGAGAACTGAACAGAAAATGCGCGCACGTCTGTAGAAATGCGCACGCACAGGTCTACTGAAGTGGCATCTTAAACAATTCATCATCTCATGGCAAGTTGTTTAAGTCTTCAATTGCTGGATGCCGTATGTGTAATTTCTTGTTGCATCTTTGAGCCAGCTGTTTCGATCGAGGTCGAAACAGCTAGCTTAAAGGTTGGTCGATTGGTAGAGCCTCTGCTACTAATGGCTCAGTTAAGTAAGTTTGAGCGCGGTTAGTAGTTATAAGGGGCCCAATCGTTCGATGCTGTTGGCACACTCTCCCTCGATGAGTCTTTGGACTCCCTGGAGGTGTCAAATAATAATAATAATAATTAAAACCAACAGCAATTGATGTTTAAAATAATAATAATAAAACTGAAAGCAGGGTACGATACAGCTATTGAAGACAGTTCAGTAGGAGGTGGGGAAAATTAGGTAACAAAGAAAAGGATAAACGTGGTTTGGTAAACAGGTGTATAGAAAATAAAGTTAAGGAAATACAATTTGAATATATTTTTTATGTGACAGCCACCCACCTACATTACATTAATATCGTGGATGGTTTAAGAGTGTTTTAGTTTTTTAAAAAATTTTATTTATTTATTAAATTAATTTAAATAATCCGGAAATTGTGTCCTAGTGACTGGACAGGGAAGTAAAAGCGAGGTGTTCTCACATTGGATAATGAAATTCATCTCCTACATAAAAACAATCACGAACGTCCAAGGAGGATATTGGACTCCACAACCTGTTAGCAGATACGCTAATTAGTCGACCAACTAGGCAGGCAATATATATATTAAGTATTAAAGATACCAAGTAATTTTATATAAACTTGATTTCAATCCTATTTCCCAAGTAAGCAAACAGACAAGTAAGTCAGGTTTGCCCTGCACGTAGTGCCAGTCTGAGGCAACTCGTGGTAAAGGTGGTTAAGCTCCGATCACTTTCCTTAGAATTTTCCCCAAATGCAAAGCACCTCCTCTTGCGTAAATGTATGATGCTATACATTAAAGGCAAGGGCCACTACCCAGACCGGTTTCCACCTTTTTTGAGGTCTCGTCAGTGGGAGCCAGACCACCTTTACCACGCTTACTTGGGAAAAAGGATTAAAACCAAGGTTATATACAATTACTTGGTATCTTTAATACATAATATACCCAAGTTAAAAAAAATTTCTAAATCTATCTCTTATCATGAGATATTATTTAATAAGGTCACCTTGTGGTAACTTGTTTAGGTAAAATTCATAAGCTCTATATTACTTCAACGTTGACATTTTTTAGGTCTGGCTCCCATTGACGGGACCTCAATAAAGGTCGAAACCGGTCTGGGTAGTGACCCTTGCCTTTAATGCATGGCATCATACATCTCCGCAAGGGGATGTGCTTTGCATTAGGGGAAAATACTAAGGAAAGTGATCGGATCTTACTCCACCTTTACCACGAGTTGCCTCACACTGGCACTAGAGTTGCCTCAGACTTGCACTACGTGCAGGCACAAACTTGACTTACATGTCTGTTTGCTTACTTGGGAAATAGGATTAAAACCATGTTCAGTATACCGCCTACGTTGTGAAAAGCCATGTAAACAGTTAAAGAAATGTGTACGATTAAGCTAACCAGAATTCTTCAATCACCCTAGCTCAACCGATTTTTTCGGTAATTAAACAATATGTATTCGTTTATTCTAGACCTTTCGACTAATCATAATAATAATATAAAAATAAAAACTCGCTAAGATGATAGAAAATATTATAAAATGCAGGAACATTTTAATCAATATTTTATCAATGATATCTTAAAATAATATATTTTTCTTATTGATCGATGTTTTTATTTATCAGGAATTATATTAATCACTTCCAAATGTTAGTGTGTAATACGTAAAATTATTTTAAAGCACTTACTTATCGTTCGAAGTAATTAACCAAATTAAGTGACGTCCATGTGATATTTCTAGCAGCAATCTTCAAAGTTTTTAATTTTTGTTGTTCTGATGATGCAGAAATGAAAGACACTACTCTGTGCAGTATTTCACACAACATAATTCACTTGTGTGGACCGTTTATAATGTGTTCACGCCCAACTGTGAAGATATTTATTGTTTTATCTAAATTAAAAAAAAAAAAAGATGCCAGATGAAGTCGAGTTTATTTAAATTAGATTGATATCCTTACTGACTAAAAATCAAGCCCAACGATCGCACTGACCAAACGATTAAAAATGAAATTGAACTCGTTCCCATGGTGACGAGCTTTGTAGCTGACACAATAGTTAGTATTTCATGTCTTGTGGCCATTGAATCAGTGAGAATAATGAATTATGGTTATTAAATTAAAAGACTATTGCGAAAAAACACAATTCTTTTTAATTTATAATTACAGAAAAAAATATATACATGGATATATAATGTTAATAATGATAATAATAATATAAATATATAAATAAAATTTAAAGTGATGATTGACAATATCGGTAACTAGACTGCGAACGGATATCCCTTTTTTGTTTCGTTGATATTTAATAGTGTTACTTTAATTTTTACGAAACGTTTATAGTAATAATAAATTCCTTTTGAAATTTTTAATATTTGTAAATAATTCGCTCTGATTATATTTATTGTGATACGTGTGATAAAAATAGTTTTTTTTTTCTTATGGAAATAAAAACTATTTTTTTTTATGAATATTGCAATGTGATATTTCTAATTTCATTAATTTAAATAGTAAATTAATTCAAAAAGTAATTTAAATATTTAAATAACGATTATGTTTAATCGAAAAACGTCAAAATCGTCATATGAAAGTGACACTGTTTGTTTATGATAATTATCCCTCTACTCTCTTAGAAAATCTCTTACAGACATCCAATGCAAGTTCATTGATTTAAATTTAATTCTACTAATTGGCTTTATCTCCTAAAACCTTCTATTTTTTCTCCATTCCGAAAAACATGCAAATTAGTTAGGAGAACACGTGCAATAAACAGACATAAAACACTGGCTTTCTTAGTCTTCTTCTTCTCTCTTCCATCATCTGTGTGGATGATGATGAGGCCGAATGATCTCTTTCCACTTCCGTCTGTCCCGGGAGAGTCCGAACAATTCTGTCCAGTTTGGTGTCGCTTGTTTGTGATTTGGTTTTCCATCTAATTCTGGGGCGTCCTTTGGATCTTTTACCTTCCATCATTGTATTCAGGGCTTTAGATGGTAGTCTTTCTGTTCCCATTCTGGTCACATGACCAAACCATCGCAGTCTTGGATTTTGTCTATTATTGTTATTTCTTGTTTTAGTCGTTTCCTTGTGTCTTCGTTTCTTAGTCTATCCACAGAGTACTCCAAGAAATCTTCTTAGCCAACCCATTTCAGTTGTTAATAAATCCTTTATTAACTTTAATAACGTTAATAAATTTCTTAGTCTTAATGTTCCTAATTCAAAACAACCGAATTGTTTGGTCTTGTGAATATCGTCCAATAGATGGCAGTGCCTGTCATGCTTGATACAAATATAAATTATCGTTTCCGTTTTCACATAAACTTCGATACCTACGTAACATCTAGAAATGGAAAATTGTAGAGAAGCGTATTTTATTTTATTTATAGGTGTCCATTTGTAGTTAGTGCACCTGTTGGGTTATTGCAGTTATAAATATTTTTTTTATATTAGATGACGAACTCCAACCTTTGACGGAAGAAAAGAAAAGACGTGAGAATCCAGTTTCTTTATAAAATACCTGTCCTTCATCACCTCAAAATGCGGAAAATGAAAACATGCCCGAGGAAACAATCAATTGCAAATAGTGTGAGAAATAGCCTTTAAAAAAAAAAAAGAGTGCTTCTGCTTTTCATCTCACCTGTAACCTCCACGTGTTTCAAGGTTATTGGGGCTTCAAGGATTTTAATACCGCGTTGTTTAAAAGCATTAGTATTCGTATAAAGTGATTGACTTTTAATGAAATAGAAACAACATCGTAGATAAAGTCAGCGCTACCAGCGAAGCAAATGCAAACTAAGTTTTTGAAATTTCTAAAAGAGATAGTGATTACGTGGTTGACAGAAATTACACCGGCATTGCTACCAGTAATTTCTATAATTAATTTTTACAGAAATCACTAGCATTAAGTTTTATATTTATTTATTATTTATTTTTATTTTTATTTATTATTTATAATTTCATTTATTTATTTTATTTATTATTTTTATTTATTTATTATTCATTATTTTTATTTTATTTATTATTTATAATTTTATTTATTTATTTTATTTTATTTATTATTTTTATTTATTTATTATTCATTATTTTATTTTATTTATTATTTATAATTTTATTTATTTATTTATAATTCATTATTTTTATTTATTTATTATATTTATTATTTGTCTTTATTTACTTATTATATTTATTATTTGTCTTTATTTATTTATGATGACAAAGTTTATTATTTTCATACAGACTATTTATAATAAAAACATTATTATTGGTTTCCAGAATAAGAGAAATCCATGGTTTATAAATAATAATCTCGTCTCATCTCATCTTCCTTTTACCCTCTTTTACCTTGCGGTGTGGAGGGTTTATTAATCATCGAACCTCAAACCGTTCTCAGGATAAAGGTGGTCAGTTGAGTTCTCAAGGCCAGTTTGCCTGCTTTGTGGGATGAAAAACCCCTGGATAAACTGGGGGGGAAAACCCTACTGTCCACGCCCAAGACCAGCTAACTTGGCTATAGCTGAGGAAGATCCTTCAGATCTTCCTCAGCTAGTGACGTGAGGAAGATCTGAAGGATCTTCAATCGAACCTAGGACACTCCTTCCTCAGGCATATGGTTGCGAAGCTCACACTCACTAGGCTAACCGCGCGGACATAATAATTTTTTTTTTAAATTATTTCTCAGATAAATTACACACATTATAGGAACACAATTATGCATAACAAATACTTTCTCGTACATAAAGATTTTTTAAATAATAATAATAACAAAAACTGTTTACAGCGTATATTATTATAATATTCATAAGGATGATTATTACAGATGTTTCTTTGCAATTTTACACTCTATATATACAGTATCAATGGATATAATCACTCTATATTGCATACTTTTGTTACAGTTATTACATACATTACATACATTTGATTGCATATGATACATTACATACATTTGATTGCATATGATACATTACATACATTTGTTTACATATAATACATACATTACATACATTGGTTTACATGTGATACATACATTACATGCATTTGGTTACATATGATTCATCTAGGATGAGAACTAATTTCTCTGCTTTCATCCTCGAAGCTTATATGTAAGCTTATCTGAGGATGACACTAGTTGGTTATTATTATTATTATTTAAATAATAATAATAATCATCATAATAATAATAATAAATCTTACAACTCCTTTTCATTGTCCAAAGGTAGTAGATGACACTACTTTAAGGAAATCAGTAGGTAACTGTGTGCCATTTACAATCGTTGAATTGAAGATTAAAACCCGAAGGCAGTGGTGTAGAGCTTTTGTCGCCTGGGGCGGTCCCTGAGTTTGCCGCTCTTCTCAGTATACTCCAAAAATACTACGAAAAATCAAAAGGCCATATAGGGAAATAAATTAAAACACTATGTTTATTTTTGAAGTAAAACTTTAATTCCAACATTCTAAAATGTTATTTTTCTTGCTTTTCTGTTAGCAAAATCGTCGATGACATTGTCGAAGTCTATTTCATCACTCAGTTGCTGTTCTATACACAGTATGACAAGATATCTTAAACGTAAAGTGCCGCGCGGAGCGGACTTCCACCTCCGCCTCTCCCCTAGCTACGCCACTGCCCGAAGGTCCTTTAATGGACGGGAGAGGGGGGGGGGGGGAAGGCAGATTTTACTGTATTGACTAACTTTGGAATCGGCTTTAAAAATTTATTTCATTTACTGACTAGAATCGCATCTAATAAGGTCTTTCTGCGAATCTAGCTTTACGGATGTGTTCAGAAAGCTATGTGGAATTTATTTTACTAATGAAAAGGAATAATTCTAATGGGAATATATTTTTCCTTTGATGATATAAATTCTTCCAACTACCGGTCACTAAATCAATAAATTATTATTATAATTATTTTAGTACAAACAAACAATACTTTTCCTCTGTTCATCTATGATTATAACGTGTATAATAATTTACTTAAACAAGTCTATAATAAGGCTACTAAACTGCTATAATAATGCATTTTCTACAAAATATAGGAATTATAAGCGACCTTAAAAGACTGTGGTCTGTGGAAAACAAGCTGATTATGAAGGTCGCTATGTTGCCAACAAACGAACAGATATCTGATATTCTCTGCCAGGAGTTGTTTGTTTACAATAATTTACGCTCCATTTTTATCAGTACTGTATATATGAAATTGGACCTCTGCCAATTGTAATTGCATTTTTAAATGCATGAAATTTTAAGAGGTCGTGGAAGCAATATTTTCTTTGTGATTTTGCTTTGCAAAAGTAAACGCGAATGGGGGTTATTTTTTGTAATGCACTTAAATAATAAATCTTTTGAAATAAAAATAATTATAATCGATGCATGACAACAACAACGTAAATAGATAATAATAATATGGAAAATGGAGGTTAATCAACGCACTATCATTTCAATTTTTAATTTTAACTTTTAAATAACATGTTTAAAAAACAGAAAAATATTATGTTGAGATTTTTCTTTACAAAATGTTTGTTCTAATGTAATTAAAATTTATATTATTTTCAGGTGTGTTGGTGCTTCTGTACTCTAGTCAAAAGAACTCAATATTAGCTCTTCGATTGGAAAGAACTGGGTTCTTGTGTTCTAGATGGGAATCTAGAACACAACATTCGGATCTAGAAATAATGCAAACAAATGCTTGGATATGTAGGAATATCAATAATTTAGATTGATATTGTCCAGGAATTTCGCGCTTTTGTGTTATTCTGTAATTTTTATGTTTGTATTGTGTTATTTTTTATGATAATTTCAGCCATGAAAGGCTATAAACGAAAGGCATTTATGTTTATTTCTATATGTATATTTAGCTGCCAAAATATCAATCATAATGAAATGTATTCCTTTTTTCTAAAGGAAAATCTGTCATCATTCTTTTCCTATAAATTAAAAAAAAAGGAATAAAAAATCTAGGATATAAGTTTATTTAGTTGGCAGTATACTTATATTAATAATGGCGTTTTTCTATGCAAAAATTTTAATAAATTGATATGGTTACGGAACTAAAACGTTCGCTGTTGTGAAATGTGCATACCGAAGCAAATTATAATTTATGATTTGCATAAATAGTGAATATCTTCGCTCATTTTCCTCACTGAAATGCAAGGATTAATGAGCGCTGATCTAAGTTAGGTGAGAGAAAGAAGTTGGATATATAACTTCCTCATAGAGGAGGAAATGTGATTTCACTGGATGATTTAGGAGAACGTATCTCTAGGAATCTTAATTACACCGGCACATAAATTTTTTATTGCTTTCGCATGTACTGTATATCTATATTCCTGAACTCGTTTTAAGTAATTTAAGTCATCATTTAATGCAAAACTGCATACCAGACTTTTAGGCGTTTAAACAGAAGAGTGTGAAAAAAAAAAAAATGCATGTCGTAAGTAAAAGGAGTACATCTTTAAAGTATAATAACACTCATTTTAGTTTATGCATCTAAAACAACAGCTGAAACATTTAAAATCTATTAAACACTACCACGGAAATGAAAATACTCAGGAAAACTTATTTTGGGGAAAACAAAATTTGATAATATCAGAAATAATAATTAAAAAAAAAAAAGACATACAAAAATGTGTCTTACAACCAATAAATTAATGAATAGGAAAAAGGAATTGCAAAAAAACATATCAACAGAATGCAAAATGAACAACTAGAAAATTAGAAAAATAAAAATCAACTTTTAAAAGAGTAATAAGAAGATAGAAATATGGATAGCATTGTTGTAATGGGTTAAGACCTAAGAAGGAGGAAAAGAAAGAATTCCTATATACGTTTTGACATCAACACGAATGAATAACTGAATTATAAATAAAAATATTTATTTAAGCGTGAATTAGATTTTAGCAATATGAAATTTTAAATTTCAGTTTTAAATTTAATAATTAAATGCTCTTTATTCCTCACTATGAATATTTAATTTTAAGAATAAACATTCGAATGCCTTTTATTCCCAAAGGGAACAGATGACTTTGGTCCTAACTAACGTTTTGAAGATTGATAGGCCACCAATCTATATCCTTAGCAATCACTGATAGCTGGCCCAAGGCTATCAATGATTTCATTAGGTATCAGGGGATAGTATATATATCAGACAACTACCATCATTTCATAATTCATCCTAACTCTACATTTTAGTTTTCTGAAATAGTGAATTCTATGATCGAGTTTTCTTGTTTTGCTCAGTTAAAACTAAGATTCTCAGGAAATACTTGCCTGTGTTAAAGATCGAGTAATTCAGGACATGGCAAAAAAAAAAAAAAAAAAAAAAAAAAAACTGGAAAAAGTTCCTCTAGTCTACGACTACAGTCGAACTTATAACATTATTGCGCTACCCTCAATGTGAACATTTGATTTAATAATTAAATTTTTTCCCCTCTTCACTGTGAATAATAATTGTGAAAAAATATTTAAAAAATTTCAAATTCCAGTTAAGTGTGCTAGCAAATAAATAAATTTCTTCAGTTAACTTGTAATGCAGAAGAGATTTTTTGTAAAAAATGAGAAACAATATTTAAATTACTGAAAAATTGAGGGGACACTTCGAAAACCAGTTTATGGTTTGAGACTATTTGCATTAGAAACCCCTCCAGATAAAGCTCGGTTTGTGAATAACTGGACTTATAAATCTATAGATAAGGACAACAACAGAAAGAACTGTTAGATTTTCAATCAAATGGTGAGTTAGATGGTCTCAAAGTGGGTTTTTTCTCCCGAAACTTGAAAGAAAAAAACAGGCAAACCGGCCCTGGAACACATACATATCTACAGACAGAAATACTAACAGGCAAGGAGAAACTACTTTGTTGTATTTTTATTCCCTAGTAAAGTAGCATTGCTACCCCACCAACCGATCTTAATACACACGAAGCTATTTGTCTTTAATTGCAAAAGTTTTCCGGTCTGTTGGGATAGCACCGAAGGAAACAAACTGTCCCCCCAAAATAATTAAATATGAATGTGGTAGAATGAACTTCTTGCGTTTTATAAGAAACCGAAAATTATTTTTTTCTCTATGAGAAGAGAAAATTAAGCATTGCCATTTTAGCAAGCATGTCCAACAAGAGAGAACGAATTCTTCGCTTTTTTTTTAATTTTTTTTACCTTCTCTAAATTTTAAGCGATATCCTTTTCCCAGTCCCTTAGTATATCATCCTATTTATTAATTGTGTTAAGCCTACAGGCCAGCATTTTTAGGGTCATTCATTATTTCATTTTCTTTTTATGACAAAAACGTTCTTACCATTAAAATTATACGAGGGACAAATATCTAAAAATACTTTAAAAAAAAACGCGATTCAAAATAATAATATGATGATAACTTACAGTGATCGTCTTGCTATTAGAGTGGACCTAAACGATGTTATTCCGAGGCTTCAGACAATCAGATCCATCTCTGATTAAGATCCACCATTCACTGATTTTAATTCAGCTCCAAACTCACTTTAAAGAAAAGAAAACATTCTATATTTACAGTGAAAATTTCAAGCATTCTCTTATTAAAGCAGCATTTTTATAGCCTTTTTTCCCTAAACACAAATTTTATGGCTGGTATCCTAATGCCTAAAGCTACATATTAAAAATCAATTGAGTGCTGCTCTTTCATTACTGCTTTTCGAAGAATTTTTAAAAAAGAACTTTTTATGATCATAAATTATGGTTGTAAAAGCAATTAAGTCAAAACTGTCATAAAAGTACCTTTCATCCAAGTAGTTTACTGACATAAAAGCTGATTTCTACGACATTGCGTGTTAATGGTTGATAACTTCAAACAGCTTACAAATAGAAAGAATATAACATTTTTTAGAGCTAGTAATACAATTCCATTATTTTATTATTATTAATAATAATAATGACAACAAAATTTAGAAGATATAATTTATGATAGAACATTAAATTAATAACCGTGGTTCTTAATAGGCAGAAATTCTAATATAATTCATATATTACTTAATTGAAAATCAACAGTCGACTGTATGTAGATACAACTTAAAAAGGCGTGAACTTATATTAACGCTTCAGTATGAGAATGTCGCCAGGAAAGAGGTTTTCGATATTTATTTGGATTTAAAAAATAATTTCTGGAATAAAATCATTTGACAATTATAATATACTATTTATATTAAATAAAATATTTTATTTTATTTTTTAAAATTCTCAGAGATTATTTACATTTCGTTTTGACACCATTATATTTATAAAATCAACATAGTAATTAAGTTTAAGATAGAAGGTAATTATCTTTTTATGAGAAGCTTAACAGTACCTAAATGGACAGTTTCATAACTAATTGACCAGTTAGGATGGAAATATATTATTATGAATGTTACATGTCATTGCATGTCTAGTCTAGATCACACTTTTCAAGGTTCTAGATTGTTTCTCGCTATTTTACATTCTGCATTTAAACTACTGTACTTCCAGGCCATGGTCGAAACTAAAAATTTTCATCCGATGTTTCCTTTAAGGAAGTGTTAGGGAGTCATTATTATACGAACTGAAAGGAACTCAAAACAGAAATAAAGCAACCTTCAAGTACTCCTGTAAATTTTTCTTTCCTTTACTTCGCTGTCAGCCTCCTACTGATAATGTTGTCACTGGTGAAGTTGATATAGTTTACTGATTGTTATTAATGTTTGCCGTTTCGTAATGAGAGAAATCTTGTCCTTGAACTAAACAAAAAAGGTGCACATTGCTGTAATCAATAAACACGAGATTTCGAAATTCTACAGAGAAATGTATTGTTGAATTAGTTACCAAATTGTTCACAGTTATTGGCTTATTGTATTAAAACAAAGAACTGGAGGTAAAATTCAAAAACAGGATTCTTCTTCATACGTGTATAACAAGTTATTAATGTTTAATTGATCTTCAGTTTAAAGGTCATTTCATCATCGGATCCTTAGAACTAGTCGAGTAGATTAAAAGAGAGAATCTTCTTATAAACTGGCATAATTCCAGACAGGAAAATCAAAGGTAAACACGAAAAACTTATACTATAATGAAAGTGAAAACTTTAATCTGACAAATGTAGCGGGTTAATGTAATTAATATAATTTTCCGAGACAGCCCGGCATTCAGGCGAACTTAAAAATTAGTACCTCATATTGAAAATATTGGTATTAATTATTATTTATAATTGAACATCTGCTTGAGCTGTTCGAACGATTACCAGACCAAGTTAGAGAATAAGAATGTTCGGCTTCAACGACTCCTTTATTTAAAAAAAAAAAACACTGACCAAAAGGTAGGTAGCAGAGTACAAAGGAACCGGCTAACTTAAGGTTTGTCTACTAGAATGCGCGACGGAGACAGAAATGGATTGTTTTGGGAAGTACACATAGCGGCCGCTGAATTAGAAACTTTTATTTAATACTGTGTTGAACCTCCTTTAGCCCCAGTTACAGCATATATGCGGTTAGGCATAGATTTTCTCCTTTAGCCTTACAGCACATATGCGGTTTGGCATAGATTCCACAAGGTGTCGGATTGCATCTACGTCTACAGCATATCAAGCGTTCACCAAACAGTTCTTTAACTGGTCCGGATTTGACGGAAGAGGACTTTGCTCCCGGATCTGTTTTTCTAACATGTCCCATACATTCTCAATGGGGGTTCAGATCCGGGCTTTTCTGGTGATCAGGGAAGATGGTGGAAGTCGCCTTCATGCTCGCTGAATCACTGCCGAAGAGTCCTCTTCAATTCCCTGAACATTCGGTGAGATATGCGTCAGGAACAGCCTTCATTAAATGCTTCGGTCATTTGCTGCACACAGGATGTTCTGTTTGTCCGTACAACTCTTCTCAGATGACGGTGATCTCGTTCTTGGCAGACTGTCTTAGGACCACAGTTACGCCTCTTAGACCAGCAATTTGGGTTATTTTCCCACCTATTAAACACCCAGGATATCACCTTTTGAGAAATCAGTCAGCTCTGCTGTTTTCAAAATCGTGGCTCCAGCCAGACGGGTACCTAAAATAAACCCTTTATCGATCCGAAAGATCGTTTTTTTTTTATTATTATTATTGTGATTGACACTATTGAGGATTACTGCCCAGCGGCATTCTTAAGTAGTTGCCTAGAACACATGGCGATGCACATTGTCAATTATTTTGCATATACGCTGCATAGGTGACGTTTACCAAACCCTGAGGTATCTTGTATGGCTCGTAAAAGACATCTCCTCCATATACTCTCCCCTTGTCATCCATCTGTCAATCAGTTTCATACCCACGTTACCAGATGAACATCAATACCTATTGGGGGGACACTAGAATCGGCAAGGTCTTAATGTGGAATATGATCAAGGATTCTGTTGAAATTCAAATGAATCACATTGATGGCTATACCTATAACAATGGTCTCTCTAGTAACTGCTTCATAACAAGTAAGCTGCTCTGTCATAAGCCCCCCCCCTAATTAACGTGTGTGAATAAGCAATGTCTTAATATCCTGGATTCGATTTCTAATTAAATTTTACATTAGTTTGCCTGTCTATAAAATTAAGACATAATGGTGTTTCAGTTTCCATTTTATGCAATGAACTGCCTCACGAATTGAAATAACCATTTCAAACTCCCACTCAGAATGTAATATTTACCAATATATCTCAGCGATTTATTGAAGGTAATGGAAAGTGAAATGATTAACCCTGACATACTTCTTCTTACTACCAAAGGCGATATACATTCCCACCTCCAACTATATCCATTGCCAAATAATTTAAGGTATCACTAAATGTAAATCTTGCCTCTGGAGTAGTATTTCCTCTTACAGCTGATTGGTATTCGCATATGCACTTGTAGAATATTTTTTAAAATTCTTCCGCAATCCGTAGTTGGATCATTCAAAATTATTCCAATGAGTTGGTTGTTTAATTTGATTTTGTTATCCTTATTCGTTTTTATATATTTATAAAAGCTTTTCTGTTTTGAAGTATTATTTTTAACATATTCGTTAACTCAACTAGCTGTAATTCAAATTTTGCTTTACTTTTAATACAATTAAATATTTCCAATTAACAATTTCTTACCCTAGCTGTCGTATTATGTGATATCGACAATCTTACCATAAATGTTTTCTTTACAGCGTTTTCCTTTGAGAACTTTATTATTCATACAGCCCATTTTCTTAAAATTTTATTTCTTCTCTCGAAAAAAGAGAAAAAAAAACAGTCATTTACTTATGCAAGATTTCTTTTAAATTATCATTAGTAAAATGTCATTTATAAATAAAGTCAAACTCACAATGATTCATAAAAGTAGAATTGTTCATGTCTAAACACTGTTCTATGCGTCGGTTGTGTTGAAGTGAATGTACAGGTGATTTATACGACACAAATTCTTCCTTGTATTCCCATCTATAGCATTAGAAAACTGTCCTTAATAAGGAAAACAGATTTTTATACTTCAAGAATATTGTTCATTTGAACATTAAAAAACAAAAAAAAAAACAGTAATTTAAATTATACCAGGGTTGTTCGATAAGTCCATGCAAAAATAAAAAAAACAAACAAACTTTTTTTTGGGGGTGGCCAACATCTTGCGGATAGTTTTCTCACATGTAAATGTTCATGTAAAATAATATGTACGCGGTCATTTGAGATGCCCGCAATTTCACCAACCCTCACTCTTCTATCATCCATCACCATATCATGGATTTTTTCAATAATTTCTGGAGTAGTGACCTCAACAGGGCGTCCAGAATGTTCAGCGTCACTTGTGCTCATATGGCCACTTCGAAAATTACTAAACCACTTATAAACTGTTCTAATGGAAGGTGCAGACTCACCATAATGTCTATCAAGTTAGCTTTGGTTTCCTGAGCCGTTTTGCTTTTCAAAAAGTAATGTTTAATCACTACACGAAATTCTTTTTTTTTACGTGTAGTGATTAATTTATTAATTTCCATTTTTCATAAATCACGGTACTTAATCGATTCAAATGAACACCAAACACAGAGTAATAGATCTATCTGACTGAAACTTAGTGTGTGATCCTCCAACAGTTGCCAGCAATTAGTGGCGCCATCTCTTAGGCTTTGCACGGACTTATCGAACAACCCTCGTACATCAGAACGTAAAGAAAAACGGATTTCCTTAAAATACAAAATGTATCTCTTTCTATACCATATCATAAAAGCTTCCTAAATAAATATCGAACATATATATCTATAATGGTACACCATTTTTGGTATCATTGGACGAAAACCATTTCTATGATTTTACAAATAACGATAAGTAACAATTTAACAGGCAAATGAATTTAACTAAATTTATTAATTAATTTAAAAGGTATACTAATTTTGTTATAAATTAGACTGGTACTTTTTTTTCAGAAATAAACATTTTATTTTAAATTTTAAAATGAATTTTTTATAAAAGTTTTTACATAAAAATAAAGCAATTTACATTTGTAAAAAATACTGAAATAAACAAAATGAAACAACACTGGTAAATTGATACAACTACAAATGGGCCACTGGAGGGCGCTGTTTATTATTTTATTTTATTTTATTTGAATACTTAGAATTTTTGACTTGTGCTTCTTTTATGAAAGCTGTCAGCTTTGTACGGAAAAGTGAATGCAGCGGACTAATTTTAAGAATTAATTAATTATTTAATTCTTAAAATTAGTCTTGAGCATTTATCTACACAACGATAAGTGACAAAAATGAAATGCATTTTTTCTTGAAAGAAATAGAAGAATTAAAGCGCTGTTTAAGCATTATTAAATGGCGAATTCGATTTGTATGATAAAAGAAACCGTTGTTCACAAAAGTATACTTGAGCAATATATGTTTATGCATGTCCTATCTTAAACTTTAAAACATTCGCTAATTTTTATTTGTAATTTCCTATTACCTTACTTTCAATGTGGAGTAGCTGGGCTGCTAAATTGGCTTATATTTCCCTTCATAACATTTTTCAAAATTTTTAAAGTTACAAAAGCATTTCAATTAAACATTTCTCCACCATACTCAACTACCTTTCGGAGAATAAAACTGACGAGAATAAAATTTTCTTGATTTAGTCGAGTTTTGGCGCAGATCGTTTTGGTTATAATTTGCTCCTCTCAGAAGAAACTTGGAGTTTTAATGTTGCTACTCAGAAAAATTACTCAGAATACACAGTAAAACTCGTTAGAATTAGGAACACGAGATGGCGCACATTATTCACCCTGTTCAATCCAAATTTCTCGGGCATTTTTCAAACTTGAGTTTATGTATTTTTTTTTTTTGTCGCAATTATCATTACTTATTTATTTATTTCTTTATTGCATTCTTCTTACAACAATACGTGGACTTGTTTTGACGGATTAATAAATATAAAAAAAAGTAAAAAAATGAAGGACCAACCCAAATTTCATTTAAACACAGAAATGTCTCTATCACGAAAAGAAGATATGAGACGAGTTATATTGTTATATAACTCGTTATATAACATTTTCATATAATAAGCAAACGATGTTCAAAAGGAAAATCGTTTGCAACTACCTCCATATGAGACCAAGTTACATTAGAAATAGTGTTGCTACCCAATTAAGTTAAATGTGATTGAAGATAACAATATCTGTATCTCAGTCAATGGCTAATGATTTATCAGGAAAATCACATCGTGTGATTTTTAAGTTCACAGTTCTTTGATAACGATAAATCAAAATCAGAAACATTTTTGCCGGAACTGTATAAAATAAAATTTGGATTTTGTGTTCTAAATTTTTGAGTTTAAGTAGGATAAAAGTTTCGGAATCTTTTCCATACGTGTTTTCATTTTTATTTATTCGTAAACGCTTTAAGATATGTTTATATACTACTTTTTTAACAACATACGAGTTGTAAACTTATAGCGCCTTTTTATGTTATAGGATAGATAATCTGAGATATCCACTCTAAAGATCAAACACAGGACTGTTCCAAGCCACTTCATTGCTCTAATAAGCACAGAGTGGTTTTCTTACACTGGGCAATGAAATCATATACTGTATAAAGACCGAAAGTAGTATTCGAACTCACAGTTTGTTATATGGAGAGAAGAGTCAGCCAAGTGGACTGCTGTTACATTCATCAGGGCTGGCGGCCACAGGCTGAAACTCACCGAAAGACATCAGCATGCGTAAATTGGTTAAAAAAAAAAAAAAAAATTGCATCAACAGCGGTGTTCATTTTTGAGACAAGAACGCGCGCGCGCGCGTGTGTGTGTGTGTGTGTGTGTGGTGATGGTAGGGGGAAAACAGTAACTGTCTTGTTATTCTCCATTTGCGCACAGAAGTTGATACATGGCAATCATCAGGAAAAAAAATCGATTGCAAATCGTCTAAAAATTGTGCTTATGTTTGCGAAACGAGTACATTTATTCATTGGATAGCTTCCTGTTTGGAGATCACTAGATCCGATATTATATTTTTCTTAAAATAAAGCAAAAGCCAGAGCAACAAGTGGCGCCATCTGGCTTCTCTACAGAGACATGTTTGAAACTTTGTTCGTTGCTTGTATAACAATCCATAAAATCACGAGAAGAGATTTATTGAACTGAAAGACTATCTACTGTGATACGAGACTAACCTTTTCATTAAAGGGAAAAGAACTTCTCCTAGAAAGGCGTTTTTTTATGTTGAGTGCCATAGATTTCATAAATACTGATCATTCTTTGGGGATTTGTTTTGTATCCATAGTTACGATGGGAAAAGAATATCCAGATAACTATACTGATCACACTTATTCTATTGGGAAATATATGAAAATAAACATTTTGACATTCCCCACCCTTAGCTCTCGTATATATTAAGGAAACGTTTTCTAAATTCAGTTGCAACACTTGCTACCAAACAACCTCCACAGTATACATAAGGGTGGGAAGCAACTTGCCACAAAGCAAGCATGAAACCTCCTTCAAGGTTATTTGTTGAGTGTGCAGATGCAGGTGAATAGGAACAGAGTGATTCGTTTTCTTCTGATAAATAGTTACCATTCCCAGTAGGAGGTGATTAGGAAAGAACAAACAACTCAAACTCGTTTACTTAAGTCGAGATGTTCCCTTTCTCTAGAATATGAAGGTGAGCTAAACATTACGTAAGCAATAGAAAATTACACAATAAATTTAAATGCATTGCTTCTACTTAATACTTTCGCTAGAAAACGTTTCTCGTGATGGACAATTTCAGATCAACAATCTTCTTCTTGTGATTTGAAAGTATTCGTCAATCTCGAGCTATGACTCATTCACAGCGACCGATTTTTTTTTTTTTTTCATAGTCTGTCATAATGTATTAACTGCAGGTCGTAATTTGTAACATAATTTTTTTTCTTTTTTAGTTTGTAGAAAAGCTAAGTAGTGAAATAAACAAAAACAAACAAAAGATACAGCGAATCATATTTATTGCTTGGTTTCTGATTACTTATTATCAAAAACAAAGGGAACATCGTCAGCATGTCATGTGCCTCGATAGATTAGCAGGCTGACAACACGTGATTTAAACGATTGAAAGAGATAGCATCTCACTTGCTTTTTATAATTTCATGATGATAATAACAATAATAATCGGAGGCACTTTACAGCAGCACGACCTGCCTACTTTCCTGACTATAATTTTAGTCACGTGTGTACACTTCATGTGTCCTCCTAGTCGATTTGCCTAGTTGCGAGATGAAAAGACTGAGTATTCAGAATAAGAAACTCTGCCTCACCACTATATCAGACCAGTTTTATTATATTCATTATACAGTTTAATTATAAATGTAACTATAAAAAATTTCATTTTATAATTAAATAAATTCAAGTGTTTATATTAATTAAAATAATTATTCAGTTATAAAATTAATTATACTTTTTTATAATTATTAAAGGGACGAGAAAACTAAAACTTATATTCAAGGGATTCTAATTCAGAATTAATGTAAACTTTTTCACAAAAGCATATCATCCAATAGTATAACATCGATCAATCTCCCTGATTTATATTTCAACTTTTTTTATGCAGTAGGAACTGTCATTTCGCGATACTGATTGCATTAGGACGAATATGCAAATAAAAATGTAAATAAATTAATTTAAATCTTGTAGATAAACTTATACGTTGGTGATACATAACTGTCAATTTTTAGGGAAAGACAACGTATACTGTTATATTAATTAAATAACTTTAATTAATACTTCCTATATTTAGGTATTGTTACATTACCATCTTCAGAGAACATAAAATTAATTAAATGTGCGCGCAGGCCCTAACATTGAACAAATATGGATGAAGACAAGAACTGAAGTCGATCCTAGAGTCCTAAAAGGTGCCACCTAGTGGGCTAGATTGGGTAGTAGTGTAGTAGTCTTAGTTGTTGGGCTGATGTTCTAAGAATGTAAGCTCCCCATATTTGGGGCCGTCTCGTACATCCAAATTTGTTGAGATTCGGGGAGTTTTTTTAGAGCTGAAGCTGATTCCAGGAATAATCACTCATATTTATACTTACTGCGGTGAAGTAAGGTAGCTTTCTTCCAGCGTATTTTGTGGCGCGTGTCCAAAGCATGGTCAGCAAGTCCTGAGTGGCTGTATTGATGGAAACGGATACAATCCTTATCTTCAGATATCCTGATATTAGCTCTCCTGCCTGTTTGGCCGTAGTAAGACAGTTTGCAACTACAAGGGACCTGGTATACTCCAGGTAGGTCTAGGGGAAGTGGCTGGTCCTTGGGGGAGTGGGTAAGAGATGCCAATTTTTATATGGTTTATAACAAGTTGTCAAGTCATATTTTTTAGGATTTTTGTTAGCTTTTCAGAAATACCCTGTAAATAAGGAATGGTGATAGATATAATGTAAATAATATAAATAATTATTTACATTTTATAATATATTTCATTCTATGTCCAAATATTTATTAAAAATTTAAAGATATCATTAACACCCTTTATTTCTTTTGTTAAGGAAAATATTTGTTATTTCGTTATTTGTTTTTATTTTTTTAATTTTTTATCCAAATATTCAAATAATTTTCGACCGGATCGGTTGGGAAATGTTTCTCGCAGAATTGGCATTTAATGAGAACTGGATTGGGTACTTTTTAGAGAGAGGCGAGTGTTATTGTAGTCATTTAAAGCATCGAAAAATTCGAGAAACCTTTTTGGCCGCTTGGATAGATGACGTTATCACCGAAAAGAATCACAGAATAAAGCAAACAGTAGCCCAAATATGCTCTGACCAGAGACTGATATAACGGAATCACTACTACTTTATCTCTGCTAATTAATATTGCAGCAATCTTCTGAGTTTTCCTTTACCATCGTTGCAATATGTGCTTTGAATTTCAAACTTTAGTTTACCACACATAACATGAATATTCACCGATTTAAAAATGCAGCCCAAAAATTTGCAGAAAGACGTGAAATTCATTCCAGAGTTTGAGACATTGCGAAACCACCTAATTCAATGGAAATAAGTTAGCAATGCTATTCATATATTAAAAACAGGAAATTAAAAATGCTGAAAATCCGACTAGTAACATGCAGGGTGTAAGATATAGGAAACTGTAAAGAAAATTACAGAACCTGATTAGCTCAGTCTGTTTTGACGATGAAAACCAGAGTTGGAATCTTGTCTAAGACACTAAAAACTTTAAAGGTGTCTTCACCTTTTTTTTTTTTTCAATCGCTATTTCGGTTGGAAATCGGCCCAACTTTCGGCAGGCTCCATTTGTAAATTTTAATGTCTTGAATTTTTAAAAATCAGATTTTAAACTTGTTCTTCTTTTAAAAAAAAGTTCTTATATGTGAAAAACAAAGAAAATAACGTTTTTCTCCTCCCCCCCGTGAATAAATCCAACCCATCACATAAGCCTTTGATGTTATTGCTTCGCGAAGCACACGAGGTTGTAAGGTTGGAGTGTTTTCCCAGTCTCTTATGTGTAGTCTGTCTATCTTTCCTATTTTGCTATAGCAGAAGTGTACCAGCATCTTTATTAACAGTAACACGTAACATACAAATACGGTATTGTTTTAATTTTCAACTTTTCCTGCAAGCAAGAATTGCGTACCGGTTCCTACTGTTTGATATATATATATATATATATATAAACGCTGTGTTTAAATATATATAGAGAGACTCTAGAACAATTTAAAATGTTTCATAAATTGATAATTTTGCTTTTAATTCCAACGTTTCATATTTCCAAAACGTACCATTCTTGTGGCAGTGTCTTTTCACAAAACACACACACGCGAAGTCATAAGCACTTTATCAGAGAAAACAGGAGAGTGCATTTCACGCACGAGGTCACACGCATTGGCTTTATGCAACTATAGCTCCTATCCCATGTACATGCGTAACTTAAGAAGTTCTTGGAATATCTCGTCTCATAATTCGCAACAATAACAACATATCTTTTAATTTTCTACTAAATTTTTCCTTATATGATTTTTTGATCGTCCTCTGCTGTAATTTGTGTTAACAATTGTGATACTACTATCATCCTTATAAACCGCTGCAGTGTTTTGTTGAGAGCGCTTAGTTTTAATTCCTGGATATAAGAAAGTCGGGTAGACAGGAGTGTTTTGAATTATTTACGATGGACGCACTGTTATGTCTGTTAATTTCAAGTGTTTTTCTGGGTGGTTCTGGTAGTTCTACGCAAACCGGGCTCTTTCATTCTTCAGAATGAAAGCCCGGGTTTGAGTAGACCACGCTTTAGATACGCCAACTACCACAAGATTAAATGGAAGAAAACGGACAAAACTATGAAGTCGTTACAAGTCTCTGAGAGATTAATTTTGGAGTCAGAAGCAGCAATCAAGCACTCCACAGATCTCAACAACAACTTTTTTTTGGGAAGCAGCCATTTTAAGAGACCGACTCTATTCTAAATGTAAAATTTTTATTTAACATTAGACGGCATCAGAATAGGACATTAGTTGTCCATCACAGATTAGACTCTTTTTTTTTTCCCCCACTATATTCCTTTTTAGCGCATGTGAACTGCGGTGATTTGTTGTTTGTGCATTAAGGTGTCGGTTAGAAATTATCATCATCATCATCATCATCATTAGAGACTTTCACGGAGTCAGAGACGCATCGAAAGACATCATAGATTACCCCACACCAGTTGTCATGCCCTGAACTCATTCAGACTAGATGCACTCACCACTTCAACGGGTAAATTGTTCCACCAACTCCCTGCTCCTTGACATAAAAATGTACCCCTTTATTAACCGCACACAACCTCCCCTTCCACGGATTTTCTCTTGTCATTACTCCACCTTCTATATAATGAAAACATTTCATCAGAAGATATCCTATAACACATTCAGAAGTGTCTAAGCCTCTTTCGTATGACTTCATCTTATTCTATTTACCGGTGTCTGCACTACGCATACTCTGTCTCTCTTCATAATCTACATTTCATTATCCTGTTATCATTTACTGTAACTTCTTTGCTCCCTCTTCACACCTTCTTTATTCTCTCGAAACCCTGGAGACAAAATCTACGCACAGTAATCTAGGAGTGGTCGTATCAAGTGGCCTTGTAAGGAGGCAAAATGACCCTCCCGTATCCTTACATGTTGATATTTGTTTCGCAACATCGCAATTATTATTATTATTATTATTATTATTATTATTATTATTCGTGACACCTCCAAGGGGTCCGAAGACTAATCGCGGGAGGACACCTATTGTACAACTCTCCGTCTCTACCAGTACAGTACTCCGAACCTCTACTACCAATCATCAACATCAACGTCATCTACTGCCTACCACAACACACCACACCACAGCTAGTATTTTTTTGTCTGTAAATTACGTGTGTTCTGAAGGGCGATTTGTCTGTATGCGGGATAAAAAATCCGAGTTTCCGGGAGAAAAAATCCGCTACCTCCGTATGAGATCGGCTAACTCACCTTAGATTGAAAACGTCCATATAAAGATTCCTCCCGTCATGACGAGAATCGGACCTAGGCCTTTTTCAATCGAAGGGTGCAACATACCGTCGTTCTTCCAATTGCGCTACGGAGGCGCTTATCCTGTGAATTGTATTTGTAACTTTCGCTGTTCGATTTTTCAACTTCACTTTCCTACCATAACTCCAAGCCTCTTCAATTTCTCCACGCATAATATTATATGAAATCAATATTATAGGAAATCTCATCATGCCAAATTGCATTTACACCTACCAACATTAAACTGATAGTCGTAATAATTTTCCTGCAGTTCAAGCTTATTCCAATCATTCTGGGATGCCCTACTACTGATCACTCCTTAAATATGGAAGAATTGCAAGCGCCCATATACCCCTTTCTTGAAGTCGGTTAACCATCTCCTTGTAATGTCAATAGTTTATATTCCAATATCCCACAATTTATTTTACATTACAGCTTTTCATGTGGCATCTTTTCAAATGCCTTAGCTACTTCCCAGGTTAGTACGGCATGATGACTGTCATCAACTGGTGGCAAAGCCATCACATCCTTGACTATGACCTCTTGTGACCCTATGATTAAATCTAACTCTTTCACCTCGAGTTCATTCTTTCATATGCCGCTTAAGAAAGTTATGTCTTAAGACCTCAATAAATTCTCCTTCATTCCTATCATGAGTTTTCTCTACTATCTAATCATGATTCGGATAATTAAAGTCAAAATCATGATTACTCCCTTAATACACATCAGTCTGATTTGACAATGTATTTTATTGTTCCCAGCAACTGAACCACCAGGATTAAGAACATCCCCAGAATATATTTCATCCTATTAACCTCCACTTCACACCAGATCGCTTCAAACTCACTGCTACATGGGTCATTATCATTGTTATTGCTTTTGTGTGTTTCTACCCCAATTGGATTTAAACACCTAATATCATTCGTAATAGCTCTCCCCTTTGTTATTTCTTCTGTACTTCCTAAAAATACTGTACTCTTTACACTCGATCCCAGTTACATCTCATTCTGATAGCCAGGTCTCGCTAGTGCCAAATAATCTGATTCGTCAAAGCAACAAACTTAGCCTCTTTGTTCCTCATGTATTTATGTGTAGACATTACAAAGTACTTACATTTGCAGTCAGTTTGGTCAGTCTTGTTCATACATCCACTCACTCAAAAATTCCAAACCCCAAAGCTTACAGGTCTTTATCAGATTCATATCCGTGCTCATTGACATTCATATTATTATCACCTTTTGCATAGCTTAGCTGAACTTACCCTTTGTCAGCGTTCCTCCCATAACCATCTAGTTTCCTCAACTCTCTGAATTAAGTCTCCCCAGAATAAATAATTTCTCCCGGTTTTTGATGTCAAATCCAGTCAGGTATAGGACATCATATTATTCCGGTCGTTTCCACCATTAAACACACTGCAAAAATCAAAAACTCACATCTATTTCTTTTACACAACTGTGCATCGAGTCATTTACTATTATAGCCCTCTTTACCTCAGTACTATATCTCAGCAAACAATTTTTGAGTCCCTTTCATGTCTTCTCTCATACTGTATTTCTCACTACTTCAACCATTCATTCCACAGAGCAGTAACTCTTAATTCTTTTCTGTTTCTCGACTGCATACACATTTTTAGTTATTTTTCCTTTAAAACTCGAAGCAGTGACTCTGTCCACAAGTACAAATCTAATGAGCGAATCCTCTACTTCTTTTCTTATATTTTAATAAAAAAACTCAAATATCACGGAATTTGCGAAACAATACTAAGGTACGGTATAACTGTCTACACAACCACAGCAAACCATTACTTATCAAATTTAGAAAAACTTCACCCAAGAATCGTTTCAACAGTGCTTTGGAGACCCAATACACACTAGACAATAACCAAACCCCATAATGTCAAAACACAAAATCCTGACCACAAAGAATCTAAGACACTATTTTAATAACGCTTACCGTAATAACAGAGAAATGTGTCACAGAATAAGACCAAACACAACCCTCTACATAACCAGACACTGTAACAATTTGTATGGAGGGACTGTGAGGGAGCATCTTATACCTACACTAATCAACAATTTGCCATATAATCAAAAATACGTAAACAATTATAAAACATCAAAATACAAACTGTGAAAATTGTATTAGCACACTTAGTACCGCAACAGTTGCCATACATATTACACAAAAGGTAGTAATCACAGCAACAAGCGCGAACAACGACAGAAAGTTAAAATAATCATTAATTCCACTCTTCAGAAACCTACTATAGCTTCGAAGTCAGTGGGCATCATCCTTTTACGAATAATATCAGCATCATACAACTTATTTTCATAACTATATCATTTCCGTTCCTTCACATTATCCTGTGTACATAAACCTTATTTAAAATGAATAAAAAATGAAGTATTTATTGCACCAAACATAATTAAATTAATAATAAAATTAAAATTGCAAAATGTAATAATATTATTCTGTAATATGTGGATATTACTATGTAAATAATAATGCTAGAGTAATATTACGATCTGCCATGAAAATATAATGTTATAATAATATTTATATAATATATAAAAATATAATGTTATTATATTATTATCTAATATAAAGTATATTATTATTGTTAGTATTCTTTACTGTATGTTTGTGCTAAACAGAAAATGTGGTAATTGTACATATTTTACGTACTCTGTATGATCATATTTTGTCAAACTTTGAAAAAAAAAAAAAATGTAAACTTTGACACGCAATCATATTTCCTTGTGTAACCGCGAATTGTAATAGTAAATTATTACTGTGGTATTATTATTATTACTAATAATACGTGAATTATCCTGTTATATCAATTGCACGTTATGCAAATTATAATGATATTAATTAGAATCTGTTCTTGAATCACATGAAAGAAACTTTTTTCAGCTATTACATAACATTGACGCACGATTCGCTCTCTTCCCTCTGCCTTTTAAACGTACCCTGATGGCATTTTAAATCAATTTGGAGATGGTTCACTTTGTCCACACGAAGCCGTCCTTGAAGGAGGTGATCGAAATTGGCCGAAATTAAGCCGCCATAGCCCAATTGGAACAACGGAACATTGCGCCCTTTGATTGGAAAAGACCTGGGTTCGATCCTCGTCGTGACGAGGAGAATCCTTATATGGTCTTTTTCAGTTGAAGGTGAGTTAGCCGATCTCATACGGTGGTAGCAGAGTTTTTTCTCCCGGAAACTCGGGTTTTTCATCTCGCGTACAAACAAATCGGCCTTCAGAACACACGCAATTTACAGACAAAAAATACTGTTGTTGGTGGTGATGATGGGCGATAGATGGCGTTGATTGTAGTAGTGTCGTAGCTGGAGAATTAAGTAGTAGTGGAGAGGATGAGATGTATCTAGCGAAGTAGAGTAGTGTGCCCTCCACGATGAGTCCTTGGACTCCCTGGAGGTGTCACGTAGTAATAATAGTAATAATAATAATAATAGTGAAATGTAGTACAATTGCTTAAAATTTTACATTATATGTATGTAATTTATTTAACAAAGTTAGTTATTATTATTAAAAAATAAACGGATTTGTCTTCTTATCTTTCTTATCTTGTCTGAGTTCTTTTAAACGTTTGTACACGTTTTTTAACTCCAGGTTCGATTGTCTAACAACTTGTTTTAATCTGGATTCAAATGTCAAATTATCTTCATTTATTGTCGACACTGGTGTTGTATTGCTTCTGTTCACCGAGGCGAAGGTTCTCATCTTCAATCTGCAGCATCGACATTAGCCTTTGAAATCGAGTGAAATGTGAGCTGCTGAGATCTGCTTAATACCACTAAACCAAGGATGTAATTTAAAACGTTATTTCCTGACATCTCGAATGCAAAAGAACACCCAGCACTTTCTTATTTTGCCCCCCTCCCACTCCTTCGTAGATTATATTCTTTGTTCCGCTGTTTACTCTCGTTACCTTCCAGAAATAAGTTCATATTCAAGACGGAATTCTTATTTTTTCAAGTAAATTGGTGTAATGTAGGGGTCTTCACCTTTCAGACAGTGCGGGCCGCATTAAAAATTCTAATGAAGCCCGTGGGCCACTAAGCTATACTGCGGTATTTAGAATTGTAAGGATGCTTTCCAGATTCACAAGGAACGTTGTACATTTGATACTTTACATAAAATCCTATAAAAATAAACAAACTCAGCTTTAAGAGTGTAAGTAGGAGTCGGGTTCATGATAAGTAAATACAATCAATACTTGCAAAAAGATAATTTAAGGAAGAAAACATTCATTTTTTACAATGTCAATGAGCAACTTGGCAATGTTTTTCCTTCACCAGCTTGTCAATGTGGGCATCAATGTTGGAAGTCGCTATGAGCTGAGTATTCTCGAGATGTTGGTCCGTAATCTGAGTTCTTGTCTTGGACTTCACATGCTTCATTATGAAGAAGAACTGCTCACATAAGTATGTGTTTCCTAACAAAGCGCACATCTTCAAAGCATGCCGGCGAAGATTAGGGAATGCGTCCTCAGAAATGTAGTCATTGTAAAATGTAAGCAAGGGCATATTGAATAATTTTTCTCTCAAAGAAGAGTTTTTTGGAGTTCAAGCTGCTCCATTTGTACTGAGCTTGGCATTTCGGCAGCACTGACACTGAATGGCATTGAAAATAAATCTAAAGAATGTTGGTTACGAAAATCACTAAATCTCTCTTCGAACTCACTTCGCAACACGGCTATTTTTGTAGCGTATTCATCAAGAGACGAGCAGTTGGGCTCAGCGAAGAGCTGAAAATTAGTTGAGTCTTTTTTTTTTTTGCGAGTTGTGCCTCCCAAAGTTTGAACTTGGCCACAAAAGCTTTGATGTGATCAGAGTGTGCACCAGTTGATCTTTGGATTGTAGCCGCGTATTTAGGTCATTCATATGCAACGAGATGTCGGTCACAAAGGCGAAGTCTGTCATCCACTTCGGATCGTTAAATTTCGCAATCGGATTCCCATTGGTTTGCATGAATTGCTGTATTTCGCTCCTTAAGTCAAACACTCTTTTAAGAACCTTCCCTCTGCTCAACCAGTGCACATCACTATAATAAACCACATCGCCGTGATCTGCTTTGCACTCTTGGATCAAAATCTCTTGGAATTGACGATGATTCAATCCTCTTGCCCTAATAATGTTGACGACAGTCACAATAACTTTCATGGCTTCTCAAATCCAATAGTTTTCCGCACAAATTCTCTTGGTAGATTAAACAGTGGACGAAATCCTTTCCTTCTAGTTCCGGTTCTTTCCGTAGCAGCGCAACAAACCCATCGTTCTTTCCCACCATAGCAGGGGCACCATCAGTTACCACACTCTCGAGGTTGGTTAAGCTGAGGTCGAAATGCTGGAGAGTTTTCTTGGTGGCTTCAAGAATATCAGTGCCTTTCGTCGTTCCCTTCATAGGTACGAGTGCTAGCAGTTCTTCTGTCACATTGGATTGTTGATCAATGCCACGGACAAAGATAGCCAGTTGCGCTGTATCCTTCACATCTGTGCTCTCATCTAAAATAAGTGAATATGACGTAAATTCGGACGACCGTTTTTTTAAAGTTCCTTCAATGTCATTGGCAAGTTCTTCGACACGTCGTGCTACAGTTACCCCAGACAAACTTGGTTTTTTAAACACTTCCTTATTATTTGGGCAAAGAATATCCTCAGCAGCGATGAGACACAAACTCGCCGTCCAAGAAGGCTTTTGATTTTTTAGCAATTGTTTCAGCTATTACATAACTTATTTTGACCCACGCTTCGCTCTCCTCCCTGTGCCTTTTAAACGTACCCTGCTGGCATTTTAAATAAATTTGGAGACGGTTCACTTTGTCCACACGAAGCCGCCGTTGAAGGTGATCGAAATTGGACGCATGCTTTGTCTCATAGTGTCATTTTGTACTGTATTCTTTTGATACTGACACTGACTCACGACAAATTACACACACTGGCTTATCGTCGATCGGCACAAAAAAGTACAAATTGGTCCACTTTTCAAAAAAAAAACCCGACAAGAATCACTTGATTTACGCTTTTTTCTCGTAGACGCCATAGAGATGAAAGGTGAACCCAAAAAATGATCCAAAATGGCTGTGTAACGGTTATTATCCACTGAATATGTCTCACACTAATGAAAAAAGTCTTTCAATATAAAACCACAATAGGCTATGGCTCTCACGACGAACCTGCGTGCGCTTATACACGAATATCACGAACGAACTACTGCTTCAGCCATCTGCGACGTTAGTACTAGTACCTAAGTACCGCTTGGCTCTGGTAGATGGCTGAAGAAGCATGTCTATTTAAGATTTATTTTTATAGGATTTTATGTAAAGTATCAAATGCACAGCGTTCCTTTTGTATCTGGAAAGTATCTTACAATTCTAAATACAGCAGTATAGCTTAGTAGCCCGCGGTCTTCATTAAAATTATTTTTTATTTAATCACGTTTTAATGTTAAGTAGCCATTTTTTTTAAATGGCCGGCGGGTTACGCAAAGAGCTCCGCGGGGCACAGGTGGCCCGCTGGCCATGCCTTGAAGACCCCCCTGGTGTAATATTAGCAATAAAACAAAGAGTATTCAATTCTATTGAGTATTTAGTACTTTATTTTAGTGGAACGAATTTCATTTTTGGCACTTCTTTCCAAGTAAAAAAAAGAAATCCGTCATCAACTTTAAAATAATATTTCTATATATTATCATAAATGGTGTTTGAACTATACCTTCATTTTCTCTATGTAATTTCAAAAAAATATTTTATACTTAAGAATATAATTTTATCATATAATGTATCGCTTTGTTTAAGATGAATTTAATATTAATATTTAATTTTTATAATTTAATAGCATTTGATTACGTATAGGATTTTTTCTTTTAAAAATACCATAATTTTATAGCACAAAGTTTGAACTTTGTGCTATAAAATTCTTACTTTCCTCTCGAGTGTCCATTCAGAAATTTCAGAGTTTTTCTTTTTGCCTTGCTTCTAATTGTAAGCTATTACGTCCTATAATCATGGCGGCATTAAATCATCAACCAAGGCTATAACGTTCGTTTTAGTGTTATATGGAAGTCGCAATAAAGAATCATAATGGATTTTCCTGAATTCAGTTCAAGTATATGAAACCCTGCAGACAGTTTCGACTGACTTGCTTTGTTAAAATGAGCTTTTTTTTATTTCATTGTAAGATCATAAGTTAAAAATTTCCTTTAATCTTTTATATTATTCTAATACATAAGGAAGTAAATGTTTTTCGGGGAGAATTCAAAATTCCTTAGCTGGTTCTTGTTTTTACTGAAGGCTATATTTTTAGGAATTTTTACCGTCCAGGATGAAAGGTAAAAAATTTAATATTTGGTTTAAATCGAAATGCATACTAATTAAAATTTAATAGCTCTACTGAACAGAGAAAATGCATCATTTGATCTCTATTAAAAGTGTTTCTGTTACCGCTAAAGTGCAGAAATCAGTTATTCTGCAGATTATCTAGGTATTGTGCAGATTAACTACGGTGATCCGTTAATGTGCGGAAAATTGTTTCATTTCTCAAATTACCTAGGTAATCTGCAAATTACCTACTAGGCACTCGTTAAAGTGAAAATAAGATATTTGCTGGAACAACAGCAACGTTTCTGTACGCTTAAATTAACATAATGTTATTTATTTATTTTTCGATATCTAAAGAATCAAGTTAATACAATCAAACAATCAACAAATTAGTTGATAGAATCAATCATCAATCAATTAATATAATACAAGGAATCAAACGGTTTAAAATATTATTACAATTAAGAAAAAAAACATATGATAAAATTATGTTTACTTATTAAAAAACCAAACTAAAAGTGGAGGGAGAGGGGGGAAGGAGTAGGGAAAGGAAATGAGAGAAACAAACTTTTGAACTTTAACGATACGGAAGCCGTTAATGTGCACATTACCTAGGTAAAATGCGGAAAACTCTTGATTCCGCACGTTAACGGAGCAAATCAGTTAATCTGCAGATTAGCTAGGTAATGTGCACATTAACGGTTTTCGCACTTTAGCGGTAATTTCTACTATTTTACAGGGACATTTATGACTAACGTTGTTGCATTTACAACAACGTTCCTTCTTTTCCTGGGTTCTTTATTTGGAATGATTTTTGAGAATTCCCGTATCAAGGGAAAATATTCTATTTTTTTGCCTTTTTTCAGCAATGAACATGTGATTACTTTCTTGTAAACACTTTTGTTGACTTTTTTGTTTACCAGTTGTAAACATTAGCCAGGAATTCATTAAACGTTCTTAATAGTGTGCTGTTAGTTGTCCCATCTTCTCCAGAGTTCATCTATCCGTTGTTTTTAAAAGTGCTGCGTGGGGATTTTGAAACAGCGACATGGAAATGCCTATAGCAAATTGGTGGTAGAGAGATTATTAATCACCCTAAATACTCGATTCTCATCTCAGTCAAGGAGAATCTTTTGGGATCCTACTCCAAATGTGAGAACAATATCAACACTTACGTCTGTTATCTGTAGAGTCAGTAGTTATTTAGATATCAAAAAGAATGTCTGAACCGAATGAGGAAGCGTAATTTTTTTAAATGCTGAGGCAATGTAACATTTGGTATGTTTACTTCAAGATATACTGGGTTAGGGATATCCTAAGAAAAAGAAAGACAGCGATGTTCTAGCGATATGAGTATTGCCAAAAATAAGATAGGAAGAACATGGCTTATTTTTTTTCAAGAAATGTCAGCATTGATTTTTGCTAGCATTGTAATTAAAAACGTTTTAAGCCCACCATCGAACATTTTGAAAAGAAGAATTTAGACATCGTAGACGTAGACATTACAGAAGCTTTTCTGATTTGTGTATAATACCACTTATTCCATATTGTCTGTACACTCTATTATACTTGTATGGCATATACTAGACAGTACAGAAACACGCCTATAATCATCCTATTTCAAAAGAGGAAGATAAATATCTATTAAACTCCAGTCTCATTCACTCACCTGAATCATTATAATGATTCCGATATAACCACATTATAAGTACGCAAGTAAAAATTTATTCATTCAGTTAGTGTCATACGCACAATGGCGTAGTTCATCAGGAATAAAATTAAATATCAATTCGAAGACACTATAACAAAATGATTTTTACCACAGAATGTTATCAACAACCAATTTCTTCACTACCTGGAGTCCATCAACTAATTAATGACCAGCAATCTGAATCCCGCTACTCTCTCATCATAGCAGATTTCCCTACTAACGTTCCTCGCCTTTAGTACATGCTGTGAAAAGGTTTTGAGAAACTTGATTGGTTCTTGATATTTCTAGGGCACAGAAATTTCAGCTTGGACATAGAAGCCTACATAACAAGGCACTATCTTATGGCCTACCTTCTCGTCTTTTCAGTCGAGCAATTTCTTCCTGGTCATTCGTTATTTGTCATGATGGTTGGTTTCTTCTCTTGACTCTGAAGTCGGAGAACCATCTTATATACCTTCTCTTACTAATTTCAAATCCTAATTATAATTTTGCCGATGACAATACACTCCATTCTTCTTCATTTGGAACACCTTGTAGTCCTAAAACAATCCAAAATCTTCCATAAGCAATGTCTGTAAAACTAAACTGTAGATTTCCAATTTATAGTCAGGGATACGAAAGTTCTCACTTGGATAATAAAATCCTTAATAAACTTCAGTGCTATGAAGGAATCGTCTTCTTTCTTGTAAAAGAACTCACTTCACTTCCCTTTATCTTTGGATTTCCAACGTCAGATGTCAGATTTCTCTCTTGTGGATGACTTACGTTTCTAACCTTTCCTAACATAAACACATCACAGTACTAATAATATCATAGTACTAATATTGCATAAATGCCAAATTTTCCAATCTTAGAATACTGTTCTCACATTTGACCCATCAAATCAAATGTGACTATCCAGAAAAAGGACAATCAACTTAATGGATTATTGCCTCTCAAACTCTACGTACACTCAATTTTTTCCGAAAAATTTTTTTTTTTGCCTCTTCTATAAGTATTTTCATGACCTCTGTTCTCTGAACTTTCTTGATTGCATGTAAAAACATTAACAACTTTTACTCGTATTCATACATGTATGCGACTTCAGCCTTACCGAATCAAATTATGTGTTTCGTTTATGTAATCTTTCCTCTATTCTATGACATAGCCCTGGTCACACTCTTTTCCCCAAAGGACTGCGAAATCCATCTGTTCAAGAAACACACCAGCAGATATGTAAACTAGAGTAAATCACTGATAGCGATGGATAGAATAAGACAGTAGGCAAATGAAGAACTCGTTGGCACTGAAATATTAATTGCAATAAAGATCAAGATCTATCCACTCAAATGTGATGCGTGGAGAGAGAAATCTGGCAACCAGCTAGGAAAATAGGAAGCCAGGCCATGAAGTGGAGGTTGACTTAATGGACATTTCTTCTAAACCCGATCAAGTATCTTAGAGATTTCAAGAGTAAATGGTAGTTTTTCCACACTTTTCCATGGCATTTGTCCAAAGCTGATATAAGTTTTTTTCAAGTTTTTTTCAAGAAGTGTTTCAAGGCAGTTCAAAGGGAATAAAAGTCAGCATACAAATGTCTTGAGACCAAACGTCAGCTTCATTCTCATCTTGCCATGTAATATTTGAAAAACAAGCACTAATAGATTTAAATCTGTCTTCAAAAAGACTTTAAATTAGCCCTTTACACAAATGGCAGTTGCCTTGTTTACCTGTGATGTGATGTGATGCATTATTCTTCTCCAACTCCAACATAAACAAGGAAGGCAAATCGCCCACAACCCTAATAAGAAAATTCTGCGCATGCTTCCTCCTGTGGCTTTTGGGCAGAAAAACAGCAAAAGAATCTTTATACATACCAAAACTGCATCCAATCCTAATAGTATCACCCAACCTGTACTTAAAAATGTGCTTCTGACTTAACATGTTCGATATCATTTTTTTCACTCACCTGGCATAAAAAAAAAAAAGAGATAAAAAGTCTGAAAAGGGCATCAAGAATAAACTTCTGCATAACCTGAAAGGATTAGTTAATCAGTGAAAGCATTTTGAACTTTGAACTTTGAACTTAATTGGTTGATGGACTAAGTCCTTGACTCTTTATCCCATCATCTGGATTTTAGTTTGTCGGTGATGAGATTATTGTGGATAATTTACCAGCTCATTGTGAGCATTGAGGCTGCATCAACTTTCTCTTGCGATGGAGGATTTCAGTTTTTTGTTTGAAACGATCTGAGGGTTTGTAGTGTTAAATTGTGAATGAAGATATTTATAATTAATAATACTTCATTCATAATTAACATAATCTACCATATCATAAGCAGGACTTATTTAAATTTATTTTGTTGATCTCTTGCTTATAAAACGTTATTCATGTAATTCCTTTTGAGTTTTGTTAGTTAATTTTATTTATGTAATTTTAGGGTATATCATAGATATGAAAAGACTGTATTAAAGTGTCAATTATTTTATTTGCTTTATTCCTTTAATAATAATATAAGAAACTGTAGTGTTAACTGTTAACTGTGGCCGGATGGACCTCATTTTAGGGCAGTGTGGGACCGATCAGCAGAACCGCTTTCGGACGCTTGTGTTTCCACCTATCGTTTTCATCGTAGTTAGATGACTCTCGAATGAGTTGATTGGGATGACTAGCTGCTTTGGTGAAGTATGTAATGGCAGTATCACCGAGAAACATGTAAATATCAGGAATGTTAGCGTCTCGGTGGAGGAGAGTGTTCCTGACAAACCACGGAGCATTGAATATCATAGGAGACATTTGTTCTGGATGACCTGTAGCTTTTTGATGTTGCCAAGGGAGGTGTGACCCCAAGTCGGTGATCCATAGGTCAATGTGTGTCTAATGATTGCTTTATAGATTCGTAGTTTATTTTCAGTGTTAATACGGCTTCTTCGGTTGAAAAGAGAGTCAAGTTGCATAATTGCAGAGTTTGCCTTGCTGCAGGCATAATCGATGTGAGAGTTCAAGTTGAGGCGGATATCTAGTTGAATACCTAAATATTTGGTGCTAGATTTCCATGGAATAGTTGTGTTGAAAAGTTTGACTTCTCCGTATTGGGATGCCTTCCTTCTTGTGAAGAGAATGGCACTTTTGTCGGCATTCATGGCTATTCTCCATTTCCTGAGCCATTTTTCTAGGTTTGTTGCTGCGGTTTGTAAGCGCTGCGTAGCTAAGTTCGGCCTGAAAGATCTACCTCAAAATTGCCATGTCATCCGCATGGCAAGCTGTGATGGTTGATGTCGTGTTAGGGACATCCGCAACGAAGACGTTAAAAAGCAGCGGAGAGAGCAACGAGCCTTGAGGAACACCTGCAGTGATTCTTTTTAAAGAGGATTTGAGTCCTCTCAACTTGACCTGAAATTTCCGGTTTTTTTAGAAAGGAGTCGATAAGTTTGGTAAGGTAGAACGGAACGTTGGCCATAAATAATTTATAGATGAGTCCTTTGTGCCAAACCTTATGAAAAGATTTTACTACATCCAGAAAAACAGCTCCTGTATGTTGCCGCCAATTGAATCCAGTTGTGATGAATTCGACCAGTCTGTGAACTTGTTGTATAGTACTTTGCCCGGTTCGAAACCCAAACTGCTCTTTCGGTATTGTGTTGTTTTTGTTCACCACATCTTGAAGTCGACTGAGGATGATTTTTTCTGCAATTTTTCCAAAGCATGAAAGGAGACTGATGGGTCTGTAACTTTGCGGTAACTGAGACGCTTTTCCCGGCTTATGGATGAGGATTATATCTGCTTGTTTCCATCGGGTTGGAAAATAATTTAGTCTGAGTATTGCATTTGTAATTGCTACCAAATGCATGACAGCTTTGTGCAGAAGGGCCTTGATTATAAGAAACTGTGATGTATGTAATTTTAATATATCCAGAAGATTCCTTGTGATATCATTTGATTGGTTGTTGTGAGAAATCATCCAAATTTCTCCTAGCGCATGTTGGAGCATGAACTACTATATACCAAGGGTAATAGTAGTTCAAGGGCAAGTTTGATGTGAGCTAAACCGGTGAGAACCAGTTACCTGCGGGAAAAAGGAAGAAGTGGACACGAAAACGAAAGTAAAAAGGAGAAACGAGTGGGGGAGTATAGAGAACGGTAGCTAGAGACTGAAGGGGGATTTTGACGTGCCGAAAACGGAATAGAAATTACCGGGAATCGTTTGGCATTTTAACTTACCTTTTTTGGAGTTAGGTTTCTACCAAAACTTCCTAACGCCTAGTGGAATAATGCAGGACATAGGATAATACGAATAAGAAAAGGAAGAAATTGGTAGTTAATTTAAACCAAGTGCAAAAAGGTTATATTCTCCCGAGTCTATAAATCAATCACGAAAATAGAAGATTATTTTAAGTTTGTGTTACTACAAAGTAAAAGTCAGCAAGGACTTTAAAGATGTTGTTCGATCTCCTTGTGATGTGATGAAGCTATATCCTGGTAAGATTACCTTACTATACTTAGCGAGAAGTAACGAAAATTAATTCCGCCGAAAGTAATTTATTCCTAGTTGCTGTATTCAGCGAGTCAAGATTGAATGTGTGATGTGCTAAGACTTTTCTCTCTTGAAGTGACAAATGCTATATTATTGAATTAAAGTTCATTGACTGAACGAGAATATTGAGAAGCCTATTTGTTGTAATTTAGGAATCTCGAACTTACAAGAAGTAATTTTGATTGACTGAACTTATAGAATTACAAATGAATGTCTGATGGTTCATGAGTTGTATTCTTTCTGAATATCTTGAACTGATTTGATATTTAAATATTTTGAGATATAATCTTGGTCAGAGTGAAGTTGTGGAAGAAATTCTTTATAACAAGAAGAATAAGATCTGTTAACATAATTTTTAATTATAATTCTTAAGCTCAGCTGAGTAGTATACTAGTATCTTAATGAGAGCTTTATATTCGTTTAATTGTAATGTCCCTGTTGGAATACTGTGTTATGATGTAATTTATGTGACACTGCATTAAATAATTTTATTTGAATCGAATCTTGTATTTGCCTGATTTCTTCATTGCACCGCTCATTAAAATAATTCGAATCTTAGCGGGAACCCTATATAATAAAGAGAACCTCGGCCAAAAATCAGCTTTATAATAACCTAGTACAGTTGATGGATGGTTTATCAAAGTTGCTCGTGCAATTCAGAACATGGAGTGGCAGAGTATAATATAAAATTTCTTCATGTTCGGATGATATATCAGCCTACAACTAGTTAAATACTAATGAGAGAGAATTATAAGACGATAAAACATAATTGAGCAGAAGTTAAGATCCAACAGTAGTCTGCTGCTTGTCGAATTAGCTGATTTCGGTGATTATCCATGATTGTGAAGAATTTCTCTGCAATGCCTATCATGTAGATCTTAATATCAGAAGATTGGCTTTTCATGTAACTGGATGTTTCTGATGAACCATGGGGCATTAAATGCCATTCTTAGGCATTTATTCTATATTATCTGAAATCTGTTGATGTTGCTTTTAGTTGTGTGACCCCAGGTTGGAGAGGCATAAGTTAGTTGCAGTCTGATTACCGATTTGAAAAGGAGGATTTTGTTACTTATGCTTAGGAAGCTGTTCCTATTCAAAAGTGGATATAGCTGTGCTATAGTCTGACTTGCCTTAGTGGCGACACTATCCATATATGACTTGAAGTTTAGACGTCTATCATTCTACCAAATATCCCAGATATTTGGTAGAATTGCGCCAAGGGATGATTTTACCAAACATTTGTGTGCTTGTATTGGTTCTGCTTTATGTCTGGTGAAAAGTACTCCAGAGCTTTTGTTTGGATTAATTGCGATACGCCATTTGGTGTACCAATCCTTCAATTCATTGGCTGCTCTTTGCACCTTGATTGTGGCCAGGTGTGGACAGAAGGATCTGGCTATAATGATTGTGTCATCGACATACAGAGTGGTGATAGCTGGAGATAGTTTGGGGAGATCTGCCATGTATATGGAGAAGAGTAGGGGAGATAGCAGAGAGTCTTGAGGGACTCCGGCCGTGATTCTCCTCTCTGTGGATCTGATACCGTTGAGTTTTATTTTAAATTTTCTGTTATTTAGATATGATTTGATAAGTAGAACTAGTGGTAATGGAATACCAACTTCGTATAGTTTAAAAATTAGTCCGTGATGCCACGCTCTATCAAATGGCTGAGTGATGTCCAGGAAAACTGTGCCGCAGTGTTGGTGCCATTCATAACCTTGGGTTATATGTTCGACAACTTTGTAAATTTGTAGCGTTGTGGAGTGATATTTACTAAAGCCGAATTGTTCATCTTGAATGACATGGTTGATATCTGTTGCCTCTTGAACCCGTGTGAGAATAGCACGTTCGGCTATCTTACCTATGCATGAAAGAAGGCTGATTGGTCTGTAATTTTCAGGAAACTGAGTATTTTTTCTAGGTTTGGGAATTAGGAAAACGTCGGCAATTTTCCATCGCTCTGGGAAATAATCTGCATAACCCCTTTGCGGGGAAGTAACTTGAGTACCTTGTTTATTATTCCATCTGGACCGGGAGCCTTTTTGTCATTTAGTTTTCTTAAAATCTCATATATTTCTGTTGGTGACACGGATTTGTTGTTGGACTGGAGTGAGTCATTTTGAGTTATTTTATGCACTTGGGTGTAAATTTTACTTATGAAATTTATATCTATATTGATATAATTGGGGCTGCGTTGTTTTTCTAAGCTGTCAGCAAATGCTTCAGCTTTTTCCTGGTCGTTCTTGACAACACTAGATTCACCTTGGATTGGAGGAAGTGTAAAACGCTTTGAACGGAGTGATTTTCTATATTGATTGATCCTCTGTGTTTAATTGGTGAATTTTGTTATTCCAGAGTTGGTTATGGTGGTCCTTTAGGGCATATCGAACCTGGTTTGTTGCTCTGTTGACTGCTTGTTTATCCGCTGGGTCCATTGTTCTCTGATATTGTCTTCTTAATGTGTTTTTCTCTTGAATAAGCCGTTTTATATCTTCTGGGAGTTTATTTGATGGTGCACATTTGGTTATATTTGTTACCTGTGTTATAGCTGTCAGTAGTTGTTTTTCAAGAGTTTTCACTGCTTTTTCTATATCTTCGGCGGATGTTATATGGGGTATTGGACCAAGGTTTTCCTGGAAGGCTGAGGGAAGTTGTTTCCAATTTATAAATGTGGTGGTGTTTTCCTTTAAATCTTGTATGGCGCCTAGTTGTAATATGATCAGAAACTTAAGTCGTTGATTGCTTGTATCTGATAGATGTGTGCTATGTTTTTTAATATAGCTATATCTAGTACATCAGAAAATCCAGTTGCTCCGTAATGTGTGGGTTCAGTGGGTCCTATAACTATCATCTGTTATGTTATATTTCTTGAAGTGGTGTAAGAGTTGAGCATTCTTCCGTTAATATTTGAGTTTCTGCTATTCCAGACTGAATGTTTGGCATTAAAATCTCTGGCTATAATCACTGCTCTGCCTGTATCTAGTACCATCAGTGAAAACATTAAAAGAACTTGGCGATGGACTGAGCCCTTGACTCTTTATCCCGTCATCTGAATGAAGAAAATCTGTGTGGATGGAGTGTTATTGAGCTAAAAAGCTCTAGTCATGGCTGGGTAACGGCAATAGCCGAGCCTCAGTTAAAACTTCATTGGCTACAGCATTGCCATTTGTTTCCCTGGAAGTCCTAAAAAGGACTTTATTAATAATAATCTCTTTCTTCCAGTGAAAACTTTCTCACAAACTCTTTAATTGTAATTTAATTATATAAAAAATTTAAAGGTGTATTCTGTATATTTTAAAATTTTTCAAAAAATTTCCCAAATTTTAAATATAAAAATTAAAATAAGAAAATAAAATAAAGTATTTTTTATATCATTTATCTTTTATATTTATCAAATAATATCATTTTGGTTGATTAGAAAGTTTAGTTTATCTCGAGAAGCTTTGCTATACACAATCTCTTTTCCCAATCTCGCATATTAACATTTCACGTTTTTTTAAAAAATAAAAAAATAAATAAATAAGTGTGCGATACTGTCTGTTCCAAAGAACGGAAGTAAACGGAATTTAAGGCGGTGGAGGAGGTAGGGGGGGGGGGAGTTAGATTTTAAGTTTAAAATCTTATTTCTACATGAGTAGAAGAGATGAGAAGAGAAAATTAAGGTTCACAAGCAAAAACATAAGGTAGTATGTTGTTGAATCTCTTTCTGAGCATTTTTGAATCACTTCTAGGTATTTTTCTTGTTTTATTTATTTATTTAATTATTGTTATTTTTCAGATTTTCTGTTATTTTTCTAAGGGAGACATTTTTCTTTGATACGTAGTGTTACTCTATTTTGTAATAGTATTTTCATGGTTCAGCTATTTGAGAAGGTTAATTATACAGCAGGAGAATTCATTGGTGGGGGAGGGGATGAAAGACTCTTGAACACACTCATACAGGAAGTTAGTCTCTTCTCTTCGTGGTTTCGACAGCGCCTCATCCCCTCCCTCTGCATGCCACTATACTAGCCAAGACCCTGTAATGTAAGTAGTATCGAGATTCGCTAGCTGGTCGGGAAGTTTCCTGATAGTTACAAGCCGAGCCAATGCGTATACTTTCTAGCGCACGGTTTATTAATCCTTTTTTGGCACTGTGGAATCGTTATGAAAACTTTTATAAAAAAATTATCGGAAAAGAATTATGATTATAGCGGCTACCTGCAAAATATTTTAATCAAGAAAGTATATGATACGTAATATTATAAATAATAAAGAAACACAACTGTTCTAGAAATAAGTCAATAAAAAGTTATATTTTTCAGATTCACTGAAGTTTTTTTTTTAATTTTTTAGAAGCTACATCTAATACAAGTTATTAAATGTATAGCTATATGCTTTGGGGAATCCGTACAAGTTTTCAAGGAACCCCAAAATTCCGCTGAACATTAAAAAAAAAAAAAAAAAAAACACGTCAATTTCTTGTACATAGTTCCAATTGCATATTGATGCCAACCTTCCAAAAAAGTCCCAGGTTTCCAGAACACCCCCCCACACACACCCAACGAAAATGGAACTTTATGTAAACACGTAAAAATAGCTTTGCAGTGTGAGACTACAGCAATTGCAGAATGTAAATCACTTTAAGTATTTAAAATATAATTATATGGGCAAACAAAATAATTCAGCAGTACAAATAGATATCACGTTATTTTATTTTTATGATTTATTTTTCGCATTTATTTAACAATATTTTTCACTGACTTACTGCGCAAAGTGCAACAATATTATGGTTTTAAATGAACACAAAATACTAAATCAAAAAACAGTACGTTGAGGATAGCAATGCATTATCAGTGCCAGCCTGATGGTGGGCTTATCCGTTCTCCAGCCAAAAGAATGCGAGTTCGAATCTGGCCTTAGGCACAGATGTTTGTGATGCTATTCATTCTTTCATCAAACATCCACAGATACGATATATTCACTCTCCCAAGATGAACTGGGTCACCATAGGAGAAGTAGACCAACCCCACCATGATATACGTTGATATCTAAATGCAGGTTTTGTTTTGTGTTTTGCGGTAAAAGCTCTCCCGCTTCTCTATGAAATTGGCCAGCTCACCCTCAGTTGCAAAGCAGTTATATAAATGTTCGTCGTATTCTAGACGAAACACTGGATTTTTTTTTTCACCTAAAGGTCACCGTTGTTACTGACTGAGCTCTGGAAGTTCACTATATTGTCGGCCTGGTTGACCGAGTGATTTTCACATACCCATTAAAAACAACAGGATGGGGTTTCGAATCTTCCTTGAGCATTGTAATTGTGTTTAGGTGGAAATGAATTTCGTCGAGCAGTGCGAGACCACTGTCCAGCTTACCAGAGGCCTGAAGTGGCTTGAAAAAGTTCCATATTTGGTCTCTAGGGTATGGTTTCCGGATTGTGTAAAAAAATACAAAAATATGTATAAAATTAATAAAAATAGAAACAATTCTTATAGTCTACGGTACTAATGTGCTATAGGTTTACAAAGCAAAGCTTTCATAGGTGGAAGTCACATAAAAATATGCAGTATGTAAACTTTATTCATTCCATAGAATTTTGGGATTGTATCCCTGACGATGCCTTTGTGTCAGAAACGAAATATAGGATCTAAATAATCGTGCTGTATTCATTCCATTAAACCTTACAATGAATTTAAACCAGCACATAGGGGCCTCCGTAACTCAGTCGGTATAGACGAAGTCCTTTGGTCGGAAAGACCTGGGTTCGATTCCCGTCTATGACCTGAAAAACATTTATCTGGTCTCGTTCGAATAAAGGTGAGTTAGCCGGTCTCATACGGAGGTAGAGGGTTTTTATCACACTAATAGTCGGGTGTTTCGTCTCTCAGAACAGGCAAACCAGCCTCGTGAACACACACGGATCTACAGTCAAAAAATACATACTTAGAAGTCCCTCATTGGAGAGCACAACCTCAACCAGTCCTAACAGGGGCTGAATGGGAAAATTAGGGGGGGGGGAGCACACGACAAACAAACAATCAAACCAGCGCATGAGCTCAATACTAGACTATTCGTGGTGTTCTACAAGGCTTAACCACCTCTTTCTGGAATTACCCCCCCCCCAAAAAAAAAAATCGGTCATTCAATCAATATAACAAAAATTTACCTCTCATAATTTAAAACATAGCATTCAAAGTATTTTTCTATCTTTCACAAAATATTGGGTTGATGCTAAATTAACGACCGAATCTTTCTAATTTAGCATTTTGTCTCAATCTTTTTTCATAATAATATCCCTTACTTCCTTTTTAATAAGAATGCGTGTCGATAATCCAAGGATCGTCACTTTTTGTACGTGGAATCGATCGTTTGCCAAGCAAATGGGATGCAGTTATTCAAGTAGATGGCGATTATGCTCCAGAATGATCATTTCAATATGTTTTGAGTGTACTTTGGTGGTGTATTGTTGAATAAACATAGAATCAATAAAAACGGTCGTTAATTTTGCATGTATATCATTCCAGTTTTTTGATTGACAGGATATGACGGTCATATTCGTCATATCATGCTTTATCACTTCGAGATCTCAACGAACTCCTCGATAAAGGAACGATCGGTGAAAGACAAGTCCGAAGATGGTTCAATCGTTTCAAATCCGGGAACACAAGCTCAGAAGATGAGGAAGGAAGAGGTCGTCCGTCTGATTTTGATGATGAAGCTCTTTTGCAAGCTGTCAGGAATGGCCTATTCCTGACAGAAATGGGAAAAAGCAGCACAACATTAACAGCGACGTCTATCTGGCTCAACTCAATCGCTTGAAAGTCGCTGTCAAAGCCAAACGTCCTCGCAAGAAGAACCACATCGTGTTTCACCATGACAACGCCAGGCCACATGTCGAACATCGAGTAATCCAATCAATCAATCAACGAAAAAGGATGGGAACTGCTTGAGCACCCACCATATTCTCCCACTGAAGCTCCTACAGACTATCACGTCAATCGTTCGCTCAAAAATTCGCAGACGGGCAAAGTCTACGATGATTTGGACGATCTTGTCGCTGACGTGAAAGCGTGGATTGCATCCAAGGATCGTCACTTTTTGTACGTGGAATCGATCGTTTGCCAAGCAAATGGGAAGCAGTTATTCAAGTAGATGGCAATTATGCTCCAGAATGATCATTTCAATATGTTTTGAGTGTACTTTGGTGGTGTATTGTTGAATAAACATAGATAAAAACGGTCGTTAATTTTGCATCAACCCAATATATATCATGCCAGTTTTTTAATTGACAGGATATGAACAAAAATATTTTAAAAAACAAAATCTGCATGAAAAGTATTTGAAACTGTCTTTGTCACTGGTTAACAATGATAGAAGGTTCTAACTTATTAATGAGACTTGTTAACTTGCAGCTAATAATTCAGGGAGATATTCTCGAAATGCATTCAATTTCAGGACCCCCCCCCTTTTTTTTAAAAAAAAATCTGGTTTAAATCTAGTCACAAGTAATACATGTTAAAATGCATCGTTGTCAATGTTTTTTCGGTAGCCGAATATTGCGTTATTTTTAATCTGCGTTTTAACTCTGAAATAATGCAGGAAAGAACTTTAACCACCTTTGCTACGAGTTGCCTGAGCATACATAACTCTAAAATAATACGGCAACTCGTGGTAAAGATGATTCAAGCTCCTAGTATAATTAATATACAGTACTGTATATGTATAGGATTACGTAAACCCAAAATGTTACGTTTCTGTGTTTTTCTCGTATCTCACACTTATCGAGAGAAACCAAACGAAGCTTGTAACGATGTAAAGGAAGTCTCTTTGTGATGAGTTGTGATACAGCTCGTGACAAAGGTAGCTGAAACTCCTAATATAATTCATACATTTTTATTGTATAATAACACAAAAGAGTACAAAAAACAAATAACGTTTATGCTACATTTTAGGACTCTTTCTAACAAATATTGCACAAGATCATTAAGGATACACTGCTGTTTCCTCTCCCTTTACCACTACCACTAGTGTACTTATCTTGATTTTTGTTATCCTAAAATTGTAATTAGGATAACATTATACAATTATCCTAAAATTGTAAATTTTTATAATCCTAAAATTCGAAATTTCAAATTTCGAAGGATCGGTTCTCTGTAAGTGCATGTCACAGTACAATCGACAACTCTAATAGGATGGAATAGGGGATGATATTGCTATTTAAATATAATATGCAAGAAATAAATCATCAATCAATCAATAAATAAATCCCCGCTCTGAAGTTATACAGAAAATCACCAGTGCAGATACGCTCTCATTTTTCTTCTTCTTCTTCCTTTATTTATTAGGCTTCGTGGCCTATTACGATTCGAAACCGGAAATCCTACTGAATAGGTCGGTCAATCCTATTCCAGGAGTGTAGTTGATGCGTGTTCACGGGGCCAGTTTGCCTCTTCTGGGGGACGAAAAACTTAAGTTTCCGGGTATAGACGAAGACCTGGAATCAAACCCACGTCTTCGTCTATACCGATTGAGCTAAGGAGGCTCAATACAAACTCATTTAGTTCTTTAATTTGGGTTATCATACAATACCAATTTGGGACTATAGCTTTTACCATTTAGAATATTACTCAATTTAACCAATCAACCACGGAAGAATGTATGTATATGAATGCATATTTAGAGTAATTTTCTTTAAAGGTTGAACATTTTAGAATTAAAGGAATTTAAACTTAAAAGAAACAAAAACCTCCTTGACATAAAGTCTATTGAAGACAATTCAATTATTTTTATTTATTTACTTCACGTGAATCTCACCTACCTACGACAGGGTGTAACCCTATTATATTAGTGTGAGCTACTGGCTAGATAAGCTAGTTCCCCTACTCTAGAGGCAAAACTTGGAACTCATTGAAACCACTTCATTCCTTCAGTAAATCGTGTGGTGGTCTCACACCAGGTGATGAAGATCATCTATCACTTAAGAACATTCAGAAAAATCAATGCCTTGGTTGGATTCGAATATTGAAGCCCATTAATTGGAGAACAAGTACACCATCCACTCTGTAAATTTGTGTTCTGTGGAATGAGATGTAAACCATACAGATACAGTAATGGGAACACTTCTGTGCACTACTTTTTTTTTTTTTTGTCGAATGTATTCCAAATTTGGGGATAGATACCCTTGTTCTGAGCACTTTAATTTACTTTGCTGAGTCTTCAACTACACCATTGCCTGAGCTCCAAATTGCAATTACTGAAAATGGCGAAAAAGAAGCAGAACTTTTCCCCCGCCCCCAGCTAGTTGACGCCTTTTTATGAGCAGATTTGACCTCCTTTCTGAGTACATAACACCTTTGTTCTTCTATTAATAACTACTGTCTATATTATTTGATATTAATCAAAGGAATTAGCACCTCAAGGTGTATTAGCCTTTTACGTATGTACATTTATTTTTATATTAATTACAAAAAAGTTTTTCCTAACCTAACGAGTTCCTTACTAGACAATACTCTGTCATCTATAACCAATTAGAAGTGCTGATTTTAATTCTTCACCTATATTGAGGTCAACATGATCTTTTCAATACATCTCTGATCAAAATATCTTTCAAGGATTCTCGGAGGTGATTATTTTCCCTTATAGGCCTCATTGTTGTGACGCCTATGGAGTAATAATGTACGTACTCATCGTGACTAACTGTGCAAAGCAGACTTACGAAACTAACAGACCAGTAATGACTGAGAGTGCTATTACCACTGACACCCTACTGAAGCCGTAGTGAGAGTTCTTGCCAAGGTTTCGAAGAAATGGCATAAACGGCCTTGGAAAAAATTTTCGCACGTTTTATCAAGCTCCGGATGACTATGATGAATTAGCACCTTGGGAAATGGAAAATATCGGAACACTGACCGTGCGCAAAACGGAAAGGGTCTAGGGGAAAATTCAACACAAAAACACAACTTACTGTTACCATTAAGATACTGTTACCATTAAGATAAGATTGCAACCTAGCGGAAATTAAACAATAATTATTTTTCATTCTATAATATGGTGTTTATATGAAATTCTAAGAATTTCAAGTCTTTTAAAATTCGAAGAAAAGTTAAGTGCTTTTCAAGTTCTAAAGTATTTTACAGTTATTTTTTTATTAATATTTATAATAAATTATTGATAAAGGATTACGTGGTTTATTATTAGAAATATTAAATTATTCTGCTTCATTCTGAGAAAAAACAAACAAACCGTAGAAATGATAACGTTAACACCCACCTATATATTCAAATAATTTCTTATATCAGATTATTCCTTTAAACAACATAATGTAACTTTAATAAAATCAGTTACAAAAAATTTTCATTAAGAGTTTTAACGGTGGATTGTTCATAGTAATGATGAATATTTGTAGAATGACTTGCAACATTCTACGTTCGTTGGCGCATGCACTAACTTTTTGTTTTGTTTTGCTTATAGTACAGTACTTGCAAAAGTACTGTACTATGTACGCTTTCATCTACAGCTAAATGTAGATGAAAGCATTTATATGAAAGTTAAAATTTCACTTTGGCAACAAGTGGATTGTCTTTCTGCTAGTCGAATAAGATGTCAGACAAGCGGAGAAAATTTCATTTTTTTTTTTAATTTAGTTGAATCACTCGCTAAACAAGAATTCGTCTATTATACAGAGATCTACCAATAAGTAGAATAAAAAAAGTAAACTGTTTTTTTTTATTTGTTTGCAGTTGACTACAAAGATAATGAAACTTACTAGTTTCACCACTAAATCCGTGGCTTCTTCTGTATAAAAAATTACATAAAAATAAAGCGAAACAAACAAAAAAAATCCCAGTTTATTTCGAATGAAACCCGGCTATTTATTTGTTTAGTTATATAAATTAAAATTTTAAAAGAAATATTATTAATGAAAAAATCATATAAATTAGAAGTCAATCAAGCTTTAAAATCCCGAAGGACAAGATGCGGTTAAAACCATGAAGAGTTGAAACATAATATAGGTACCATTTTAACTTTTGAAAAACTTTTGTTCTCGCACGACATATGGCACCCAGAGAGACTCCTAAACTCCCTCTATTACAATAAATTTACTATTTTCATATTACGTACCCACAAGTTTCACTCAATTTCTTGTCATGTCTTTCTCTCCAAGAATTTCCCAAAAGAAATTAAAAATAAAATAAATAAAATAAAAACATTCCCAGGAATTGAAAATGAAAATTTCCAATATCCCACATTTCTTATAATACAGCCAACTTATCCTCATTTGAAAACATTTGAAAATATTCTTATAAATGTTCATTTATTCAGGATTACATTCATTACATTAAGATAAAACCATATTGAATTGTTCTGATCTCATTATGTATATTTCAAACTTAACGCATAACGCATAACGGTACTGACTTGATGGGTGAAGCATAAATGCTTTTCATATTCCCCTCCATCTGAAAAGGAAAGTTCTTTGGGTGGAGAATTATTGAGCTTTAAGCTCGCCCTGAAAGGGCAGTGAGGTTAACTCTGTTCAGCTGAGCATAGAATTGACTTGGGTCTCTTGTATTTGCAGAAATCTGCTTCATTATAGTCTGAAGCTTGCTTGATTAGTGGGTTCGGATGATTAATTGTCTTATTGAAGAACTTTTCAGCTAGGTCATGAAGAAGAGTTGTGATGTAGGGAATGCTGACGTCTCTGTGAATTTGGGAGTTTCTGATAAACCATGGAGCATCTGAACTCATTCTCAGACATTTGTTTTGTATTCTCTGCAGCTTCTGAATATTTGTCTTCGAAGTGTGACTCCAAGCAGGAGATGCATAAGTTATGACTGGGCGTATTACCATCTTGTATATGAGCAATTTGTTCTGAGTATCTAATTTACTTTTTCTGTTGATCATGGGGTAGAGCTGCGCTATTGCTTTAGACGTCTTTGAACTTATGTGTTCTATATGGTTGGTGAATTGTAGTTTTTTATCCAGAATTACTCCAAGATAAATGTATATCTTCTATATGGTTGGTGAATTGTAGTTTTTATCCAGAATTACTCCAAGATAAATGTATGTATATCTTCCTTGATTTGAGGCTTTTTTCTGGTGAACAGTATGGCTGAGCTCTTCTGTGGATTGGTTTGAATTCTCCAGTCCATAAACCATCTTTCCAGCGTGTGAATGCTGCAAAGATGGAGTCTCTTAATAGCCAGTTTTGGGCTGAGAGATCTTGCTAATAATGCAGTGTCATCAGCATATAATGCAGTCATGTAGTGATTGTTGAGCTTGGGTTTTGAGGGATATCAGCAATATAGATAGAAAACAGCAAGGGGGCCAAGAGTGAGCCCTGCGGTACTCCCGCCAGAACCTTGCGTCTGGTTGATACAGTTTCATTTATTTTGACTTGCATGTATCTGTCTCTGAGGTAAGAGTGAATTATTTTAACTAGATTAATAGGTATATTGAATGCGATGAGTTTGTAGAGAAGACCTTGATGCCACACCTTATCAAAAGCCTTTGCAGCATCTAAAAAGACTGCAGCTGTATGAAGATTCCGGTTGAAGCCTTCGGAAATGTATTCGATCAGCCTCTGGATCTGCTGAACGGTAGAATGGTTTTTTCTGAATCCAAATTGCTCATTTGGGATTATATGTAGTTGGTCCGTTTGTGATTGAAGTCTAGTAAGGACTACTTTTTCTACAATCTTTCCAAGGTTAGACAGAAGACTGATAGGTCAGTAGTTTTCAGGGAGTTGAGCGTTTTTTCCCATCTTTTTGATTGGTGTGACATCTGCTATTTTCCATGTTAAAGGGAAATACTGGAATCTGAGGATAGCATTAATTATGTTGATTAAATGTACAATGGCTTTTCTAGGGAGAAGTTTAATTATTCTGTTTGTAATTCCATCTGGGCCTGGAGCTTTATTGTTGTTCAGGTGGGTTATAATGTTTATAACTTCTGTTGGAGAAGTGGGTGTGAGAGATTCTAGATCATCTTTTTTGTTCTGTTATGGCCTGCCTAACTCGGCGGTGAATCTTGTAGATAAGATTGATGTTCAAATTTTCATGAGGGGTTGCATTGACTTTCCAATCTGTCGGCTAGAGCCTCTGCTTTTTCCCCATCATTGTGAGCTATTCCTTTCGAGGTTTGAATTGGGGGTAAAAGTTGCCTTTTGGTGCGGAAGGTTCTCAGAAACTTCCATATGGAGTTGTCCTCATGGTTTAATTTTGTTAGCCTTAGATTCCCACTCCCGGTTTCGATGTGTCTGGAGGGCTTCACGTACTTGTCTGTTTAATTTGTTCAAATCTGCTTTATCTTGAGGGCCTCTTGTGTTATGATACCGCTTTCTGGCTTTGATTTTCAATCTGATTAAATCCATAATTTCCTCGGGGATCCGTCTACTAGGTTGAAAAACTGTGGTTTGGGTAACTGCCTTTATTGCATTTTTGATTTGATTGGTAAAGTTGTTTGCAGCCATTTCTATCTCCTCTTTAGTGTGAATAGTAAGGACTGGGCCAATGTGATCAGGTAAGATTCTGGTAAGTTTGTCCCAAGATATGAAAGAGTGGGGAGGGGAGAATTGTTCTTGTGTACCAAGTTTAAGCAGAATAGGGTTGTGATCTGATGAAAGTTCATTTACTGCTTCCAGCTGGTATTGGTATCTGATGTTTTTGAGGACAACTATGTCAAGTACATCTGAACTTCCAGTTGAGCTATGATGGGTGGGCTCTGTGGGTCCGGTTACAACAATAGAATTTTGCGTTGCGTAATGGTTTAGAATTCGACCTTTGTCATTGATTGTGGAGCTATGCCAGGCTGTATGTTTGGCATTAAAAGTCACCAGCCATGATGATGGAGTCGGAGAAGCCGAGAATGGGGTCTAAATCGGATACTAGCAATGGAATGCTGGGTGGATTATATACAGCATAGATTTTGATATTTCCAACGTTGTTGGTATTAACTTCAATGCCTGTTATCTCTAGGTTCTTGGTTTGGGGATTGGTCAGAACATTGTGGCTTAGATAGTTTTTAATGTATATAGCTGTTCCTCCTCCACTTCCGGTTAGTATATCTGTTTTATACATAGTATAGTTCCGTAATTTGGGATTATTAGCTGGCCTGAGATGTGTTTCGTTTACCAGTATTATGTCAGGATTATGTCTGTGAGAGAACTCTTGTAGTTCTAGGGTTTTATTGCTGAGTCCGTTGGCATTCCATGCCGTGATCATGAGAGAGTTGGGATGGAATTTTCTTCTATTTCATTGTTGAGGGCTGTCAGAATTGAGTGGGTACCTTGTAGGAATCTTTTCGTGGAGGACGGTGAAGGATTCGTCATACTGAATTCTTGTAACATGGTAGCTAGTGAGGCAGTTAGTACTGATGTTAGATTCGAGCCTAATATGGTCATGAGATGGAGTAGCCTTTGTTTGTGCTGCCTCTGCATAAGTTTTAGGTATTTGTTTCCTTTCTTGAGTTGTTGGGCTACTGATAGTTTGGGCTGGGGTGTGATTAGCACGGCTGACTTGAGCATCGCTGAATTGTGTTGGAGGGGTAGTTTTTTGTAACCCTCGGTTATTTGGGTGTGTAATGCATCCCTTGTAGTTTGCAGGGTGAGGTCCTCCACAATTTGCGCATTTAGCTGGAGTGGATCTTGGTTTTGTGCACATGACTGTCTGGTGGCCCTCGCCACATTTTAAACATCTGTAATTTGCCTTGCAGAGTTTTTGGGCATGGCCAAACCTTTGGCACCTATGACACTGCCCAGCCATCGATTTCTTCCTTAGTGGTTCAATAAAAATTCTGAGGCCACATATCGTTGTTAATTCATAAATCTCTTTCTGTGTCTTATCAATTTCTACGAGTATTAGTGGCATTGGTCTTTTATCTGCCCTGAGCATCCTGCTCACTTTCACTGGTGTTAGGTTCCGACTCATAAGATCAGTGGTGACTTCTTCACAGGTGACACCCTCGGTCACTCCGCGAAGCACAACCTTGAGATTTTTCTCGCTGGGTAAAGCAAAAGTATGATATGGGAGATTTTTGTTATCCATTAGTCTTGTCAGCTGTCTGTAGTCAGTGACTGAGGCTGGTTGGATTTTGATTCTTTCATCTTGATTTTTTGCCCAGAAATATGCAATTTTGTGTTCCCTAAGGGATGAGGTGACAGTGGTCCATTTGTCCTTGTCCCTTAGTATTACTGGTGGAACCTTTTCGGTGTTCTTTGGGACTTCTAATGTACATGTGTCTTCATTCATCTGGTCTTCTATGATTCTTCTTCTTTTGTAAGTGTGCTCCCCTTGAGAGATGTTTTGACTGGGGGATTTTGGTGACAGAGCAGCAATGAGATCCTCTTGTGAGATCTCATTCTCCTCCTCCTCTCCATCATTAGAGTGAATGTACTCTTTTATGAATCCTGGCCAGTCAGTTTCGAATTTGCTTGTTATAAGTTTGAGCACTTCTAGAGACTGCTCCTTGTTAAGGAACTGGATGTGATCTTTGATGTTGTCCATCTCAAAGTGGCGATTTCCTGCCAGCAGAGATGGGTTAAAAGCAGTCTAATAATCCCGCAGGGCCGGGGGCCTGCCAGCAAAGTATCCTGTAGACCTAGACGGACTACTAGCAATATAGGATCCCGCAGGGCTTGAAGCCTGCCAGCAAATGTCCTGTAGACTGAGTTAGTCTACTAGCAAAATCTTCTTAGAACCTACTAGTTTGGGAAAAGGAGTATCAATATCTCACTTGGCCACAGTTAGAAACCTACCTCCCTATAAAACCTTAATACCACCACTGGTCCTCACTGCGGGTGGGGCCTGCCGGCCATTTGACCTCTTGCACTTTTCGTGCAGAGGGGAAGACAGTAGGAATCACACTATGTTAGCACCAGTGCAATGTGAGATTACTGAGAAACCTTGTATGCAATGAAATCAGGCTCAGTCTAAAGTAACACGTCCGTTCTCCACTCTTTCACATTCACTTTTCCACTCATTCATATTTCAAACTTACGAAAACATAAAAAATATAAAAAATGCTATATAGAGCAATAAAAGGTATTAATAAAACAATTGAAATAATTAATTAATTACAATAAATTTACTATTTTCATACCCACAAGTTTCACTCAATTTCTTGTGATGTCTTTCTCTCCAAGAATTTCCTAAAAGAAATTAAAAAAAATAAATAAATAAAATAAAAACATTCCAGGAAATTGAAAATGAAAATTCCCAATATCCCACATCTCTTCTAAGACAGCTAACCTACCTTCATTTGAAAATATTCTTATAAATTACTAAAACTAAGGGGATATTAAATCCCACATAGTTTTAAAACCGAATTCGGTTTTAAAACTATGTGGGATTTAATATCCCCTTAATTTTAGTAATGTTTTCATTGCCGAAATGAAGCTTATTAGCTCTTTATACTTAAGTAACTTAATGGTTGCACCCACTTGGAAAACTCGTTCGCAGAGTATATAAGTTCTTTTCGCTATACACTTCGGTATTAGGTCTAGCCACTCACTGATGAGGCCTCAAAAAAGGCTGAAACCGGTCTGGGTGGTGACCTCCCTCCATAATGTAATAACAGCATACTTTTCCTAGGAAATGTGTTTTTACATTATGGATAATACCTAAGAATAGCGATCTGAACTTTACTCACCTTTGCAACGAGTTGCCCGAGATTGTACTACGTACTAGGATCACTTGCATTTGCTAACGCTAGTGTTCGCCGATACTTTATAGTTTACTATATTCGGCAAGAAACTCTCTGATTCCTATCTTTGAGTTTCTTATTCGGTTTTAAAACTGTGTGGGATTTAATATCCCCTTAATTTTAGTAATGTTTTCATTGCCGAAATGAAGCTTATTAGCTCTTTATTTATACTTAAGATTCTTATAAATCTTAAAAAAAAAAAGCGAGTTAGTCGATCTCTGGCATGGGCAAGCAGGTTTTTCCTCCCGGAAACTCGGGTTTTTCGTCCTGTAAACTCAAGAAAATCGACCGTAGAACCCACATTATTTCAGAAATTAAAAAAAATATTGTGTTAGGGTTAGAGACCACGAGATGGCGGCACATTTGAGCCGTCTCTCTTCACTGCGTACCGCTTAATTAGTGATAGCCTTGGGCCATCTGTCTCTGATTGGGTACCAGTGGAGATTGAACTGCCCACTCAGTCTCCAAAAGTTAGATAGGGCTAAATGGCCTCGCCTACTCCCGTATATACGGGAATAAAGAGGCGTTAGCTGATTATTTTTATTTTTTTTTTTTTGATTCTTATAAATGTTCCTGTATTCAGGATCGGATTAGAATCCGTGACTTTCCAATGAAAGGGGACAATTATTCAAACATATACTGAGACAATTATTCAAACATATACTGAGACAATTATTCAAACATATACTGAGACAATTATTCAAACATATACTGAGACAATTATTCAAACATATAACACTTCAAGTATATAACACGGGGATAGAGAATATTAGAATTAAACTGTTTATTTCTACCAAGATCCTTTTATGATAGGATAAGACATTAATTTCATTAATATCAGTTCAGAAGAGATGTTTATTTCAAATATTTGGATTTTTTATGATAGTCATTAGAAATAGAAATATTTAATATATTTTAATATATATTTTAGACTAATATTGTTTGAATCTTAATTAATTTAAAACAATTAAAGAATTATTTCAAATGTTTTATTAATACACCTTTTATTTTATTTTATTAATGAAATATATTTGAAATGAAATAATATTTATTTCATTTCAAATATATTTCATATTTGAAATTTCATTTCATTTCAAATATATATATTTCAAATACATCTCATTTCAAATATATTTCATATATATGAAATAAAAATATAGCTATCATAGACTGCGTCGGAGCAGAGAACATTTTTGGATTTTCCCCTTACGGGGGAGGAAGATACCAGGTAGTGACCAAAAATATGGAGACCAGAGAAAAGCTTCTCCAAGGGTTTGACTGTGGTAAAGTAAAAGTATCTCCCTTCATGGTTGGGAGCATCCTGAGAACACTTAAGATACCACGATTTCCCCTAGAATATGCAGAAAACAACGATATAATCCATAGCGTATTCTCTAAGTGGGGAGTTGTACGTGAAATCCAGGTTCACAATGACGCAGACAATCCTGAGTGGAAGTCAGGGGAGGTAACTATCTCTCTTGAAATGAGGACCGAAGTTCCTAACTTTGTCCTCATAGGATCTGCCCGGGTAATGGTAAATTACCCAGGCGTCAAAAAGCAATGCTTTAGATGTGGCACCTTCAATCATCTTGGGGAAGAATGCCCTCGCATAAAATGCAAGAACTGCCTAAAAATTGGCCATAACCAAGAAAAATGTGAGGCAGCTTGTTTGAAATGTGGGGTCATTGACCACAAAGTGGACACCTGCCCATCCAGAATCCTCGAAGAGAGGATGGGTGGCGCAATCACATCAGCAACAAAACCAAGTAATGAAAAGGTCACAACACAGGAAGAGTTTCCACCTCTTGAGGCCACTCCTGATCATGCCGCCATGTCTAAGACAACGAAAAGGTCCCATAAGGGAGAGAAACCTACCAGAATTGCAGAGACCAGCAATACGATCCCAACAGAAGAGACTGTCAATGCAGAAACCATCATGGTAACTCCCACGGACGAAAGCGGAGCTACCACTGCCAATATAGACATCGCCAATTCAGATACAGTAGAAGAAGCTGAAGTAGAGATGGAGACGAACACCAAAACTTCCAAACGGCCATTAAGTCCGCAGGAAGAAGAGCTGACAAATCTCAAAACAGCAAAAGTATCTGAAACCGAACACCCAGAAGTCCCTCATGCAAAAGCAGGGGAGACTCTAAAACATCTCCTTAGAGGTATGCCCGGGGTGGCAGAAAAGTTTAAAGAGGCGATAGATAAAGTAGGAGCACATGAACTCCTTCTCACAGATAAATATGGACCCGACATCGTCAGTGCAAAATGGGATGACCTCCTCGTTGATGACATCAGCAAAATCACCCTTTAGCAAGTAGAGGTAGCCCTGGATATAGACGAGGAGGCAGCTTCGGCATTCTACATAGCTCTCTGCAAACTAGACATGGCCAAGGGAAGTGAGGTTGCCAAAAGAATCATAACAGCCCACAACAAAAGAAAGGAACAGTAACCACCTTGTGGATTTCTGTACTCAGCTTCACTGGTTTTTAGCTCCCACAGGTGGGGGAGGACCTGAGAACCCGAGCGGCGAAGGCTTACAGCGAGGCGGTGCAGTTCCTTGTGAGCTGCATCACTCGGGCCAGATCCTTCCTCCACCTCTAAGTTTACCTTTCCATTCCTTCTCCAGATTTATTCTCTTTTTGTTTTGTTACATGTTTCCTTTTTAGGATTTTTCCTTTTTTTTTTTAAGTGAAAAATCAACGACCGTTTTAGAAGCGCCCCTGAGGGGAAAACAGCTAAAACAGGTCAACTGAGGCCTCTTTTACCTACTCTATCTTTATTTCCTCTCCTACTATCTGCTCACTCTCAGCCTATCTCACTCTACAGGCCAATGATGAAGTTTGTTGAACTCACAAAATATATATATATATAAGATATATAAGATATAAGAGCTAGTCGGCTGTCGTTGTGATCGGACGTATTCCTTTAGACTCTGCCTAGTTGAATTTTATATAAGGTTTTTCGGGAAGCTCGCATTGCACTGGAATTAACACAGTTCGAGACCTACTATCTCCCCCTCTGTATGAAATATGCAGAGGTCTGATGGCCTGCAGGCTCCACCCGCAATGAGAACCAGTGGTGGATGAATGGTATTTTAAGGAGGTAGGTCTTTGCAATGTGTCCAAGTAAGTTCCCGAAACTCCTTTTTCCTTGTTTTTAGGATAGTCACCTATAATAAACTAACATTTTGCTGGCAAACGCTTACTCTAAGCTGTCTACGGGATTAGCTGGTGGACTCTCAAAGTCTACAGGATCACTTACAAAGTACTTGGAAAACCAAACCCGAGCAACCGCTATTTTCTCTTAGACCAAATTATGGACTCTCCATATGATGAGCTCGACTTCAAGCTATTGGCAATCTTCAAACATGTAGGAGGCCTGCTGCAAAGAAAATGGACAGGAAAGGTAGCAATCCACCAAATAGAAGTGGTTGAATCAGAGGACAGCCAATCCCCTGACCCTCTTCCTAACACCTTACAAGATTTCAGCCAAGAAAATACCATATCAGCTGATATTCACACACTAGAAGATAATGACGCCTTTCAAGTAGTCAGCAGGAAGAAGCGAAAGAAGGAATCTCTAGCTGCAGAACCTGAAATACTGTCTCAGACCTCAGAGAGAGCAGCACCAATGGACACTACAGCACAAACTGAAAGAGTAATACAGACGGATACAGTAACACAGCCTAAAGAGAGAATTCCACCAGTGATCTTACGATCTAAAGAAAAATGGTCATCAATCACTGAGTTGATGAAAAACAACAATATCAAATCAATTCAGCAAAGAACACCGATGAAGGAGTCCGGATTCAGCCTGAAGGTGCATCAGAGACTATCGTCTGCTCACCAGACATTTAGATGAATTGAAAGTCTCATATCACACTTTTCAGCTTAAAAGCGAAAAAAACCTTAATTAAGGTTTTTTTCGCTTTTAAGCTGAAAAGTGTGATATGATGTGATATGATATGGGTTCTATCAAACCTCTGATGGTCATCAGAGGTTTGATAGAACCCATACCATCTGAAGAAATAGCCACTGATCTCAAATCGCAAGGATTAATACCAATAAAAAATACCACGCATGTACACAGCGGATAAGCGGCCCATGCTTCTGGTCTTGGTGGAGATCAGTAAAGACCAACGAGAGATTTATGACCTTAAGACTGTCTGCAACTTGGTTATCAGGACTGAACCCCACCAGAAGGAAGACATCCGCCGGACAATGCCATCGCTGTCAAAAGTATGGTCATGTGCAGAAGCTTTTGTTGGGCGAAATACAAATGCGTAAAGTGCGGAAATAATCATCCCTCGCATACATGTGCCAAGTCAAGAACCACTCCTGCTAAGTGTGCCAACTGTGGTGGCCCACTTAGCAGGAGTGGTTCTTGACTTGGCACTTAGCCCACTTAGCTAACTACAAGGGCTGTTCACTCCACCCATCTAACCTGACAAGGGCTAAGGAGGCAGTGGCCCGTCCACTCAGAAGCGAGTTACAGAACCTGAATCGAAAATTAAAGTACGGGCTATTACACCTGATAAATCGTATGCCTCTGTAGTTTCCTCACGCAACAAATCGGCAGAAACCATACCAAGCAGCCAAAACTCTGATGCAATGCTTGCTGCCACTTTGGGAGAAATGCTATCAGCTTTTAGCAAATCAAATCCAAACTAGGCTGATTTTTAAGAAATCTGACAAACAGATTTCTTAAAAATACCCAAGTCATATTCTTCTCGATTAATGGATAATTCGGCCATCACAATACATTCCATACAGGTCGCATACTGGAATGCAAATGGACTCAGCAACAACATTCGAGAACTCCAAGAATTTACTGCTCACTACAAAATTGATATCCTGTTAGTTAACGAGACCCATCTGTGACCTTGTGATAATCCCAAGCTAAGAAATTACTCTTTAATTAGAAATGATAGACCTAATGCCAGAGGTGGAGGTACTGCAATCTTTATCAAGAAAAACACCCATTACAGTGAGATAAAAAAGATTCGTACAACTAATCTGGAAAAAACTGGCATAGAAATTTACACCATTAATGCAGGCATCTTAAAATATATTCCGTTTATAACCCTCAAGGCAGAACTCTGTTATCATCTGATCTTTCTCAGCTGCTTGACACTACGGAAACAACAATAGTAGCAGGAGATCTAAACTAAAAGCATCCCTTATGGAATAGCAGGTGTACCAATTACAACGGAAAAATCCTTCACAATTTTGCTAAGCTGAAAAATATTATCATCGCAGGTCCGATTGAACCAACACATTATGGAACACACTGAAGTCCCGATGTATTAGATATAGCCATATTCAAAAACACATCTCATCAATTCCAGCTGCAAGTAGTTAACGACCTCAGTTCGGACCTCAACCCAGTACTTCTAAAACTGGGAGAGGATCTGGAACTTATTACCAGTCAGTCATTTACTAATTTCACAAAATTCAAGGCTACAATCAACACTATCATGGATTCAGTGCCGAATATCTCCTCCCGTGAAGAAATTGACGCGGCAGTCAACAACCTGGAAAGCAAAATTCAAACGGGCTTAATCGAGGCTTCTTCTATTTCCACTCCAGCTCAAGTAAACCTATTTCCAGAAGAAATTCTTGCTCTAATCAGAAACAAAAATAAAACTAGATGTCGCTTTCATAACACGCTCTCTCCTCAAGACCCCCAAGAGCTGAACAGAGCATCAAACTTACTTCGCTGTGCACTAAAAGATCACAGAAATCAACAATAGGAAAGAAAACTTTGTTCCCTGAAAACCGAAGATAACTCCTTATGGAAATTGGCAAAAACTCTCCGTACAGACCGTTCCAATATCCAGTCCATTCACGGAGAAAGAGGTATAGTTTATAGGGACGATAAAAAGGCAAAAGCCCTCGCTGAAGCTCTTCAACTTCAATGAAGTCCTTATTATGCGCATGCGGATTTGGTCTTCATAGAGAAAATTCACTATCGAGTCCGTACTGCGCTCTGGCAGTACGGTGGGACAGATATTTTCACTGCTGCTAGCCGTGAAAATATCTGTCCCACCTCGCCTAAAGAGGTCCACTCAATCATTAGGAAGCTTAACAACAAAAAAAGCCCCTGGCCCAGATGAAATTAACAACAAAACAATCAAGGCCCTTCCGCACAAAGCTGTCATGCATTTAGTAGCAATTATAAATGCAATACTCAGACTAAATTATTTTCCAACCCGATGGAAACAAGCAGATATAATCCTCATCCATAAGCAGGGAAAAGCACCTCAGTTACCGCAAAGTTACAGACCCATCAGTCTCCTTTCATGCTTGAGAAAAATTGCAGAAAAAATCATCCTCAATCGACTTCAAGATGTGGTGAACAAAAACAACACAATACCGAAAGAGCAGTTTGGGTTTCGAACCCGGCAAAGTACTACAGAACAAGTTCACAGACTGGTTGAATTCATCACAACTGGATTCAATTGGCGACAACATACAGGAGCTGTTTTTCTGGATGTAGCAAAGGCCTTTGATAAGGTTTGGCACAGAGGCCTCATCTATAAATTATTTATGGCCAACGGAACGTTGGCCATAAATAATTTATAGATGAGGCCTTTTATTTATAGATTATTAGTAGGCCTTTTATTTATAGATTATTAGTAGGCCTTTTATTTATAGATTTATAGATGAGGCCTTTTATTTATAGATTTATAGATGAGACCTTTTATTTATAGATTATATATAAATAATCTTGGGTAAGGTAGAGCGGAACGCTCTACCTTACCAAACTTATCGACTCCTTTCTAAAAAACCGGAAATTTCAGGTCAAGTCCAGAGGACTCAAATCCTCTTTGAAAAGAATTACTACAGGTGTTCCTCAAGGCTCATTGCTCTCTCCGCTGCTTTTTAACGTCTTCGTTGCTGACGTCCCTAACACGACATCAACCACCACAGCTTGCTATGCGGATGACATGGCAATTTTGAGGTAGATCTCTCAGGCCGAACTTAGCTACGCAGCGCTTACAAACCACAGCAACAAACCTAGAAAAATGGCTCAGGAAATGGAGAATAGCTGTGAATGCCGACAAAATTACTGCCTTTCTCTTCATAAGACGGAAGGCATCCCCCACTACGGAGAAGTCAAACTTTTCAACACAGCTATTCCATAGAAATCCAGCACCAAATATTTAGGTATTCAACTAGATATCCTCCTCGACTTTAACTCTCACATCGATTATGCCTGCAGCAAGGCAAGCTCCGCAATTATGCAACTTGACTCTCTTCTCAACCGAAGAAGCCGTGTTAACACTGAAAATAAACTACGAATCTATAAAGCAATCATTAGACCCACATTGACCTATGGATCACCGACTTAGGGTCACACCTCCCATGGCAACATCAAAAAAGCTACAGGTCATCCAGAACAAATGTCTCTGTATGATATTCAATGCACCGTGGTTTGTCAGGAATGCTCTCCTCCACCGAGATTCTGACATTCCTGATATTCACATGTTTCTCCGTGACACTGCTATTACATACTTCACCAAAGCAGCTAGTCATCCCAATCAACTCATTCGAGAGTCATCTAACTACGATGAAAACGATAGGTGGAAACACAAGCGTCCGAAAGCGGCTGTGCTCATCGGTACAGACGTTCCCACATTGCCCTAAAATGGGTGAGCCAGGTGCTCGATAAATTCTCATTAATTTAATCCATTTTTCATAGAGATGAAGGGATTATAATCCAAAGGATTGAGGTCCATCCAGCCGCAGAAGTTAACAATGTTTGAAATAATGAGATAAATAATGAGATAAAGAGACCAGAACAAATCAATAGGTTCTTATGTCCTAGCTGGTGATTTGCAATTATTTCTTGTTGGTCTTGAAATTACGTTCACCTCAGCACACAGAATATTATTATAATATTCATTTAATTTTCTTTGTATATTTGTTTACAGTAAATAGCATGGGTTTTAAGTTGTCTAAATGCATTCGTTTTAGAGGAAATCGAAGTGTATCTTGTAGTCTAAAAATATTTATTAGCGTCGCGCCTCTATGTGAGTAGTGCTCAAATTACTATACTGTGTCGTGAGACTTATTCACTTTTAAATTAAGGAGTAGATGTTAAATGGTGTCTTTTTTTATCTTTGAATTCCATGGTCAGAGGTCGTCACAAAAAACATCATTATACATGTCATGTAACATTCAAAAAAAAAAAAAAGTGACGCATATAGATGAAGCGTTGCCTTAAAATCTCTAGATCACTTTTATCTATTTTTAAAATTTTAATAATTACACATATATGTTATTCATGCTACCATTTTTTTAAATGAGCAAGCTATTTTTTGAACTTTTAAAAATGATTTTTAACATATATGTCAAGAAAGGCTTTGTTTACAATCTAAAATTTCTAATAAAATGATTTGAATCGTCACGATGTCTTTTAAATAGTATAATACTAAGACAACTCATATCAAAAGAATGTGGTATCTTCGTAAGATGTCACCACTGTATTACGTCACTTTTGTAATTTCCTAAGCACAAATACCAGAATATTTATTGAATACTATCTTTCTTGTTAATAACGAAGATATAGCCTTTGTTTAAATTTTTTTTCCTTTAAAAAATTATCATTTTTTATATTAGTGAAGTTTTCTCTGATATTATTAACAACAGAAGCTGTAAAGGTTTTAGATAGCAAATTATAAAATTAATAAAAAAAACTAGTACAAATAATTTATATTAATATTAAATAAATAATAAAATAATTTAAAAATAAATGAATTATAAAATGAAAAAAAAAAACAATCACATATAATGCACCCAATGCTCAATCATATATTGATTGAGCATGGGATTGAGCCTAATGTAGCATGGGAAAAAATATGTTTGGTCACCACAGCTGAGTCCCGTCTTAATCTATCCTTTTCCATAACCTTAATTTTATATTATTTTTCAAACTTTTCGTGGGTGGGAGAAGGGAGGGCAGAAATAAGATTTTCCATACTTTCATACTGGTGTTATAGAGTATATATATATATATATATATATATATATATATATATATATATATATATAAATCTCTCTCTATCTCTCTCTCTCTCTCTCTCTCTCTCTCTCTCTCTCTCTCTCTGTCTCGTTATCTACCATCCCCCAGTTATTTATTATCTTCCGTTTCTTACAATTTGTGTTTCCAAAATATTGAAGTTTTCGAGTACCGATCGGCAAGTATGACGTATACCATCTGCTAGTTATGATTTCCGCATTGCGTCAGAAAATTTATTGACATCTGAATATAAAATAGCTCTAGGAGGCATTATATATCGTCTTATATCACTGAATCTAGCGTTTCCTCATGTCTCTCTCTCTCTCTTGAAGCTAAATCTCAGACCTCTTTGTGATTGTCAACTCACACATAAATCTGCTTTGAAGACCTCAAAATGACAAACTCGACCTTTCTCAAAGTTTAATTTCCGGATATAAAACTGCCCTGAACGTACTTTATATGAAGACTGTCATTCAGGGTTATTGTTAGTTTGCAGCAAGAAATTGAACTAGTTGTTTATGCAGTTGGTGAAAAGAGAAAAAAAATCTCGTTCGATAACTTTAAAATGGTCTATCGACATATGTGAGAACACACACTCACATAAATATGCATAAAAATAGAAAAAAAGGTAATAAAATTTGCTGTAACTGAATTCCAGATATACAAGATTAAGAATTGCTTTTCTCCCAGTTGAATAAACAAAGTTTCGTGGGAAACAACGGTTTTTTTTGGCTCGACTGACTATTACAAGGACTCCAAAAATGATCTGGATTTAAAGATTAAGGACATGATCAGGTCAGTTTAGAACGTAATTTAAGACAACTGCACTATTCATTTGATAAAAAAAGTTTTTTTAAATAGTAATCAGCTTTACATATAGGTTTCTTTAGTTTATTATTTAACTGTGTAAGCACGTGTTATACTGAAACCAGCTATGAGTCCTTATAAGGACTGGCTTGAAGGGGCGAAGCAAGAATGCTTTTCATATTCCCCGTTGTCTGTAGAGGACAGTGTAAAGATAAGGTGTTATTGAGCTATAAAGCTCTGATCATGGCAAGAGGGTAACAGCAATAGTCGAGCCTCAGTTAGAACTTCATTGCCATCCATTACCCTCCCAGGGTACCCATTTTAGTCGCCTCGTACGACATGCATGAGCTACATTGGTGCTTTTTTTAAGTAAAGCCGACTCTAAAAATTAGGACGATCCCTAGACCACTCCATAGTGGCCGAAAGACTGTCCAACTCAGCGTTTGCTCCACTCGGTGATGGGGCACCTCCCCTCCACCGAGCAGAACCGCTCATATTCCAGGGAAAGGCATCCACCAACAAAGCCCCTCAGCGGCCGTGCCGGAGGACACCCTCCCCAGAGACTCAAAATATCCACTCCCAGGAAAATTTCCCGAAATCTAAGTCTCCCTCACCGGGAGCGAAATTCCGGAAGAAACCTGAGAGGGCTAAACTCTCGAAACTCTGCGTCCATTTAGTCACCTCTTACGACACGCATTGATTTGCGGTGGAGCTATTCTTATTCCGGCAACCACAAGGGGAATCAGCGATGAGTTATTTTCTTTGTTGAATATAAGTATATATTAGCATTATTTGTCATTAGTGTATATATAAAATTACTTAATTTGCATAAAATAATAAAGAGTAATTAATTTTAATTTTAAATTTAATTTAAAATTTAGGTTACAAAATTATTTCATAATAAAATTTATTTTCTATTATTAATTGCATTAACCATGCTAGGCCAAGACGTCTTTAGACGTCAAGGTTATCATGGGTGCGAAGTGCATATTAAAATTGTAATACCATTGATATTACATTGAAATATATATGGCCGGTAAGGTGGTTAATTACCAATGTGCATCACTTTAGTAGTTGCAAACATTTAAACAGTAATAAATTACTCAAATATCGGAGTAATTTCACTGTCTTTATTTATGCATGTAATATAAAACTAAAATAAAGACTTTTTTTTGTAACTTCAAAAGCTCCACAAAGTTTTCATGATGAAATGTTTCTAAGTTAGCAAAATGGATAATAAAATAGAATTCTACTGACAAAAAACTTCATTATTTGAAGTAGAAAACAATTACGGTAGTTGGAGCTAGCTATCACATAAATTATCATTATTTTGCAATTTCAACATTTATCGCTAAAAGTTTGAGTAAATACTAAGATAACAATAATATCCGATATGAAGTATTGTTCTTCAGCAATTTAACAGTAAAGTTCCATTTAGTTTTAATAGATTATTCACATATTGCATTTCTAAGATTGTTTATAATTTTTCGATCTCAGTACGAAAGTTGAAGACTATCTTCAACTTTCAAACAATTGCAAATCAGACACGCATTCTTTAAAACTATTTTTTTTTTTTTTTGCATAAAACTTATTGAAATCTTGTGGGGAATTGGGGTGGATTATTTGGAATTAGGGCTATGCGGTAAGCATATTATGTCTAAACACACTGCGTGCGCTTTAGTGGCAAGTTTACGGAATGAAAAAGCCGGGTTTTCGAGAGAACAATCCTGCCGCCATCCGTACGAGAAGATAAGTAATTTATAATGGTCAACTGCCTTGGAACTTGGATTCAAGTTGTTCTTTTCGGGACCCATATTTGTAAATAAAGTTGTTACCTGAATTTATTTGCCATTTATTAGTAATAATATCTTAATTTTGAATTGCAAGAAATTCTTTAATACGAATTTCTTGAAATTCAGTTATTTATTTATTTTCCAATGTTTTCTTTTTTTTAATTTAAATTAAAGAATCACTTGCAATGCAGCTATTTATTTATTTCATAGTATATCCATTGTGTGTGTGTGTGTGTGTATATATATATATATATATGTGTGTGTGTGTGTGTGTGTGTGTGTGTGTGTGTGTGTGTGTGTGTGTGTGTGTGTGTGTGTGTGTGTGTGTGTGTGTGTGTGTGTGTGTGTGTGTGTGTGTGTGTGTGTGTGTAGTATTCTTCAGCTTCTACGCGGTTGTAATGATACATTTTGAAGAGTAAATTTTAAATGACTTTAAACCGAGATGAAATATAAAATTTAATGATAATGATACAACTAGTTTCAGCCTTCTTCAGGTATCCACTAAAGGTAGAACACAGTAATAAAAATTGAACTTACAAAAAACTGAGAATTACAGGCAAAAAATGCAACGCATAATTGAAACAAAAACGTTGTACTTTTCAAGTCGTTCTATCTAACGCGCTATTGTTTGTTGCATGCGTGGTTGCATGTTCTCGTGAACGCCAATATTGAACAACTGCAGTATGAACTATCAGGAATGTTATAACTCAAATTGCTGTTTTCAAATGTTCAGGATTAAGGAGAATTTCCCTGGACTCCACGATTTTCCTTTCAAACTCATCACTACAGCGAAAAATGTTTTCGGATTTATCTCAGCACACTGAGTGACTCTGTAGATTATCATGAGGATTGTTAGAGAAAAGAACATGACTGGATAGCGCAGATGCATGTGACCTTTTATAAGAGATATCTCCTCGATACGCAGTTCAGCAGATTTGTTAGTTTGTCCAAAATAAGGAATATTATAGTCGCACCATAACTTGTAAACACCTGGATATTTCAGGTGATGATGAATAGGCTTCGGATGGCTTACAAGAGAACGGACTTTAGGGAGTGTAGTGAAAAACGTCCTGATGTTGTATTTTTTAAGGACTTTAGCCAATTTATTTCAGACTGAACTAATGTAAGGTATTGAGATGCTACCTTTAAAATCAGTAGTTTCTTTCCGTAGTACGTTGCCTAGGAGGACCCAGAAGAAATTTCTTAATTGTTTTTTTCAGAATATCCATTTTGTTTAAAGAGAAGAGAAAGTTGTTCGATTACTTTTTGGAGTTCATCTGGTTCATTTAAAAGAGATCGTGCTCTGTGTCCCAAGGTAGAAATAGTACCGAGCTTTTGTGGTGGAAAGTGATGAGATTGACAGTGCAGATATCTGTTTGTATAAGTTGGTTTTCGGTATATAGAGATTTTAAATCTATCAGAGCATCGAGTAAGAATTATATCCAGGAAAGGAAGGCAGTTATTACGTTCTAGTTCAGCAGTGAATTTTATATTAGTATGCTGGTTGTTAAGATGTTGAAGAAAATCCATGAGAGATGGATTTCTCATGGATTTTCTTCAACATCTAGTATAATAGTATAGGATAGTATAATGATCAATAGCTATTTAACTTGCTACGTAATAAGATTGGTTCTAAGAGCTTCAGGTTACAAAGTGCACCTCTAGTAAAAAAGGAAATATCCATGAAGAATAATTGAGTTTACAAGCGACACGCTTGTATTCATTTACTCAATACATTTGCACATTCTGAAGAGCTCAAAGACAATGAACAGTAAACGCGATACACATTCTGCACGAACCATTAATGGTTTGAACATAACAGTAAATGAAAGCCTTCAATATTTAGTGCTGGGGAAGGAGGCTTGAAGCATTTTTTTAAAATTGATTATTTTACTTCCTGATCATTTTTTTATGTAAGGACTCAAGGGGTACTAGATGTAAGATAGCAGTATAATCGATTTCAGATAATTTGAAAGTAAAATTAACTGTTTTATATAGAGAATAAGGTAAAGTTATATATTAAATTAAATTTTTAAAAAGCTTTATATTATTCCTTAAATTCAAAATATTTAGTAACATTTAATATTACACCTCTTTTATTAATACAAACTTTTATAATAAAATAAATGAACATAATTTTTAATTGTGAGACAAAGTCCTTTTTAGGACTTCCAGGGTAACAAATGGCAGTGCTGTAGGCAATAAAGTTTTAACTGAGGCTCGGCTATTGCCGTTACCCAGCCATGACTAGAGTTCAATAACATTCCATCTACACAGATTTTCTTCATTCAGATGACGGGATAAAGAGTCAAGGATTCAGTCCATCGCCCAGTTCTTTTAAGAGCTTAATTGTGAGATGAGCCATTTCGGTTAGGCTAGTTAAGTGGATCGATTTTTATTTTTTATTTCATATATATGTTGAACTTGCGTTTTGAATAATTCGGAGTTACGAATAGGTATGTCAGTTTGTTTACGGTGTTACAATAATATCATTATTGTCATATCAGCATATATAAATAATGAAGAGAACGTTAACAGACGAGACGGACTTTGACCAAATGCTTAATGAATTTATGCAACACTCGGAAAAGTTCTATACACCAACAGGACCGCCCGGACAATTCCTTTCCTCAGATGCCAAAGAAGAAATCTCAGGTAACCTCAATAATCATTCATTAGCAACAACAGAAAACTGGCAGCTGTTATCAGATCCACCAACCGATTTCAATCTAGAGGATACTACAAGAGCTTCAACCATTAATTCATTCGATGACCCTATCTCGCTTTATTCGACACTCAAGTTTTCAGTTCTGGACTACCTGAACGTTGTTTCTCCGAATAGTTGTTGCTATTGTTCAAACATTTGATATATTTCTGTGGTCATCTTACTAAGTTTGAATGGAAAACTTAGCCATAGCTTGCTCCTTCAACATATTCATCCCATAATAATAATAATAATAAAATAAAATAAAATAAAATAAAAAACATGTTAGCATTTTACATCACTTCACTCAGACCGCTTCCAGCTGCCATCTTCTTCTCACTTAGGTGGCTTCAGAAGATGCTGCTCTATCTCACATATTTATTGTTTGATAGTGCTTGTGATAACAAAAACGCAAAAAAATATATATATAAAATTCTTTCCTAGATATTTTAAATCAATCCTGGTATTTATTATTAATTTAATAATAATAATTAATAATAAGAAATTAAACGTCCACCAACAAGTTTTTTTTTTTTTAACCTTGAGATTAGAATTGTCTTATAATCTAATTGACTCTTGCTATTTTTTCTAGTGAATATCAAAAGTTGGTGTGCACTGGTCAAAGTGGGAAGAAAGAGAATGCAGTATAATTTCACTAGATTGCTTTTATTAATCCTTGAATATGTAAATCGATAATTTCTACAAAGAATTTAAAAGAAACCAATTGTTAATCTTTGAATATGTAAATCGAGAATTTTTATACAAACGGAAGTTGTCCGAGTCTATGCAGTATTATTTATAGGCTCGCTACTCTGATTTGTCTCTAGTCTGGTAGGCAGATAAGGTTTGCGTAAAAATCTTCTCTTGCGTTTTTGAGCAGCATTCCCGAGTGAAGAAGGAACACTTTCAGATTCTTTAGGCTGATTTTTCATATTGGCGCGTTTTATACGTAGCCATTCCATAAATTCGTTATTGGTTCCTAACGAACTATCGGAGTTAACTTGAGATTTTGATTGAGGTTGACTGTTGTTTATATCTTTTGGATGATATTCCTGTTTATTGGGTGGCAAATAAAAGTTAATCGGATTGCTGGACTCGACGTTTTCTGCCATAGATCTTATTTGTCGCATAGGAAGTATAGCTCCAACTCCTGGTACAGCGTACCCAATGAATGGTTGAACTCCGGCTGTATTAGATGGTGGACCTTGTTCTCGTTGTGGCCGCGATTGGTAAACATCCTGTTGAGGAAACTGAACAGGAAAAAATAGAATGCTGGACTGTTGAGGCAAAAGACCTCTGGGTTGTGCATTACCAAAATCAAAAACATGTGCATCATTTAATCCTAGGCTTTTAACCAACTGTTCTTCCATTTTTTTTTCCATTTCTTGTACTGGCATTTGCGCGTTTAGAGAATCTCCAGTAGTCTCTGGGACCTGTCTTGTGATCAGTTGGTATGGATGGGAGTATGGTAAAAGTATGGTTTGTTTATCCCTAAGGGATGACAGCAAGGACAACCTTGGCTGAATGATTAACAAAAACATTGTCCACATGATCTAAAAATTAAAAAACGAAGAATTAAAATAATGAAGTCGAAGATAAAGATACCTAACGCATACTGCATTTAAATATTGTAATTTAAACTGATAATAAATGTAAATTTAATTTTAAAATTTTTATTGAATATAAAATGTTTATATTCAATAAAAATTCAATTTTTATTGAGTTTTAAATTTAAAATTCAATAAAAATCCTTGTAGTTATTCAAACAAATTAATGTAAATTTTTATTCCCCAAGGAATTCAAGAATTATAAAAAGAAACATCTCCACATACTCAAATTGAAGAGAGTAGTGATTTATATTCTTTTAAAAGTGAATAACTCGGCATAGTTCGCGAGTAAACTCTTTGTTCTCCAACTATTTTATTGTTCAAAGGAGTTAGAACACTTTTAACCGTAATGTTTGGAAATCAGACTATCCTACATCACTGCAAGTAGTTGAGTTTATTTCTACCAAAGTTTTTAGACGATAAGATGAAAATATGGTAGATAAATACTGCCATGTCACGCCCCTCATCCTAACGAATATTATTCTGGGAACACTGTGTGAATCCTTCGGGCTTTTCTGAAAGTTGCAGAGTTATATACCTGCGTATTTACTCTACTTACATGCGCCTGCGTTCGGTGACCAGAATGAAACTTGTAGGCCCTTTTTTTAATGCCAAACGAATCACGGAAATCATCGTGAGGATATATAGGATTTTCTTTTCGAGAAGAGATTCAAGAAAAAAAAATTAAACAATTCTTATAAAAAATGTAGGAAATCCGTTCATTTCTTAGATGTCGAAACAAAACAACCGAAGTGAAGAGAAAAAACGGAGTTTTTTTCATGCAGACAAAGCTAAAATGTGATGATGAGCTAACGATAAGAAACATTATTATTATTAAGAGAGACCTGCAGGGAGTCAGAGACTCATCGAGGGAGGCCACATTCTAAACGCACCAGCTATGATACTTATTGATGTATTCATTCACATTCACAACTCTCCAATGACAATCCATTCCAATCACGCACCACCCTCTAAGAGAAAAATCTAGCTCTCATCCTCTTCTTAGAGCAATTCATTCTCAACTTCCAAGGATGCCTTCTCGTCCTTTCCCCACCTTACATAAAATAAGAAATTCTATCAAATGAAATCTTGTATGATCCTTTCAGAACTTTGTAAGTCTCAATCATATCACTCCTCTTTCTCCTGTTTGCTAGTGTCTGCAGTCTACAAATTCCCCAAGTTGTCTTCATAATGCAGTCCACAATCCCGATATCTTTAACACTCTCCTTTGCACTTACTTTGGACAATAGTCCAAAGTGAGATCTTAGTAAAGCCTTGTGAAGAGATAAAACGACCTTCTCATCTTTACATGTCAAAGTTCGTTTTTTCAGCATGCAATTATTTTTTGAGTTGTATTTGCAATCTTTGCTACATGACCCCTGAACTTCAACTTGCTATCTACTAACACTCCGAGATTTCGAAACGGGGGGGGGGGGGACTTGAGTCTCTATCTCTTTCTCCCGTAACTTTTAAAATAAATATTTGTTCAGTTATGGCTGAACTAGCCACTGTTTATCAGTCCTTATAATACTGAAATCCCTCCCTTTTGAAGTAATAACAACTTATAAATTCCACCTTTGTTTACTTGAAAATCAGCCTATGTGTGCACAAGTTCTTCTAATATTAAAATCAGTGCTTCTAATATTAAGTTCAATGATTAGACTATACGGTACTTAAAAAATAAGCTGCCTATTCACAGGCACACACATCACAATAAGGAAAAAAAATTGTAATATCTGTTTTAATTAAAGTTCTCTACAAAAGCATGAAATAAGCTTACTAGATTAAGGTAGTATTACACTTTCAGAATTTTAAGGTCACCTTCATATTTCTAATATTTATTAAATGACATTTTTTTGGAGTTTTGTAATTAGTTTAATGCACGTTAGAACTCAATCTCAAGCACGTCTTATTGCATTAAAAGGACATCTTAAAAAATTAGATGAAATATATATATGAGTTCTGATATTTGCATAAATCGACATAGATGTATTTTTATAATTCAAGTATCGTCAATACAGAACCTGTGTTGACACTTATTCAAAATGTTTACACTTCTTTCTATTTTTACTTACCCTATTCATGCCAACGATGAAACAAATATATCTCCCGAGCGAAATTTGCGTGTTAAATATACATATTACCACAAGAGATTTGAATAGCTTGTCGCTAGCAAGTTGGCGTCTACTGGAAAATCTCTGATTGTAACTCAATAATACAACATAATACATAATACAATTACGCATTGTTGTTCACAGGTGAATGTGTTATTATTGTTATGATCAATCATTATTGTCTACAAAATAACAAAGCTAGAACAAAACTGTAGAAGATGTGTATAAAATCCAGCGTTATTTATTGTAATGGGTTCCACTTCATGATTAAAGAAAAAAAAAGGTTTTACGTTGGTTGAGATAAAAAGAGGAAAACAATGCAGAGAACGGAAAGCTTCCATCACAATATACAATATGCATAGTGTAGATAATCTATTTATATTAGCAATTATAACAAGCTCAAAACAACAGTAGCCAAAATCGTAATTTCAAATACCATGAAGTACTCGAAACTCAGAATCAGTCATACATTTTGGAGCGATTTCTTGAAAATACATGTCAAACATATTCCACAATTTGTTATACTCAAGTTGAACTTAATGTTATTATGAAACATAATGCCATATTTATCTTAATTTTTTTTTTTTTTTTTTTTTTTTGATGATGCACGAAACACACATATACTCTTCCTCTTCCAGGAGGAAGGTCACAAAAAAAAAAAAAAAAAAGAACGAAAAGTAATGTAATGTTTAATTTTTAATAAAATTTTTCAATTTTTATATAATGCAACCTTATAAACACAAGCAGTTATACAAGTTTCTCCTATTTCTTCGAAATCTTTTATTTTCTTTGTGGCAAGTCCAGTCTGTAAGACTACAAAAGGAGAAGGGAATGGACAAAATATGAACACGCCAGTAGAAAAATGCATAACCAGTTTCGATGGTCTGAACTCGGTGTTAATAGGAATACAAGGATAATAAGATTTTACGAAGTAGCTGAGGTCATCAGGAGTCTGTGTATTACGTCTCTCAATTGCATGTGTCTTTAGGAAAGTTTAATCAAATTCGTACACGTCGTCGAAGACTGGCTAACCCAGCCTTCACTTAAAAAATTTTTTTTCAAAAAAATTCTTCCAGCTCATGTGCACTCTAATGATGGCTAGAATTCAATACCGCAATGAATTTCTCTAACTATAAATCTATTCAAAAATCTTCTAATCATTGTCTTATCGTCTTTCTGTTTACAGGTTTTTAAATTACCCTTGACGCAGTTTAAAGAATAATCGATGTTACGTTACTTAGAAACAGATCTAGTTTCAAATCCTGTCTAGAATGTAAGAAATCCTTTAACGTTTTTCAACTGAAACCGAATTATTTTCCGTAATTTTCCTCTTCTCTGCATATTTCTTTTTTAGAATAATCCGCCTTGCTAAGACACGCAAGAAAAACAAATCGTGTTATTACTACTCAACAACTGAACCCCATCCGGCTTAACTACGTTAAGCCGGATGGGGTTCAGATGGGATCATGTTCCGATGTCGTGCTCACAATATATATTCCATAAGCAGCTTCTTTTTTTAGGTGTTCCTAGTGGCTATAATTACGAGTACGTCCGTTTGACATATCCTGGATTTTATCCCTTAAATTAACTGATAGTTTTTTGATTAAATTAATCAAGGTGGGGGAAGTTTCCTTGTAACAATATCTATTAAATCCAATAACACTTAAAACGAATAAAATCCGAAACGTATAAGAAGGCGTTCCTTTTCGATGTATTCCGTTTATAGATTATACTTTTCCTTCTTGTTAATTATTATATACAATTTTGTCATATAACTAATAATTGCGGTTACTACTGACCACCAACGATGGTGATAAATTTACATAATTAAACAAAAAGTTTAAAAATTATAATAAAGGGAAAAAAATTAAATATTAACCCTAAAATTTTCTGCACTATTCATGTATATTTAAATGTGCATGAATAGTGCAGGGACGAGAGAGAAGTTTTTTTATTATTATTTTGTTAAGAATCGAGAAAGATATTAATGAGAATGTTTTGAAGAATAACTTATGTTTATTCATTTCTTTGCATTAAGAAATAAAAACAGAACGCACAGCTGTTTGTGCCTATGGCGACACAAGCATGATGACCTTCCCTGATTTATAAATAGCTCTCTAATTAAACCTTCTCCGCCAAGTGCTTAAAGATTACAACCACTTTTTGTGTTACTGCGCTGTTGCTCAAAACTTTTGCAGAATGTCGTTATTCGATGAAACAAAAGTAGAATGAGGTAAAATGAAAGTGTTTTCTGTCCTTAATTTCGAAGTACACACACACACACACACACACACACACACACACAGTTTTCATAAGATGACGAGTCACTGTTTAGTTGAGCTGAGTGAGAATCTTTCTTCATCCACTTGTCTCCAATTCAATTTCTCTCTGCAGGCTAAAATAAACAGAAAAATTGGGAAATAGGAAGAAATATCGAAAAAGCGCCATTTCATCTCTATTACTGTAAGTCATATTTCGTTTTTAAAAAGTAGGTTGATTTTTACAATCAAGGAAATGGGAACCCTCTGCAACGTATGAGTGTTTTAAAAGCTTTCTAATTTTTTTTTTTTTAATTCATTTTGTATGTTTCGGAATGTGGTAATTCTTCCCCAAGCATTCGCCTCAACTGCCAATGGGAGTGGCAGTGAAGTAGCGAGGTGTGTGGGGGGTAGGGGGGGGTAGGAGAAGAATCACGCTATAGTGCGACTTTTTCAAAAAAAGAAAAAAAAAACATTATTCCATATTTTTATCTTTCTCATGGGTGCATTAACAGACTCAGTACGCCCAAAAATAGTGATTTAAAAAAAAAAATAAAAATAGTTAACTCAATGAACAGTATATTTATAATTTATTTAAAAGCCATTTTTAGATGTTTAAGGTTTAAATATTTTAAAGGAGTTATATTAAACAACTGTACATTTTGAAAGAGGTGGAATATGGTTGCAAATAATTTGGCAAAATCACTGTAAATTTCTTATAATGTACGAAAATCATTTCTCGACTTCAAAATGGTGTCCGATGCACAAACTGAAATTTTATTAATTTATTTTATTTCATTTTTAGTATCAATTCATTATATCTTATAATATTTTTAATATTAAATGATTTAATCATCGCCATTAGAAATTGGAAATGGATTGAGAAAAGAAAGACGAACAATTTTCAATAGGTTACAACAACTTCAATCTCAATTTAAATGCCTGTTATGTGCTGACGTTAAACACAATTATTCTAATTTAATTAAATTGATAATTAAGCTCAAGAAATGACGGTAGCATGGATTGTATGCTATGGTCACAAGTATGCCCTACAGAAGACAATTCATTTCATATGTCATTTGTTTTATTCCTTTTTCTAATACATTAGAATGTACTTCTTTCCTTCTAAGTTTGAATTTTGGTTTTAATTAAGTTACTACTGAAGCCTGGTGGCATAGTTTGTATTAAGGAAAACAAAAGTTTCCATGAGGGGAAACTGCCACATCTGTATGAGGGGATGTTTAACTTACCGTCAGCTGAAACAAGTCCTTACAAAGTTAGTTCATATCCTAGAAGGGAGTCGAACCTACATCTAAGATCTGAATCGTATTTAGCTGGAAAAAGAACTTTAATAGTTTTTAATAGACTGCTCGATTTCAACACGTTACTTAGAGGGTCATAAGTAAAAGTAGTTGGAGAATCTTCTGGTTTTTCTCCATTAAAACTGACTAGCTAATCATAGGAAAGTAAACCAATCTATAACTATGACTATAAACAAATCTATGACTATGACCTGAGTTTTGCTAATCTTAGCAATCAAACTTGAACTATTTTTCTTTTTCTGCTGCTGCTGCTTTCGTCATACATGAAATTTTGTTACGTATGACTTGATTAAATCCTTACAGATCATTGGTAAATGATATTTAGAAAGTGAAAAACCAGTATTGGAACTTTTCAATTTCCAGGACAATATACAACCTTATGCAATATCGTGATTTACGTCATGGTAGACCATAACAACGCTGAATAAGTTAAAAATGTGTTCCGAACGTTAAAAACAATAAAGTTACTATTTTACAATTATATTTATAAAACGCAATGAGATAAAATTAATTTTAAGCTAAAAAAACTAAAATTGTTGGCTAATTCATTTAATTTATAAATACACCTAATAATATTTTATATCTAAATAATACAACAAAGCAAATGGTTTACATTTGATTAGTCGGATTGATTCATTCAATCCAATACCCTTGGAGGGTAATGGATGGCAATGCTGTAGCTAATGAAGTTCTAACTGAGGCTCGGCTATTGCTGTTACCCTCCTGCCATGATCAGAGCTTTAATAGCTCATTAACACCTTATCCATACACTGTCCTCTACAGATAACGGGGAATATGAAAAGCATTCTTGCTTTGCCCCTTTAAGCCAGTCCTTATAAGGACTATAAGGATTTGATTAGTCGTGAATTTAAAATCTTGCCAAAGTTTTCCTGTTAAGAAACCTCAGTTTTATATTTTATAATATTTAATTTTATTTTAGCTGTTGGTTGTTCAACAAGGTTGAACCGACAGGGGGGAAACGAGTTTTCCCTGGTGAAAAAACTCTCTTACTTCCGTAACTCACCTTTAGTCGAAAGAGACGAGATAAAGGTTCCTCACGTCTTGGACGGGAATCGAACCCAGGTCTTTCCAACCAAAGGGCGTCTATACCGACTGAGCTATGGAGGGCCTAACGGGTGTCTTTATATATTATATAAACGAACCTTTATTTCGATGTCTATTAAAAGTGAACTGTTAGATGAAAACACCCATGAACAATGAAACAGCGTACGCAATATACGGAAGTTGCGAACATGTCAGTATAAAGAGTATCATATCACGGAAACGACAGAAAGATTATACACGATTATTTCCTGATAAATGCTGTCTCATACTACTCCATCGTTATTTAAAAGAAAAAAAAATGCACGGCGCATATGCACTTATGATGTTTGGTTTTTTTGTTTCATCTTCGAGATTCTGTCTAAACATTTTTTTTTACGATTGTATTTTAAAATTACATGAATTTAAGTGGCGAATATTTTGAGTCATTAAGATGGATGTATGATGTAGCTGATGAAAGAAAAAAATAGTAATAATATACACATTGAACGACAATGACATCTTTAACTAGCGTGTTAAACATTTCCTAATGGTAATTTAATAGTATAATAATGAGCGGTACTTCAGGTGAAGTACTTTAAGAAACCTTACTTATTTTTAATAGCCGTCATACAAAAGTGATTTATTCATCTTTGGATAGCTCACATTAGATAATGTTGTCTGAAATACATGAAAAAAAAATTTCCATAGTTTAATTTGCCCATTTAACAGGATAATTATTAGGAAGGCGTTATCTTCAGTTTCAAAAGAAAATGCAAAATCTAGTATCATATTTTTTTACTTCTTTTATATAGTTTCATAATGGAGATAAGATTAGGTGAGTTGTATCTATTAATATGCAATTAGAAAAACATTGCCTTAGTTCCGATGTTCAGTTTAGGCAGTTATTGGGATTCATTTATTAAATAAAGAAATTTTCCCTGATGGGCTTCCTTTTAACGATGTTTTCTGTCGCTTGAATGGGAAACTAAAGAGAGGATTAAATATAGTATTTAGTTTGCAACGTCTGCAGACATAAGCAGTCAAGATTGTTTATTATAGGCCTGAGATTTTCATGTTTGATCTCCAGAGCAGAGCTTCTATCTAATTCTAATTCCCCACTCCCCAAAGAGTATTAAATGAGATTTAAGTATTTTACCTTCCTTGGATGGGATTGACATAAAAAAAAAGTCCGATGGCACATTCAGCATTTAAAGTCAAGGGTATAGATTCCAGTGGAATGTATATTACAAATTAACCTCAGCTGTCGCTATTGGAATATCCATGACACACCATATTTGAGCAAAGTGAATACGAAAGAACAAGGTGGATAAAGGAGGAAATGAAGTCATAGTTCTGATTAAGCGGAAATACCTATCGAAACAGTTATGGTCTGTTGGAACTTGAGAAAGACTAGAAATTTAATCTGCAAGGTACGAACTTAAGTAAAAAAATAAATAAATATATAAAAAAGAAAACAGGTGTGATAATTAGGTGTGTGTTTGTGGGGGGGGGTGCTATAAAATAAGAAGTAAATAATGACTTATAAGAAGTAAATAATGACTTATTTACTTAACCAGAAGACAACTTTAATTTTCTGATCAACAAGATACAGCGGTTGAAAAGTCTTGAACATGTTTTTTTTTTTCTCTCGAAATTCGAATTCCAGATATTCATAATGCAGTGTCTTTTGAAACGATTTTCCATCTTAGTTTCTCAAAAACCACGGTCCACACTAATATAAAAAAGATAATAATATTTTTACTGTGGAATTCTTAGCCATCCCCCGGTTACCTGAGTATGATAAATACCGATGCTTTTTTATAATAGCAATTATAACTTTTTATATTATAACAATAATAATTATTGTTATTCATTTTGTCTAGTTCCGAAAGTATCCTGTTCCATAATCATATAATTAGCAATATAAACATCATTTCTATACACTTTTATTTAATAATAATTTATTAAATAGAAATTCGGTCATTACAGTTTATTGCAATTTGCAGGGAAGGACAGGGCTCTTAAAATCAAAGTATTCTTCTTTTTGCAAAAGGAGAACATGTTAAACAAATAATCCAAACCGAATGATCATTAAAAAAGTTAATAACCATCAGCAATGATTTAGTGGTTTGTTTGAACCATTAAATGATCAAAACCAACAGGTTTTGTCATAGCAGTTTTGTGTAGCAATATTATTCATTATCGCAGCTGTTGAACTTAAGATCAGTTTGCGTCTTGTATGTAGTCTAATTAATGTTATCGTTATTATAGTAAATTATTTTCTTTTATCATTTCCAAATGTCTTTCCACGAAAATGGTCCGATTTAAACTAAAATTGAGATAACACATTAAATTATATTAACCAATTCCAAATTTCAGCAAAATTCGCACAGCTACGATAGTAAAAAAAACAAGATGTACAGATAGACGAAACTAATGTGCTTATATTGTTTGTGAAATTCATTTAAAAAAGAACCAGTGTTCTCCAACCACAAATTATTAATATATAATGAGACAGCATTAATGATAATATGAAAAAGTAATTACTCTTTTGCTCCCCTTTCCAAAGAATTGGTGTTCACTCACAACACAGTGTTTGTTGAGTAAGAAAGGATCAAAACTGAAATTATCTGTTTTATTTATTTATTTATTATTGTTAACGTTCAACCTAACCCAGACAACCTGGACCAAAAGTGGATTCAAAGGAGGAGTGGAGATAACATAATATTCTGATTATAATAATATAATAAAAACACTAAAATATTAATCAGTAATATGTAATAATAAGTTCATTTAAAAAGAACAAGAGAGAGAGAGAGAGAGAGAAACGATCAATATATTTTTCATTTATGATTCCGATCAAAACATTTTTAGATGCAAGTCTTGATGGGACAGCGTTAAACTCTACTTGGCAGTAGAATAATTTTTATCATTATTATTTACACGTTGGAAAATAGTAGCAAAAACTTGACCAAGTTTTTGTGTGCAACATAATGTAAATAATACTAGCAGCATGTCACCTTATTATGCTCTAACTCGACCTTGTAGAGTTTAATACATGAAACATACGATCGAGTTTAATAATAATAATAAAAAAAAATTCTCATGAACCGAGGCGATCCATTATAAATGAAAGGCTTGTCTCTTGGTGTCAAAGGGGAATAACACAGTCCAACGGCATCCCATTGACGTCAATGCAGGTGCGTTTTTTTTTTGTTATTGACGTCAGCAAAGGGAGTTGTCCTACGTTTTGGAATGCCTGTAGGTACTGGAAAATTTTCACTAAGTCTGGTTCTCTTGTGGTTGGTAGGTTGTCCATCTCCCTGTCCCATGGTAACAAGGTTCTTTGACACGAAAATGAAAAAAAAAACGTATTATTTATCCGTATGCAATGTTTGTAGCTGATATGTCCTTTCTGACCTATCGAGCGAGTAAAACATACCTTTGGAGTAAAATAGGCGTCCTCAGATAAAGTTAATGGGGTCAGTTGACCTTCAGGAAATTTTCCAATTAAAGATTATCCATAAATTATATAACAAGCTTGGGAAAGAGGTTTGACAGCAAGGGAATTAAAAATATGTTACGCAACCAAAAATATTTTTCTCTCTTTACTTAAAAACATTTTCCTCTGTAATATGAAGATTTGAAGTTTGTTTTAAGGAGCACTCGTCATCTAATCTTAAATGTATCTTACAATTTTTATTTTATTTTTTTAATTTTAAATAAATTTACATTATTAAATTAATATTGCCTGTAGATTTTTTATAATTTAATTTGATTGTTGACAACATTGGTTGAAGTTTAATTTATTCAGAATTTTCAATGCCTTGATTTCATATTCTTATCCAGTTGATGGCTTAAAGAAGGCTTATTTAGCAAGCTGAATATACTGTACTTAGTCTAAAATAATATATAATTTTGAATATCATATATTCAAAATTTTATATTGAAGTTTGAATATAAAAGGAAATTATTTAAAACAAATGAAAGCGAAATAAACACTCTCATATAATTAACACTCTTTGAAGTTCATAACGGTAAACATATGAAACTTTGTATATCAAAGGCGAAATTCATTTTTCTAACATTACCTATAAAACTATGCCAAAACGTATCGAGAAGAAATCAAATAATGATGGTAATTATTACTTTTGAGGCAACTACGCATATATGATGAATTTACCAGTAATGATTAACATTTCTGATTTCAAGGGTGAAACAAAATGCTTTTCACACTCCCCGCTATCTTATAGGGAAACAGTGAGTGGAAAAATTTATGAGCTAATTGCTCTCCCTGAGCGGGCTTGGAGATTAAACATGAGAATTTGAGTTTAAGATGGCTTTTGGTCTTTTATGTTTGAAGAAATCCGTTGCATCGTAATTTGCAGCTAGTTGAACTAGTTTCTTGGGGGTGGGGGGCAGATGCTTTTGAAAAGAACTTTGTTGCTATAGTTTGCAGGAAAGTGTAATATAGGGGACATCTGTGTCTCGATGGAGTTGCACATTTCTCACGAACCATGCAGCGTTTAGGATCATTCGTAGACATTTATTTTGCACTCGTTATAATTTGAGAATATTAGTATCATCGGTATGGCTCTAAGCAGGAGAAGCGTAAGTGAGTATAGGACGAACCATCAGTTTGTAGATAAGTAGTTTGATTCTGGTGTTTAGTTTACTGTTCCTCTTCTTTTTGGCCAATTGGAACTCTGTATCTGTTTCCACGGTATGATAACTGCTGTCTTGGGATGTAGCATCTTCCATTGCGTCAGAGTTATGATTGCGTCAGAGTTATGGGCTCTTCGCTCATGTCAACCATATTATCCTCTGTGACTGCTGTGGGGGGGGGGATGTGTCAAAGAGCTTGACTTTTCTTGGCCAATTATCACTCTGCAGCTTTCCTAGTCTGAGGAATTCCACGTATACTTCCTCGAATTTGGTCTCATTCAGAAGTTTTGCCATGACAATAATTTAGAAATGTGTTAAGACACAGATGGAGAAAGAGCAGAGATTGCTCAGGTGTTACGAGCAGGTTACAGATAATCCTGTGGACTTTTGAGGGTCCACTAGCAAATCTCGTAGTCACTCTCAAGTGTCTACCAGCAATAAAATACAGTTAACTGTCCTACAATAGGGAAAAGGAGTGTCACGAAATCACTTGGCCACTGATCGAAATCCTACCTCTCTAAATAAAACTATAAATCCACCACTGTTCTTCATTGCGGGTGGGGCCTGCCGGCCATTAGACCTCTTGCATGTTTCATGCAGAGGGGGGGGGGGGAGACAGTAGGAAACAAACTGTGTCTGCGCTAGTGCAATGCGCGTTTCGTGAAAAACCTTGTAAACAAACTACTCAGGCTCAGTCTAAAATAATACGTCCGTTCACATCAAAATCCTAACGTCGACCTTGATTGCAAAAAAAAAATTGTTTTCATTACATACTTCTTCTATGGACAGAGCAGAAAGATGTATTAAGTATTGTTTATATCACCAAAAATAAGTATTGTTTATATTTTTGTATGAAATATATTTTTATAGACCTGAAATATTAAAATAATATTTTTCAAACATACGGTTCATAGAATGTTAACAATTTTTTATGGAACGTTTGACTGATGGGGAAGCAGGAATTGTGCAAAAGAAGAGGTTCTAAAAATAGAGAAAAATAACATTATGTGATTTATGGCTGACCTTAATACGTTAATTATATCTACTCTGTCTAAAGCTGGAGCAAAAGTGGAAATTTCCTATAAAAATTCAAAAATAAATAAATAAATCTTTATATTGTATCTATAATATTCTTGAAATATTTTATTTATCGTTTGCATGATTATGCGGAACGCCGTTTTTTTTTTTTTTTCCCGTTGTTTATACTGTTCACATAGTACTCAGATTATTAAGATCTTAGTGATAGTTGTAAGACTGTTGTGGGACTAAACTGTGTGCGTGGTAGTCATTGTAATCTGATTTCACACTAATATTCTCAATTTAGCGTTGAAAATTAGTGTTATTTCTTATGCAGGTCAGGTGCAGTCGAGGATAATATCAACAAGATTAACGAGAATACATTTCAGAAAACAAGGCGAATATCGTGTCAAGGATTTTAAGTTTTGTAACTCTGTGTAATATTACACTCACTTCCACTGCATGAAACGCATCCTGTGCAGAAAATGCATTACTCAAAAAAAAAAAAAAAAAAAAAAAAAAAAAAAAAAAAGCTTCGTTTTATAACCATTTTTAGTAAGTAGTGCAAGCCTCCGTTACTTATCATTATAATGCATTGTCTAACCGGAAGCACGTTATGTTCTATCGTGCTTCTTGGGGCCACTTTTTTTTTTTTTTGCTGGGATGGGCTCATTTTTAAATGTTCACTTTCGTCAAAAAATGTTACAAAGCTTCAGATTCCACCCGCCCAATGTGGCGTCGCAAATAAAAATAAATTCACAATTTTTGAATTTGTTGAAATTATTTAAGTTTTTTAAAATATATTATGCTGTATTTTAAGCCGTTTTTTTTTTTTCTATGAAAATCCTTCCACTTTAAAACAGAGAATTGATTTCCGATCTCTCTCTCTCTCTCTCTCTTTTACAGTTTTCAATAGATCTGATCTGATTTTACCTTTCAGTTGTTTCCGACCGTAGGTGACTTTGTAGACATTGCCCACAAAGTATTCCGGGCGAGATTTTTACAGGATAGTTCACCATTGCTTTCCCTAACCTCCCAGTTTTATCGGCACTCGGGACCGACATATGGCCAAGACGTATTCATGACTGTAATTTATGTGTGTGTGTTCTGAGGGGGACGAAAAACCCGCGTTTCCGGGCGAAAAAAACCCTACCTTCGTATGAGACCAGCTAACTCACCTTTAGTCGAAAGAGACCAGATAAAGGTTCATCGCGTCACCGACGGGAATCGAACCCAGGTCAGTCTTTCCGACCAAAGGGCTTCGTTTGTACTGAGCTACGGAGGCTCGTTTTCAATAGGGTGAACGTAATTTTGTAACTCAGAATAAAATAAATTTTGCGTAATATCTTCACACGAGGAAGCTACCCTTCTCCCGCTAAACACTGGTGTAATATTTGAGAAAGGCCTTTCACTGAAAGGGTATCGTTGCTATCCACAAGCTGAAGGGAGCACGATTTGATTTGGAGATTTAGTTGAAAATGAGCGCACAGTTCTCTTGCCACTTTTCTTCGCTTAGTATAACTGAGATAATGAGTCCTGTAACAATTAAATGTTATGAAAAACAACTGCCTATTGCTAGGCAGTTGTTTTTCATAACTGCCTACAATTTGTTATTAAAAACAGTTGTTTTTAATAACAAATATTAAATCAGAGAAGTGTACCTGCCTACTCTCGCTCCTCATGGTAACAGATCACAGTAGATGAAGTACATCACTGGATAGTGATAGCAGCACGTGATATGATGACGTAATCTTTGCACACCTGCATGTCCTAGAGAGTGTCGACCTACAACCGGCTCAGCGTAATCCAAACCAGTCGACTTTTGCTAAACAAAAGATGTTTTCTTAAACACTGTGGGTGACGTACACAGCATGGGGTATCATTTTGATATTCAGAACAAATATTTGTATATAAATCGTCTACTTTTGCCTAAAAGCAAATTTTAGTGTTGTATAGTATTATTAGATGCTCTCAAACAACCCGAAGATTAAAAAAAAAAAAAAAAAAACCCACCGTTAATAGGAAATGAGCTCCTCTAACTATATCATTTCTTTCTCCATCAATAGGGGAAATGGCTAATTCTGATCGTTACATGGTGATTTCCAGATCAGAAAGACTACCGAATCTAAAATACTTTATGTACTAACTCAATAGAGGCCGCTGTTTCTGTACAACTATTGTCCAACCAGGTTCTCTAAAAATGTCAACAAAGAAGAATTTTAGATTTTTTTTTTTTTAAATAAGTCGTGTAAGGAACTCAACTAGGAAGTGGTTATATTTGTCAAGTGTTATATTAAAAGCAGTGAAACCCGTTTGACTTATTTCTTGCTAATAAAATGCTTAGCGTATGCTAACGACCTGAATACATTGACAAAAGGTTGCCAATTTGGGATCATTAATGTGCACTGATTCGCTTTCAGACGTCCAATAACTCTCACTGAGTTCATTAATGCGTTCTCTTTTTCATAATTTTTCCTTCCTGTCTTTGGAGGCATACCGATTAAATACTTCTCGGATGATATCACACTTAGAGCGCCCCTACCAATACAACAACGCAGTTTACAAATTAAATAATAATAAAAAAAAAAAAACTTTGCTTACTTCCTACAGCAAAGAAACAAAATCAAAGCCATGAATGCTTTAAAAATATCACAAAGCGCAGGAAAAATTTATAAAATTCCTGGAGATAGGCAGGTTAGTACAACTATGTTTTTCCTGGCTTACTAATTGCTTCCCCCATTATTAGCGCTACACAACGAGTTGTCCCTATTTCTATTACTCTTGGCCTGTATTTCGATATTTGTATTCAGGAATGTTTTCCTCCATGAATAAAACGAAAAAAAAAAAGAGTAAATATTCTTCCGTAGGAGACTTAATGACATTAGTATAAGGAAATTTGGGTGATGGAAAAATTCCCTTTCATTTTGGTATTCTATTACGTTAGAAAACATCGCCACCTCTCAGTGAGCTGCTGAAATTAGAGTATAGTTCCCTCAAGGAAATGGGGAAGTAGGTCATTTTTTTTTTTTTTTTTTTTTTTTTGCAAATTTTTCTGCATGAGTATGTTAGCTGTTTGGAGATACTGTGTATAACTGAATCTTTAAGATATTCGGAAGGTGAAAAAAAGTAACATCGTAGGTCCTCCTCCCCTCAAAAAAATTACCGTTCTAAATTTAGAACAGCTGACCAGAAACGAAGCAGCCTGTCAGTCAACAAATATCCGTAACCTAAAGGGTTATTTTTTTTTATATATTCTAGTAGAATTGATCGGATTCACTCACCCATTAAAAGTGTGGATCATAAGTGTCTTCATATAATGATAAAGTTATATTTTGTTTCTTAGTTCACCACACTTTGGTGTTTCTGTGGAAACAATAGATTCTGCGTGCGTCTTCAAAGTGGCACGGGACAGTTTGCGCGTGATCAAGAATGAAATAGGCGACTGTCGATTTTGAAAATAATTTAAAAATGAACGTGGATCTCACTTTCTCTCTCTCTCTCGCTGTGTCTCTTTCAATTCTTATTTATCAATGATGGAGAGAGAGAGAGAGAGAGAGAGAGAGAGAGAGAGAGAGAGAGAGAGAGAGAGAGAGAAGGACGTGGTCCTTGACAATTCCTACAGATGTCTTAATATTATGGAGCTTTAGATAATCACAATTTCAAAGGCTGAGTATGTTGTTATGAATAAGTACTACATGCTGTTCGTGTAGTTTTTAAGATTTTAAAAAGAAATTTACTATAAGAAATAAATGAACTCAATATTTTTAACAGGTCGAAAGAAGATAATTAAAAAAAACAGTGCAATTTAAAACGGACTTCAAGCGTGTTGATTATTTTAGGATAAAAAAAATCAATAGATATCATGAAGTCAGTTTGGCGTAATATTTTCAGTAGAGAAAGTAGTTTCATATTTACCAATTTTGAGAGTTATGATGGGAAAATAGTGCACAAGCTTTATAACATGAACGAAAACTTAGAAAGGCAAAACTTTCTTCTTTCTGTTTGTGTGTGTGTGTGTGTGTGCATATCTAGTTAAGAAAACACGTAACTCTGAAACTAACATAGGAAATATCGTTAATAATAAGAATAATAACAACAACAATGTAATAATAATTGATTAAAAAGAAATACTTTAAAATATATTAGTCTCTGCGTAAGCTCAAATAACCCTTTTAAGATGACACTTAATCATCACAAAGTGTGAGACTTCTACCTACTTTTCAGACATCCGAATTGGCTTGACAACTGCCCTCTTTGATCCCTAGAACACCGTTTCCAGATTATCTAAACGTTAGACTATTGCATTAAAATAATAATAATAAACTCCTCCCCCCCCCTTCTGTTAAGATGCTTCTCAAGACACCTTCAAGATACAAAACTCAAAGATTTTAATAATGCTGAACGTTTGGGAACATCTGCTGATTAGCAACACGGATGAATACGACACGGATCCTGCAACTCATCCTATATTTTAGGTTTTTAATATACATATTTAAATAAAACTTTAAAAGGTTTTTAAATAAAAAAAAGTTTTGCGAATATCTATGCCACAATGGGACCGGAAGTCACAGCCTGTTTACGACAAAGCAACAAACCCAATTCGATCCCTGAAGCCAGCCAGCATTTACTTTTCTCTGTTTTTCATTATAAGGGTATTGCACATCATATAATGGATGGCAATTGGGAAACCATACTTTAGACTTAACGAATAAAGTAAAATTCTTAACGAGACTCTATCTATGCTATTAACTAATAACAAAATTTCAAATTGCCTTTTTAGAGAATGATAATTGTTTTCACATAGCCCGAAGGCTAATCCTTATAACGGTATCCAGTTAACATTTTCGTGTTCGGTAAAAGAAAATTGGGCCAAAAATAAGAACTGATTTGGTATTACGCAATTTCCCAAATACCATAAACAATTCAAAACAGGTGAGGTGTGAACTATTTTGTTCCTGCAGCTCTCTACTAATACGCACCGTGTGACATCGGCGTTCGTTTGGTTTGTTTTCGTAATTCACGGATGAATAAACACGAGTGGATGCATGGATGCTGATTTTGCTTCCAAACATATTGAACATTTGTAGTCTAAACGTAGCAAGCTGTTAGTGTATCTGCAACTCTGTCGGAAGTGGAACTACTGCTATGAATAATTCTTCAAAGATACCTGATTGTAAGTTATATTTTCCTTCTTTCAAAAATGCAAGATTCGTTTTAATTTTGGTTAATCCTTGTAAAAAAGTGCATAAAATAGAAAATATGTCAGAGAAAAATGCATCGCAATCTGAAAATCACTTGTAATTAAAACTTCAACGGATAAACAAATAGTAAGTTCCTCACCCCATCGATTCTAAGTTTAGTTTGGTTTATCATATTTAAATTATCTTAATCCATTGACCAGGCTATGAGCAATATCTTGAAGCTCTCCCTGGGCAATGGATTTAGATAATCCTAAAAGAAAAATATTGAAATCCTGATGCAAAGAGAGCTTTGCTCTAATATTAACATAATTTATTATTATTATTATTATTATTATTATTATTATTATTATTATTATTATTATTCAGACTTTATTTCATCTAGGATAGCCATCGCATGAACTCGAAAATCATCCTAATTTCTGTTTTATGTCTCAATAGTATATGCAACTATTATCAAATGTGTTTGAAGCTGGTTTGATACTATTTTATATAGACAGAAGTGGTTGTTATTAGGAGTATTGTGGAATTTAAAAATGGTTATTTCACTATGAATATTCGCTTCATTCTTTATCGATATGTTACCAGTCGTAGAAAAATATTAAAATGTGATGAGAAAAATTCTGCAATTCACAGATTACTGTATTTTACTTCAAAAGCATCATCATAACATATTCTATAATTTTGCTAGGGATTTGTTTTCTCTTTCTTGAACTCATTATTATTATTATTATTATTATTATTATTATTATTATTATTATTATTATTATTATTATTACAGGCAACTCCAAGGAGTTTTTAGACTCACTGAGGGAGACCCTAATCATCATGTCAAGAACTAGCCAACATTTGCGCAGTATCTATCATCCTTTACTTTGAACTCATTCACGGTCGTAGCACCCACAACAGACTCTGGCAGCTTATTCCACTCATTCACCACTCTCCAAGTAAAAAACCTAGTTCTAACACCCTTGCTAACTACACTTTCACTCAGTCTCCATGGATGGTCCTAGTTCTTCCACCATCGGATCTGTTCTGAAAAATTTCCTCTGTATTAATCTTGTAAAACCCCGTCAGTAATTTGAATATCTCAATCATATCACCCATTTACCCCCTATCAACCAATTTCTGTAACTCACAAATCTTCAACCTGTTCTTGTAAGATTCATTCCATAGACCTGCTACCATCTTGGCTGCTCGCCTTTGAATGAATCCTTTCCACCTCCTCATCGACAAGAAACCCTGGCCCAGATCTGCGCGCAATAGTCAAGATGAGGTCTTATAAATGCTCTATAAAGAGGAACAATAACTTGCTTGTCTCTGATCGTCAAAGTATTCTTTAGTAACCAAGTGATCTGATGAGTTGCTTTAGCCACTAGCTTTAGCTATGTGCCCCCTAAACCTTAACTCCCTATCTACTAACACACCTAAGTCTCTGGCTTCGTCAATTTCCAGGAGTACAGTTCGATCAATCTGGTATACTGTTGATAATCTTTTCACCCCAAAATGCATAACCTTACACTTTACCACATTAAACTGACATCCATTCTCCTTTGCACAGTCTGCCAATCTATCCAAATCAACCTGCAGAATTTTGACATCTATATTAACTATTGCTCTACCCAACTTTGCATCATCGGCAGATAAATGAATAGTTCCTCTCAGATCCTTTCCTATATCGTTAATGAACAAATTAAATAGCAGTGGTCCAAGAACAGAAACCCGATACATCACTAGTCACAAGTCTTCTTTACGTTGCCTTGCATTCGAGGCTCGTATATTTACTAGAGTAAATATACGAGCTAACAGGTGAGCTAACAGATTTTTTTTCTCACAGAGCAGAGCAGCGAGAGTAAAACAGTTTGCCGTTGAAGTGGCGAGTGCATATCTAGTGGGAATGAGTTTAAGAGAAGGTATGATAGGCGATGTAGATGATGTATGGCGTCCGATGGGACGCCATACATTCTTGATGAATCCTGGCTACGGTCTCTGATAATAAAAATAACGTTTTTTTTTATTTTTATTTATTTATTTATTTATTTAAATTTAAAAACGATCTACAGAATGAAAACTGTGTATTTACATTTCGAAACAGCTGGTTCCAGCCTCTGTTCTTGATGAGAAGACAGAGGCTGGAACCAGCCTCTGTTCTTCTCATCAATGTTATTATACGTTAAAAAAAAAATCTGTCATTTCTGTTAGCATGTTACGGCCAAGTAACTCAACAGCATGTTACGGCCAGGTAAGTACAACTTATAATAGAGCAGTTAATCCTATTTGCATTATCTTCTATAGCCGTATTCCTCTGACTGGTTTGGGGGGATGAGAAATCCGCAAATTCACTAGAGGAACACCCACGTTGTTTGGAGATAAAACCGCATTTCAGGATGAGAACGGTTTCTCACTTTTGAAAAAGCCCTGATAAAGGTTCTTCGCTTCCTAGACTTGGTTCGAACCGAGGTCTGTCCAACCAAAGGGCTCATCTATACCAAGCGGGCCACGGAGACTTTCGAAGAGGTTACTCACGCGATATATATCGATATAGTCTCCACGTGTAGCGCTGATTTGTGGCCTTTTTTGTTGACATTGATATATACAGCATTCAACTCGAACAGACTCGTGTCATTAACTATATTGCCAACCTCGTTTCATCAGCTAATATGCCTATACTTTATATATTGTGTCATATCTTAAGTATGCAAACCTATTTCCTTGTTTTTGTTTTAACTTCTCTGTCTTTATTAATATTTTTCCTTCTTGTTGTATCCTCGAGATATACTTCCTTCTTCCAACTTTCTATTTCACTTAATCGCACACAGTTTACGTTTTCTATTGTTTTGAATTCGTTCGAATATTTTATTGGAATATAGCTCTTCATTAGAGTCGAATATTTTCCTTATCCATTAACACGCATTTCGTAATTTCAGTTATGATGTATATTTTTTTTTTATTTTGTTTAAAATACAATTTAAAACAATAATAAAACTGGAAACAATAACATTCCGAGATTCTAGAAAATCTTATAATGAGGAAGTAACATGTTTGGATCCTTCTGCAACATTTCAAAATTTAGTGACTGAAGATTAGCGCTTTGAAAAAAAAGAAAGAATAATCTTGAAATAAACAGTGTAACTCATTTTCAATCCATCTTGCTTCCTTTCGCCAAATCTTACGTGATAAAAAAAAAAAAAAATTAACAGAACATTGTGGCAAAAGCACAGCCGGTTGAACTAATAGACTAACAATTCATATTCATCTTTTTTTTTTTTTCTTCCTTTCTTAATTCAAAACTATTGGTATAGTGGCTAAAGTCATGTAAAAATAGCAAAACTACATTTAAAAGATGGAAAAATAAGCATATAGGGAAGCTAATTTGTTAATAGAGTATCCTGAAATGCTGATCTCCCTATTTTGATTGTATATATGCATTAATGGTTATTGCCTTCCGGCTGTTTAGGAGCAGCTGTATACGCCACCATCTAGGGAAAAGACTATGAGCAAGGTAGTTTCCCGTTGCCTTTCTTGCCGTACTTTATCCTATGACCGTAGCCTGTGTGTTCATGAGGCCGGTTTGCCTGCTTGCGGATGAAAAACCTCAGATAAACTAGGGGGGGGGGGAACCCTGCTCTCTCCACGCCCAAGACCGGCTAACTTGGCTATGGCTGAGAAAGATTCTTGAGTTCCTCACGTCATCCACGGGAATCGAATCTAGGACACTCCTTCCCCAGGCATATGGTTGCGAAGCGCAAGCCACTAGGCTAACCGCGCGGACATACAGTATATGCATTATCTACCGGTAAAAGAGTGGATCCGTTTGGTAAGAAGGTTCGAAACTATTAGAGATCTTCCTCGTTTGTTAGATATCTAAAGTAGCTTTAAAAGTTTCTTGTGTGTGGCTCTGTAAAGCGAGGTTTCTGGTTTGTCTAACTCTTGGTCTACCTAGGTAGTAATACTAATGCGATATAGACTAATTGCCTTTCATTGGTAGGTTTCGCATTTAAAAAAAAAAATGCATTTGTTCGATGAGCCAGTGACAACATGCAGTGAAGTTATTCTAGAGGTCCGAAGATTTCGATACTACTTCGGGATAATAATCACGTCCAATGAACTTAATCGAGCACATATCGTCTTACCATTTTGATTATTAACATATATTAAGTGACATACTTAATATCGCGAAAACTCGACTACAATGATATGCACGGTATTAATAGTGAAGTATATACAGAAACATACATATGACAATTTTCTTCAAAAAGAAAAAAGGGAACTATGATTATTTATTGCCAAAACTGTTTTTTTTTGGACTTTCTCTTCGTCTATTTCCATGTGTAGGTCTGCGGAGAGCAAGAATACTGGATAGAGGAGAAGATTCGAAATTGATTTCTAATAATCTCAGCTGAATTTTTTTGTGTCTTTTATAGATCTTTATTAGCTTTCTTCAAAAATTGGGTACATGGGTACATGGTATTGGGCATTGGGTACATGGTCTTGCCATATACATCCTATTATCGATGGAAGACATGTCTCAACGCCATAATGATACTAACTGTGCATTGAGTAGTGATGTTCCATGGTTAGGAACCATATGTAAATATAGCTTAACTGGTGGTTTGGTACAGACAAATTATTTTTTATTTATTTTTATTTTTTTGTGGTGATGAGCTTGAATTTCAAGATATTAGTTAGGCTTTTAGAAAACTGAAGAGTTTGTGCTTTATTTTCTTTGTAACTTAGAGTAATGATGTTGAAACTAAGGCATTGAAAATCTGCTTCTTCAAGAATATGGTCTATGATATATTAAACTTAATGTTTCCTTCTGATTTATTCTTTAAGAGTGTGGTTTTCTTGCTGTTCACCGTTAATCCAATTATTTATGCGCGTTTACACTGATTATCTAGATGGTTCTGAGTAGAGCAGCCCGAATGTAAGAGTCGATTAGCACTACAATATCTGCAAAGCAGAAACTGCTTAAGCCTGTCGAATCTAAAAGCATTATTCCGTGCCTACCCACTTCTCGTGAGTCAACAGTAATAATAAAAATACCGTATATATTGTGCCAAAGAGTTTCCCCAGAAGTACTCCATGGAAATAGGAAAGCCATCCGCCATCTTTCCATTAATCATAATTCTGGCATAGTAGTAATGGTATGGTTCTGCTATTGCTTCGATTATTGGCAAGGGTATGCCATAATAACTGAGAATATTGAACTCCCTTTGTCTATCCATTGCGAAATCTATGAAGTTTTAGGCAAACTTTTAAAGGGATATATCTGGTGAATTATTCAACAGTTTTTCAGAGTAGTTCTCCAAAACTAAGAGCCCTTCATTTTTTGAGTAGTTTATCATATTTACCTTTGATTCTTAGTTTTCTTTCCAAGTTTCCCTAATCTAGTTCATTGAGTTCCTTCTAAAAAAATAAAACACAGACCAAAAAATAAACGGTTATCACTTCAGCAACCCTATCGAAAATGGACAGCAGAATCTTGGGGATCAATTTTATCAGCATCTTTAGCCAGTGTTCTCTTATGATCAGAAAACAGTTACTTAAGCATTGGCTCTTCAGAAACTATTTTCGAAGCAGAATGTAAACATCACAAAAACAAAACGTAAGGCTCGAATTAATTTATTAAATTTAATAATAATATTCTGTACATTATTGGATTCTGTACATTATTCAAGGCATAAATGTATCTTTTGAAATAGCAATTCCAATGTCTTCCAAATCTAAATGGAATCATTTTCAACATGAAAGAACTTCCAGAAAACTTATCACCAGATCTTCACGCATCAGTAAAGTAATATGGGAATTTTCTTATCTGTGTACTTGACACCATTCTATTAGAAGTTATTCCATTATACAAGGAATAACTAGTAAGTGAAATAAAATAAAATAAAAGTAAGTGAAAAAGAACATCATTTTTCTAGGTCAGTGACTCGAAATATTGATGCTTAGAATTAAAAAAAAAATAAAATAACATAAACAGCCATAGTGCTTTTTGCTATCATATTCTATTTCTGGTAGTTTGTGTTGTTTATTTGAAATGATTTTTATGTGTCAATTAAAAAACAAATATAGTTCAAATAACAACAAAGAAATATATGTCTAACAACACTGATAATAATCAATATGAATTAAAAAAATTACATATTTTATTAAATTTTAATCCTAATCTAATCTAAATGAAATAAAAACAGGAGTAAGGTTAATTGAAACTGTTCAGAAAGGATGAGAAGGCAGGAGAGGAGAGTTGGCCTCAAATAAGTCCCTTTAAACACGCAATTGAAGATGATGTCAATTATCAGAAAAGGTTCATAAAAAAATAGTGGGGCTAGCAGACGGGTAGGAAATGTCATCCAATCAACATCTATCAGTCATTCAGAAATAAATAAATAATTATGTAATTAAATAAAAGACAGACTGTATTCGAGAGTCAACGACAGATAGTGATGGGATGACTGGAGGGGAAGAGAACTCGTCTAAGATTGTAATAACTCAAGTCGTAGAATAAAACTGGAGGAAAAGATCTAAGAAACAAGGATTTGGGAATTTCCCAAGAAGCAGTAAGGTCGGATTCTAAACTTTAATGGATGGAATGAATGAGTATGTTCCTACTTTTTTTTTCCTTTTTCCGTTGTTGCTTGTTACTAGAATTGGGACCGACATATTAAGCGAGTCCCAATTTTTTTCACTGGGAAATAACTAAATCTCAGAGAATTATTTATTGATAGCATTTGTGATTTTAAATAGCGAAGTGCTTATTGGACTTATTGGAAGATATCGTTGTTAAAGACTGTCATAATAATTAAATATTTAAGATTCTACGATTGATAGGATTTTGTCTTTCTGCTTCCTTCAAATAGCTATAATTAGGATTCTAGTTAGCTAAAAATGAAAACGGAAGTAGCAAATATGTTTCTGTGTACATAAAAACCATATATAAGTTTACAATAAAGAAAGCAGAGGTACTACATAATTATTCTTATAAAGAACTTCTAATAAATAAAACCTCAAGAGGAATTTAAACGATAATTAAGTAAATTAAAATGTTAAACGAATTAAATTAAAATATATTAAAGTGAATTCTATAATGTACGTGTATTATAATGACTGTTGTTTTGTGTTTAGACTTTGTTAATTTACTTGTTTTTTTTTATTGCAAGAATTTGATATAAATTTTGAGTGTTATATATAAATCAATCCCACACATGAGTGATAGTAGAAACTTGTAGCACACCAGTGCCGTGTATAAACAAGTCGTTAAGGAGAATTTCCGGTGTTTCAAAAAACACTGGAGATTCTAGTCATCACGGAAAATAGTGAAGAAGGTTGTTCTAGAAAATAGAGGTAGCTGAATAAAACAGATAAATAGAAAAATAGATAAATGGTGCATAAATGTAAGTGGAGGAGGCGAAGCTGGTTCAGTAAGGTTGCTATAAAACAAAAACGGAAAGAATAAATAAAGGAAAGGCTATTAAGGTGTATAGAAATATACTTCATTTGGCATTATAAGTGTGTCTTAAGATTGTGAAATAACTAAGGTCGACCAGTCATCTCAGACACAAGTCATGAGCTCAATGCACTAAAAAAAGCAATAAAAAGTCTTTCTTGGTTATTTTATCTATTAATGCATTTTTATTGAAGAAATGATTCTAAATGAACATTAAAAATAAGAGACATTCTTCGATTGGAGGTGGGAACAAAAAAGCATTTTGCCTTGGCTGCAATACCTACATTTCCCCTGCTGTTCTCATTCACAAGAAAGTTTATATTATACGAATACTATTGAATAATCAGAGCCACCGTAGCTGTTGGTATTGACGTTGTTCTTTGACCGAAAAGACCTGGTTCGAATTGCGTCCAGAAAGCAAAGTACCATTATCAAGGCTTTTCACCTGAAGGTGAGTTAGCTCGTCTCATTCGGAGATGGAGAGTTTTTCCTCCCGAACACTAGGATTTTTTCATCCAACAAAACAGCTAGAAGAACATGGCAATTTGTAGACAGTGCAGATATGATTAACTGACCTATTGGAGCAGTAATCAGGTTGCTAGGATGCCAAGTTACTTTGCCATGACAGACCATTGAACCTAACACGGAAGGAAGATGGGTTGTAGAATAATCGGGTCCTTTGCTTGTCATTAGGTAGGAAAGACCTAGGTTCCAGTCTCTTCTAGGATTCAGAAAAACCTTTATAAGTCTTTCTTCACTAGAAAACTAGAAAAACAAACCAAATCAATAGACATAATATATTCGCCTCTTAGGCTTAATTGCTTCAATGTAATTGCACAATTCCAAAACCACAGCTGAGTAGGTTTGGACGTGGCTGGTGATAATTAGCATAGTACGAAAATTACGCATCATGAGTTCGAGCCTGAGTCACTCTATAAATATGCATGTTTACCTACTAATAGCATCATCATAAGAGAGTAAATGACAAACTGCAATATTCAGAATTCAAAACTTTGAACTCAATTTGACATTGTACTGTGCCGCATAAGATCCTTCTGTTAAAAACAATTCCATACGCATCCATCCATAGTTACTATAGTAACAAACCGTTGCTATAGTAAGCCTCTCGAGGAATTGCCACTCGAAGTGGCAATTTTGTTCAATGTTATTATTGTGTACATGGAATTGAATTCAAATGAGGCCAACAGATTTGGGAATGCAGTCATGTGTATTATTAAAAATACATAAAAACTCTCTTGATATGGAAGTATGGAAGCGATAGGAGGAAAGATGTAGGGAAAAGGGGGGGGGAATGAGTACTGCTGCCAAGAAATAGATTTGATTCCTTCTCACCACAGTTTCCATTTTTATTTAAACAACTATTTGCAATAAGTGTTCTGTATTATTAAGAAGTTTATTATTAATTTCTGGTTTCAAAAAATAGTAAAAAGAAATTTATGGACGTGCAAATTTTTAGGTGATCAGGGTTTAATTCGTCGTTTAATTTTTTTTTTGTTGACTTTTTATTAAAGTTTCAATCGTTCTAGTTCATTTTAAGAAAAAGAAAGATTCAAGATTCGTTTTAAGACTGGATTCGTGGAATGCAGAGAGAGAGAGAGCTGTTCCGATTGAGTCATTGACAACATATATAGGTCAAGTACAGCTAGTTAATCCCGAAATTAAAAAAAAAAAAAAAAGTAAGTAAGAATCATAACTGGGAGGTGCGGTTAAACTTCTAACCTTGGTTCTCCTATAAGAACCAATGCTGGAGGGTTAATGTCTTAACACCGAAGCTGAACAGATTGAACTGTACGTTGTTAGAACTGTGAATGAAATATCATAAAATGTTTGAATACTAGCGTGGAGAAACCCTTCTGAAACAGCAACAAAAGCACTTCACAATAGGAACAAAGAAGACAAAGGTGACACCGAGGACTAGTTGAGACAACTGAGAAGGGGGAAATAACCGTCTGCCTTAAGTCATCCGTTCTTAAATTGTAAAAAGATATAAGGTTGACGTAAAAAGACAAGTTGAACCTGTTTCTGCCCTGTAGCAATGAAGCAAAAAACTGTTTGAAAATGCTCAGAGGTAGAGCCACAAGATAATTGTTCTTAGAAACAAAGTAGAAGTCGTTTTCGAGATACGATTCCGTATCTTGAAAGTACTTTGTAAACGTAAACCAGTATCAGTGGTATCATTGAAGTTCGGAGATTGAGTATAACACAAAGAAGTTAAAATCATTTAAAACAAAGTCGCCAAAGGTCCTTTAAATTTATGAAAACCATAAGTTTATTATGAAACGGAAGCTATATTTTATTGAATTCAAATAATATTTTAGCATTTTGAGTTAATTATCCATCCAAGCAAATCTACCACAATTCTGCATAGTAGATGGATTTTTGTGTTTATCAAACGTATGCATTTGATTTATTGGGAATGAGCCTTAAAGGCTTCATTTCGACGAAGTAAATTAATAGAAATATGGAAAATGTATAATATCCTTATTTTATATCCGAATGTATAGAAACTTAGAACGTTTTCATACATTCCGCTTATGAGAATGCGACCCTCAGCATCAGAATTTGCTTTGCTTATAAGCTACTTAAAAGTCACGAGCTCTGTTCCAGGAATCTGTATTCACCTTTTATTAGTGCGTTTAGGTTTCACCAACCTGATAGCTGTTTTGAACCGGATTTATAATATCCCCTATTTCTATTAGTCCGCAGATTTCAAATAACACAATAATTTAGTATTTAATATTCTCATTTCAACAGTATCAACTATTCGTTGGAGTCCCTTGTTTATGCCTTATTCATCAGAGATGATTGACAGAATTAAGTTCACAGAGGCAACTGGTTATTTTCGAAGTATTACTTCTATGAGAATAAAGTCCTAAAATCCATATCCTGCCTGTAGAGATTTTTTTTTTCAGTGTAATTCTATAAACCTCATGATCGTCATCATGAGGTGTTTATTTCATGAGATGAATTTTCTCATGAAATTATTATAACTAATAATATATATAAAATTATATATAAATACTTATTATTACAATTATTAAAATTATTATAACCCAAATTAACATATGTAAGTCCATCACTTTCTTCTAAGCCTATTAAAACGTGTTTTAACAAGCCTTTGATATACTCTCTCTCTCTCTTTCTTTACACGTACTTCCAGAATAGAACAACATTGTTTGATTTAAGTGGTAATAAAATCGCTACGAATCTCGTCTATGGAAAGGTCCATTTTAGAGAGAGAGAGAGAGAGAGAGAGAGAGAGAGAGTGTGTGTGTGTGTGTGTGTGTGTGTGTGTGTGTGTGTGTGTGTGTGTGTGTGTGTGTGTGTGTGTGTGTGTGTGTGTGTGTGAGGGGAGGAGGGTAATAGAAGTGTATTACCCTCCTCCCCTCACACAGAGCAGTTCGACACGGTCTACCTTGTCGATTCGCGTATGTTCTTTGGTTAATCTGTTTAGCGTGAAGAAAAATCCAAGGTTTCCGAGTGAAAAAACGCTGCTATCCGAGATGACATTCGATCAGGATCAGATCTTGGCAACCAAAGCAATTGTTTACTAGACAGCTGATCAAGTGCGATTACCGTATCGACAGATGGTACAAGTTTTTTGTTTTTTGAACCAGACTTACTACATAAAATTATGGCAAAAAAATAAATATTTTACTAATTATATGAAGAGCCAAAGGCTTCAATTCGGCGACATGAACTTATTTAAGTTAAGGGATATTATATTATATCCTATAATGTTTCTTAGCCGAATAAGAAATTCAAAGAGTTTCATGCCGAATATAGAAACTATATAAAGTTCGGCGATTCCAAGCGTAAGCAAATACCTGGATAGTGCAGCACCTGAACCTTGAAGGTAGTGCAAGCTGAGACAACTCATAGAAAGGGTGGAGCAAGCTCCGATCACTATTCTTGATATTTACCCATATCAAGAATAGTGATTGGAACTTAATGTGAACTTAACTCCTAGGAGCTGTATTATTGTTCAACATTATGAGAGAAGGTCATGGGATATAATATAATATCCCTTAACTTAAATAAATATTTTAATTTAATACACAAATCTTTATAGAAAATACACAAATATTTAAAATATGTACATTTTATATAAAATATTTATAATCCATATCATAGTTATAATTGCAACAACAATAATAATATGTGCCGGTATAACGTTACGTTTTCCTCTGGTCTAATATCACAGAGCAATGATTTTATTCGATCTAAAGATCGAAGGAATAAAATTATTATAAGATCGATTCCAGTGACTGACTAGAGCAACTTTATTTTGTGTTTATTTTTCAAACTCGGCTTATTAACCCGCAAGCTCTGAGTAAACGAAAGTTTATTCTATATAATAATCCAAATTTAGGATTAGGACCATAACATAGCGGAAGTCATACTTTTTCCTTATGCACTTTCGTCTCTGCGCTCGCTGGTAAATACTGTACCACCCTAATATCCAGTGAATAATGAAGATGGTGTCCGGTTACCAACTTATTGATGAAGTTAATGCCAGAGGGTGCCACCTGTCCTCTCTGATAAATAAAAAAAGGCATTTAATTTAATAATAATATAAAATTAAGTGGAAGTAGAAATTCTTGATTTTAAATAAAATTAAAAAGGTGCACATTTCACAAAATAAACATAATTCAAAATATGACTTCTATGAAAGAAAAACTGACATTTATTGCCATTTAATATGAATTTAATTTTAGTTTTAATATGAATGTAATTTTCACCATCTCCGTGGAGATGGTGAAAATTACAGCAACATTGCTCTGTCAAATAATACTTTCCTTTCACCCTCCGGCAGTAGGTTGATATTTCCAGACAAATGACCTTCAAGACCGGATTGGAAGTGTTCATCGCTAAAGACGTGCTCGTGACATACTTTATTCGATACTAATCACATTTCCAGGTTATATAATAAACTCCTATAATTAGAAGACTCAAATTTTCTTCATTCCATTCCTTCATATTTACTGTTTATGACCTTGGCATAAAAGTGTATTTTAATGATTTGCTACGCAGTGTAGTGTCCGTGATCATCGGGACATTTCTGTCCTGAGCCACATCGTAAAGAGTGGCTCAATAGAGAAAGCGAATTATTCAACAGAGATCTGAGGGATTATCCCAGCCGGTATTTCTGAACTGATCCTATGGTTAACATTTAGGTTAGTAGAATAGAAAAAGGCGTTTAATGCCACAATTCAAAAACTTTAAAACAGTATTCATTTATAAATATTCTTTTCTTTACGTGATGATTTACACACCTGCCAAGACTGTATGAGTTTTTTTTTTTTTTATTGCAAAATTTTTTTCCCTTCATTTTAAAGTCATTTTCCTAATTTACTACGTCGATCGATTTTTTTTTTAACCAGCTAAGGCAACTTTTCTCCCCTTTTCATTCCTCTTGTTATTTAAATGCAACTGTTTCACCATGATGACAAACACATTATTATTATTTGCTTCACAGAAAATGTATAACCATTTCAAACACTCAAGTATGAATGACAACCATTACATAATTTAGCCTGACGTCAAGTGAAATCATCAACAAGTGACGTGTAACTGCTGAATCACAGCTGGATTTCGTCATCGAATATAAGTGGTCTATCAATTCTTTAGAACAACTTCGAGAAATAAATGAATCCTATATTTTCATAAATAAGGAAAATGAAATAAATAATTCCAGTTATCATAAACGTAGAGTGTTCAGTGTTAAATATTTAATGACAGCTGAAAGTTTCTCCACGTGACTTACTAGTGAATTAAAAGAAGTTAATGAAAAAGAGGAAAGGCTTTATTGAAGAAAAGCGATGCAAGAGAGTGCGAAAATTACAGAACTATAGCATTGAGTTCTCATGTAAGTAAAGTCTATTTAAGATCATTCAGAAAAGACTGGAACCATTCATGAAGAGAGAAATGCCAGATGAACAGGTAGGATTTCGAAAAGGCAGAGGAACAAGAGATCAAATCGCCAATGTGAGATGGATAATAGAAAGAGCACAGGAATATAAAAAAAAAACCTACTTTTGTTTCCTTGACTATAGCAAGGCTTTTGACTCTGTAGGTCATGTGAAACTATAGAATGCGTTAAGAACAATGGGAGTACCAGAGCATCTCATTATCCTTCTGAGGAATCTTTATTATGAACAAGAAACTACTGTCCGAACAGATCTTGGAGAAACTGAGTATTTCACAATAGGTAAAGGGGTGCGACGAGGATGCATTTTATCTCCGTACCTGTTTAACTTGCACAGCGAATACATTTTAAGAATGACCGGGCTGGAGGGGTCTTCAGTTGGAATTAAAATTGGTGGAAGAAATATTAATAATTTGAGGTATGAAGATGATACCACCTTGCTAGCAGAATGCAAAGAAGATTTGAAAGAACTTATTATGAAAGTTAAAGAAGAAAGTGTTAAATATGTTCTTAAACTTAACCTCAAAAAGACAAAAGTTATAGCAACATGTGAACTTAATGATTTTGAAGTAGATGGGGAGAAAATGGAAGCAGTTAACAATTTTGTGTTCCTAGGATCCCGAATTGATAAAGATGGTTATTGTACCAAAGAAGAAGATTATTACTCGGAAAAAAGCAATGACAAATTTAAGTAAGATCTTTAAAGATATTAGCCTCACAACAAAAATCAGAATCGTAAAAGCAATGGTATTTCCTGTGGTACTGTATGGATGTGAAAGTTGGACCCTGAGAAAGAGTGAAAGAAGGAAGATAGATGCATTTGAATTATAGGTTTGGAGACGCTTACTAAGAATACCATGGACTGCAAAGCAAACCAATAAATCAGTTATAGACAGAATAATGCCAGATTTCTCCCTTGAAGCTATGAAGCAAAAATTGTCATACTTCGGGCATATTATGCGAGCAAATGACAGTCTGGAGAAGATGATGATGCTTGCTAAAGTTGATGGAAGCAGGAGAAGAGGAAGACCAAGAATTAGATGGGTGGATGGAGTTAAAGAAGCAACTGGAATACGCTTGGAGGATCTGAATAGAGAGTATATATTCGTGGAGTCGCCAAGTCGGAAACGACTCGATGGATCAAAACTCACGCACACACAATGAAAAAAAAGAGCAAAGTATGAATAAGTTTTACATATATAATATTAAATTTTTGGTGTTGCTATGCTCATTCAAATATTTAAGATTTTTTTTCTCAATAGGAAAATGTTATTTTCAATCTAAAAAGTTGTATAAATATTGCAAATTTATATAGATTTTTTTAGAAAATATTCGAAATTTCTAAAAATAACCAAAAAACTTCGTTCAATCAATTCAAAAAAATATATACATATAGAAAATAAAAGTGCAGCTATTTTAAGAGCGGTCAGAATAGTAAGAAATATAAAGGAAAAACTGCCTATCTCTAAAATAACTGACTGAATTAGGTAGAGTTTAAAAAACAAATAATAAAATGAATAGTTTCTTTAATCGATGACTCAACTCGAACTTATAATAGTCATTTCTGCAGATCTAGCGTCATAAAGGTACGACAAAGTCATGCAAACCAACTATTTTGATATATATATATATATATATATATATATATATATATATATATATATATATATATATATATATATATATATATATATATATATATATATATATATATATATATATATATATATATATATATATAGAGTCCGCGCGGTTAGCCTAGTGGCTTTGTGCTTCGCAACCATATGCCTGGGGAAGGAGTGTCCTAGGTTCGATTCCCGTCGGAGACGTGAGGAGCTGAAGGATCTTCCTCAGCCATAGCCAAGTTAGCCGGTCTTGGGCAGTAGGGTTTTTTCCGCCAGTTTATCTGGTGTTTTTCATCCCGCAAGCTGGCAAACCGGCCCCGTGAACACACACACAGGGATACAGCCAAGAATACCTTGAGGCATAGGAGTGACCATTCTATCCTCGTATTTCGGTTACGAAATCCAAGCATGCTTGGAAGGTTGTGGGCCTTAAAGGCCTGTTAAAGCCATTGGGATAGATAGAATATAAACAGAAAATAAGCCAGTCCTTATAAGGAAACAGAAAATGCTCCCGTGTGGTAGCCGGGAAAGAATAGTCCCAACGTAAATCCAAGCATGTCGTAAGAGGCGACTAAATGGACGCAGAGTTTCGAGAGTTTTGCTCTCTCAGGTTTCTTCCGGAATTTCGCTCCCGGTGAGGGGGGGGGGGCTTAGATTTCGGGAGGTTTGCCTGGGAGTGCATATTGAGTCTCCTGGGAGGGTGTTCTCTGGCATGACCCCGTGAGGGGCTGTGTCGTTGGATGCTTTTCTGTGGAATCTGGAATATGAGCGGTTCTGCTCGGTGGTGGGGGAGCCCGTCACTCCGTGGAACCAACGCTGAGTTGGACGGTCTTTGGGCCACTAGAGTGGTCTAGGGATCGTCCTAACTAATTTTTTTAATTGGCTTTACTTAATTATCGCCAACGTAAATCCATGTGTGTCGTAAAATGCGACTGAAATGGACGCTGAGTTTCGCTCTCTTAAGGTTTTTGCCTTAAGGGAGAAATTTAAGTCTCCGGGGAAAGTGTTTTCCAGCATGGCCCGGTGAGAGGATGTGTCGGTGGATGCTTTCCCCCGGAATATGAACGGTTCTGCTCGGTGGTGGGGGAGCTCGTCATTGAGTGGAGTCAACGCTGAGTTGCACGATCTTTCGGCAACTACTGAGTGGTCTAGGGATTGTTCTAATTTTTATACAGGGCTTTACTTAAGAATCGCCCCAATGTAGCTCATGCATGTCGTACGAGGGGACTAAAATGGGTACCCTGGGAGGGTAATGGATGGCAATGCTGTAACCAGTGAAGTTCTAACTGAGGCTCGGCTATTGTTGTTACCCTCCTCCCATGATCAGAGCTTTATATAGCTCAATAACACCTTATCCTTACACTGTCCTCTACAGATAACGGGGAATACGAAAAGCATTCTTGCTTCGCCCTTTTAAGCCAGTCCTTTTAAAGACTTAAATAGTAAATAGAAAAGGGAATTGACGGAGTTCCCTTCTCGTAATTTTTTTATGTTGACAGAAATGTAGTCTCGTAAGTAAGTTCTGGGTTAACGTTTGAACTATCTGAATATTGTAAGCATATTCAAGAGGTTCCATTTTCAGAAATTTGTGCATTTTGATGCCGAAATGTTTAGTTCAGAAGAAGCGCATCACACCGATTTTCGTAAACCCCATTCCAAATACTTCCTGGACCACAACTACAGCTTCCTCATTCACTCACTGATTTGTCGCCTCCCCATTTCTGATCCAGTTTGTCGAAACATTTTTATTCAATTGTTAATTGTGTTCCTGTGTGGGAACTCAATTAACTTTCCTGTAAACGAGCAGTGAATCTTCTTCACACAACTGTTATGGACTTAATAAAATTAATTAGCAAAAATTGAGATAGAAGCTTCAGATGCCAACAGGATTGTAAGTGCATCTGCTATTAGGAAATTGTACAGTCTTAGTTTGCATGGTGCAGCTGGGGGCTCACAAACTCCTCACAGCATCAACAAGCAACAGTCTGCTGGCACTGCCCAATTAATATTTTATCTATGCATTTTCTCAGAGACCACAACTAATTCCTTGACGCACATCCTCTTGTTAATTGACCCTCATAGTAAAATTATTCGGCCAAAAGAGAGCAGGGCGGGGGAGGGGACACCGACTGACACTCTAGCAATCGTGAAAATCGGAATTATTCCACAAAACACCTTGTTTTAACTAAGCCAAAAATAAGCCTGAGAAGGTGGCTTATTATACCTGATAAACTGCGTATATTCTCTGGAAGATTTGTCTGTATTTCGGAAGGAAAACATTTCCACTGCTGACTCACTTTCACCAATCTAGACGAAATTCGGATCCGAAACTTTCAAACCAAATCTGCTGCAAAAGTATTCTTATAAAAAAATTTTAAAAAATCGCTAATGCTATTGAACTCAAGTACGAACCACACCTTCATGACCATATAAAAAAAAAGAAATCAAAACAGTCTCAAAATACTTGTTGGGCATATAACAAAGATTTATTAACAAATCACTCCACTATTAGTGTCATTAACAACTTCCATCAACGCATCCTTTATTAACAGGAACGTAAATATTTTTCAGACGCTTGAAACCAAAGAACTAGAAATAATGAATAATACACTAGAAATTATTATTTGAACCATTTACGCTAGTGAAAATTTTTTCCTCTTTTACAGAAAGTTACAAATTTTAAGTCTAAATATATTTAAATCACAGGTTTATAGTCATTTATATATGCAAACTAAGTCTGTAATAATTCCGAAATAAATAAATAAAACATCTAGTTTATAACTAAGCCAAAAGTTCTCTTTAGTATTTGTAAATGCATTTACCTGAAAGTGATTTGAATATGAATTTCACAACTTGTCGATTTTCTCTACTTTGGAAAAGAATTATACAAAGTGAATTTAAAAAATAAAAAATAAAAAAAATCGAAACACTCTTCGAGTGATGCCGTCTTTAAAACACTGCAAGCATATTAAAATGAGATTCGAAGAGTAATGAAAGATTCTTCGTCGAAAACACATACTCGTATTTATGATTTCCGTTTAAAGGTGTTTCGTTGTACCAGTGAGTCTAAGTTTATTCGCATGAACTTATTTGCATTGCGTTGCATGCTGGAATTCCACGAATGTAAATACAGTAGTTGTTATTGTGATTTTTCTAAACATAAAGGTTTTCAACTTGTATCTGTACAATATATTTCTTTCTCCCTCTCCTAACCAATGTTTGATTTACGATGGAGAAGAGAACTTTCCACATGACGTTTTGCTTGCTCGTATTTGAAGACTTTAAATTTACTGTTTCTAAATGTTTAGGTTTATTTGTCATCTTGAATTTCATTACCTTGTACAGTATATCATTTTTTCAATTAACTTATTTAATCATCTTAATAATATATAGCCATACATTTCTCTCAGCACAGTATGTATTTTATGATATGTATGGATGAATAAATATATTGTGTTTCATCGTTTATCATATTTTAATTATATAATAATGATATGAAGTATAGAAAGGTGTTGTACTAACTTACCCCAGTCCTGAAGATACTTTCAGGCGCAAACTTTAGTTCTTAAAAGAACTGGGAGATGGACTGAGTCCTTCACTCTTTATTCCGTCATCTGAATGAAGAAAATCTGTGTGGATGGGGTGTTATTGAGCTAAAAGCTGTAGTCATGGCGGGGTAACGGCAATAGCCGAGCCTCAGTTAAAACTTCATTGGCTACAGCATTGCCATTCGTTACCCTGGAAGTCTTAAAAAGGACTTTGATAACCATTTCAATACCCACACCAGGCGCAAACTTTGTTTGCTCACACTTGGATAAAGGATTAAACTAAACTTATTATAGAAAGGTGTTCTTTATAATTATAGAATTTTACAAAAGAATTTCTAATATTTTAAATATAAATGAGAATTTCAAAATAAAATATAAATTGAATTATTATTTATAATATAAATAGATAATTTTTAAATATTAATTTAAATAAGCAAACACAATTAGTTTGTAGGTATATAGACAAAATTATTTTAAAATGAATCATAGCACTTTAATTTCCACACGTCTTCTTCGCATTTTAACCACCCGACCTGTAACACATTTGTATGATATTTCAGAAAGGAAAAGAACGCGACTTTTCAAAATTTTATACATACTAATGTACATGTTTACGAGTTATAGAATGATAACCTTCAAGTCCGAGGTTTTAACAATTACAGGCATTTTTCTTAAATTTTGTTATCTGATTCCTTTTTGAATGAGCATTGTGAGAATGCATTTAATAATTTCAACATTTTCTTCCTTGGTAATTATTGTTTATTTCATCTGGCCAAAACACAGTTAATTTTTTCCCTCTTTTAAGTTATTTCGAAGTACAGTACTTTAAATGATAAAATAGAAGTGAAGAAATTCCAAACGATTTAAATGTCTTTTCGTTTACAGTCTACAAGTACGTCTATTGTTTTGTATGTAGTTTATCTCATATGTAATAATATATGAATTGAAGTGAATGAACGGACATAACGAAATCGTATTTATTTTGCGAAGTTAAGCAATTTCATCGTTTAGCACAGAAATAATGAAATCTTTTATTTGAATGCTAGTTTCGTATTTTTTTCATTTATTGTTAATAAAATTCACAGAAAGTTCTAGGGGAGAAATTAACTAAATTATAGTTACCATAAATAAGTAAAATTCTAGACATTTCATTAAATAAAATATAATCCTTCTCTCGTTGGTTAAATTTGTGCATTGACATAATTAGTTAAGCATAACTGGCAGTATTTACGGTTCATTATTGTATTGTTTTCTACGCATTGAGTTTTGAGTTCATCAGAGTATCATAAGAATATACAATACTTGGAGGAAGAAGTGTGTGTGTGTGTGTGTGTGTGTGTGTGTGTGTGTGTGTGTGTGTGTGTGTGTGTGTGTGTGTGTGTGTGTGTGTGTGTGTGTGTGTGTGTGTGTGTGTGTGTGTGTGTGTGTGTGTGTGTGTGTGTGGTGTCAATGCACGCACTCTTTCTACAAATTACTATTCTACGCTTATGTCAGTTTAATGAGGCAAGGTTCATAACGATTATAACATTGATCCCATAAAAGCTTCTTACGCTAAGTCCGTCGAAGTTGTGGCCAAAGAGAATGATTTACTATCATCACGCTTCAATTTCATATTTTGAATATGACGTAATCCACAGCTGTCTATATTACAGCTGTGTGCGTAATATAGACAGCTGTGGATTACGTCATAATCTGTGTGCGTCCGCGCGGTTAGCCTAGTGGCTATGCGCTTCGCACCCATATGCCTGGAGAAGGAGTGCCCTAGGTTCGATTCCCGTCAACGACGCGAGGAGCTCAAGGATCTTCCACAGCCATAGCCAAATTAGCCGGTCTTGGGCGTGGACAGCAGGGTTTTCCACCCCAGTTTATCTGGGGTTTTTCATCCCGCAAGCAGGCAAACCGACCCCCTGAACACACACGGATTACCTTCATGAATATCGCCCTTAGGGGATGTAGCAGAGGAGTGGCGAACCAGCTGCATTAATACGCCAGAAACCCCTCATTAGGAGGGGACTCAACCCGTCCTAGGACGGACGAGAGGGATAGATAGATAGAATCTGTGTGCAGTGGTGTGTTGATACATTTTTAATAACCGGCTCCCTAAAATATTTGTGTGTATATACACTGCTTGGAAGGAAGTTAACGACCATCCCACATGGGCAGATGCATCGTGCCATGTATCGAGTCTGGTTTTGTAGTCGGCATTAATTGGAGGAATATGATGCTCCCAACTCCAATGCAACTGTCACCATGTGAAATGGCTGCGAGAAGAGAAGAGAGAGAGTTGGAAAAAGGTTGTGATAGGATGCCAGGTTGCAGGCCTAATTGTTCGGCAAACTGCTGACAAATTGGGCCATCCCAGGCCAAATCAGTGATGCCATGCTGAAATGGAATCAAAGGTTTTACCCCCGAAAGTGAAAGGATGCCATGTTGCAGGCTTGCAACATGTAGGGTACTACGAAGGATAATATGTAAAAACCGCCATTCGTTGGCCGACACGTTGAAAAGAGTTCCAGGCATTGACTGGAACACAATCTGCACAAAAACATTCAAAACTCGAGACTCCCAACATGTGTTTCCATTGTAGGACTGCAATATACAAGCCTCACATTACCCAAACCAACATGCAGCTTGTCTTCAGTGGCGCAAAGTCGTACAGTGGACGAAGAAACTTAAAAATCTATGATATGGAACGACGAATCACGCTACATCCTCTACCGAGAAGATGAACGGGTGTGGGGTTTGGCGGATGCCCAGTGAATGTTTCTTACCAGAGTGCGTAATCCCAACTATGAAATTCGGAGGTGGCGGTGTGATGGTAAGGACCTGTTTTTACTGTTTTGGCCTCAGACCTCTGTTGGTAGTGCCACGAACATTGAACTCCTGGAGGTATCTGAACATTCTGTGCAGTGCAATGCTTCTTGCTTGCGATGTTTCTACAGAACTGACCGTTGTCTCTTTCAGCAAGACAATGCACCGTGTCATACGGCTGCTGAAAGAGACAATGGTCAGCTTAAAGTCCTGATGTCATTGTTGAGGCCACTACACTAGGAAAGTAGACCCCCGTAGGATTGCTGCAGTCATCGCAGCAAAAGGAGGTCCTAAGGAGGCAAAAGGACTCCTTTTTAAGGTGAGCACCATGGCCGTTTGTTCCTCACACTATGGTGTCCGCTAACTTTTTTTAAGCAGTGCATTTATTGTAAGCTTTACTAGTTTACAACTATTTCGAATACAAAAATTTGAAACAATAAAATACTACCTTTTATTGTTAATTCCATATAGCCAATTAAGTCTCACAAAATGTCTTCGTTGACTTTTGCCGAGCTCTTGTATCCATAGCTGGTTGCAACAACCATGACTTGACAAATGGAGTTGCATCCCAATTCGTTAATTGTTTTCCCAATAAATTTTTTCGTCATTAAATCGATATGTGATCTGTTGTAAAACTATTTCTCACCATTGCATGAATTGCGTTCATTAAAATGAAACGTCTTTCTGATTCAGCATTACATGAATCCAGTAGTGCTAACTTTTCAGCTTTCTTGAATACATGCAGGAATGAATTTGATTCTACGTAATTACCGACAAAATCGAGAAAATCGTTCTTATGAATTTCATACTTTAAAATTTCAGTACAAGAATTCTTCACGAATGCCTATTATTAAAGCAAAATCTTGCAAAATATTAATGTTAGCTAACTCTTCTAGCAGACGAGAATACGAAAAACTTGGAAAATGTATATAATTATTCAGAATATGGTGCGCCACACAGCATTTGCAGTTCGCCACACATCGTGGTCTCAGACCAATTTTAATCATTTCAGTTTTGAGTTCTTCAGCAACAGTTTCTAGCTCGGTTTGATTTTTATTAGATCAAAACAAAATAGTCTTAACTTCACTATTGAAGCCATAATCATTTAAAATAGATAATAATGTATTAAAAACGCACTCTGCTGCAGTAGATAGTAATTCGTATAAAGTGACAAATAAAATTACTGGTGCGTGAGCGGATTGAATTACACACTGAAGATAAATTACGAAGAATGGTTGTTTAGAAATTGTAAATCGTTTAACGGTTTTAACACAGAGGATTAAAAATAAATAATTATTTATTATTATTAAATAAATGATAATTATTTCTATTTGTTATTCATGCCTTATTAAAATAAATAATAATTCCAAAAAAATATACGGATAAGGATATGGGCAAGTTACAGAGTTAATTCAAACTCAAAGTGGAATTAACACTTAGGACCTTTATTTTTTCCTGAAAATTTTAACCATAAAAACGTTCCTGATTCCTGTTTATATTCAAAGATGAATAATAATAATAACTAGAATCGTGACAAAAGTCATTATATCTAATTATCTTCAACACTGTTCACCTAAATATATTATTAGAGTCCGGTTACAGGATTACGATGAAGAAATCGTGAAATAATTCCAATAATTATAGTTATTATCAGGGGCGGCTGGTGCATAGGTACTATGGAACTGCGGCACCCCCAATTTTTCTCGATATATAAATATATTTATTAATTTATTTATATTTGCTTGTAATATTTACTTTTATCATCAACAATCCTATACAATTCTCTTATTTTGTATAAAAAATAATAAAAATCCATCTTGTAGCACTTAGGAGGGAATGACGCTAGCAGCACTGTGTTTACCACAATGTCATATTGCTACGCGCGCAAGCATATGACACTGTGGTATCATAGTGATACCACAGTGTCATAGTGAGATGCGAGCTATTAGCGTAATGCGGCACTGGCCGTCGCGCAGTTCCACTGTTGTTTATATGCAGTTTGCGCCAGTAGTGGAGTGTTCGTAGTGCTTATCGTATTTACTCCGTCTCTTTAAATATTTGGACATTACAATTAAAGACATAACATTTGTTATAGTTTTTATTTTTTAATTATTGGGGTTATGATAATGGATTTTAGTTATAAGTAATTTTGAGTTATACTAAACTGTATAATTTTATCGATAATAAACAATATTTTTTCATGTTTATTATTTTTTTTTTAAATTTTTTACCATAATTTTGATATTTTATCCAAACACGTATACACTGTACTTACAGTGTGTATATATATTTCGAAAGTTGAAGCACCCCCATGATTTCAAGCCATTATCCGCCACTCCCAATAATTATAGCTATTATACTGCACTTTGGTGTGCAACACAAGCACAACATTCCAATTAAAATCTCGTGATTGATGAATGGTCACTGTATTGTTTGAAAGAATAGACTTTCTTTTCTACTTTTCATTTTACTTTTTGCTAAGCTAAAATAATACGCTTTTATGAAAACAGTAACATTAATTTTATTATTATTATTTAACGCAAAATATTTAAGGTGAAACACTTATGCCACTACACAGTCATGTTAAAACATTACTACAGCCCAACCTATAGAGTAACCAGAACAACGTATCAGATAACAAGCCCACAGTCAACAAACTACATAGCATATAAGTACAACAATCAATACGGCAAAGCCACCCATAACTTCTACATACCTGACACGATAAACAAACTGCCGTTCGACGACAGAAACCTTGGGACATACAGACAGCTGAAACAGGCGCTATATAAATATTATAGCGAGAATGAAAATTAGAGGAAATTCCTATTTCTCTCTCTCACACACACACACACACACACACACACACACACACACACACACACACACACACACACACACACACACACACACACACACACACACACAAAAAAAAAAAAAAAAAAAAACCTATGACAAACCTCTTTCAAAAAACACCACTACAAGGACACAAACAAAACACACCATGTCCAAATCCAACCCTACTCGCAAAAAAAAAAAAAAAAGAAAGAAAGAAAAAAGTTAAACTGTGTAATAGCAGTTGAAGCCTTCCAAGCACATACCAACAAACAGTAAAATCAACACCTGGCTTGCGACCAGTATAGAAACATAACCACCAAACCACCGCCATGTATTATCTTCCTGAGATAAGCACTGCAGAGCTTTGAGGAAGAAATCAGAAATGCCTCCGAAGTTATTATTATTATATTAGTTATTTGCCAAAAAAAAAATAAATAAATAAAATAAAATTCTGTATAATCATCACTGATATTAGAACATGTGTTGTAAATGCATAATACAGAGGCAAAGAGTGTTATTAAAATTATTAACTGAAACCCAATGTAGAAAAATTTTGAAAAATTATACTCAAGACAACTATTGTATATGCGTTTATGTGTAAATATTTTAGCAATGAATAAAAATATTATTTGTATTAAAAAAATGATTATTATGTACGTGTAAGTACCTATATGCACATTTGGGTGCATATATATATATTATATTATTTATGTATGAATAATAAAGTTTGAAAAAAATTATTATTATTATTATTATTATTATTATTATTATTATTATTATTATTATTATTTAATTTGCTCAAAAAGAAGCCCACTATAAAAAAGAATGTGAACCATCAAGACAAATGCAATAACACAGTATATATATATTCGAGGATGCAGTTGAGACATTACATCTCAGTAGTAGTATTTATCTAACATTATTTACTTAACATTCTGTAATGAATACTTGTAGTAAACAGAAAATGTGAGAGTAAATTATACTTCAGTTATATATTTAAATTTGAAATTATATATTTAATTTACATATTTAAATTTTAAAAAAATATATTATGTAAACTGCAACATAAGTAATATTGTTTAACTTGTGTAATTGTGAGTTATTAAGTGTAAAGTATTACTATGATTATTATTAATGGTAATAATAGGCGCTTTTTACTCTTGTGTCAATGAGAAATTCTGCAAATGATAATGATATTACGAGTAATTATGATTTTCACTGAACCATTTGCAAGAAAAAATTGCATAATTGCCTAAATTTTAGTATATTCATGTAATTATTTGAGAGATAATAAACTATTATTATTATTATTAAAAAAATGTATAATGATCAGTGCACGTTATATGAAAGAGTATTTTTTTCTTTTATCCCTTTTGACTGCATTTAATAATTCAAATAAAACAATTAAAAATAAGGGATCGTGTGGTGTTGTGTTGTGTAGTGCAAAGCGGCTTGACGTGATAAGTTCCTGGATTCATTGGAGGTATCATAACAATAACCATAACATTAGTAATGTTTTCTTCCTTTTAGATGCGTTTTAAAAATGTTAAAAAAAAGAAAAGCAAAACCTTCCTGAGCTGAAAATTGACGAGATTTTTTAATTAGAGACACGGATTATACAACATGCGCTGTCGGCTGATCTTGGACGAGTCAGTAATAGTTGAGTTGGCACGTCTTTCCCAATTCTCTTTTTGAGTATTCTCTAAATGTCTTCGAGTTTGTGATTGTAAGGCAGATTACATAGTAGAGTGAAGGCAGTTAATCCCTCAATAGCAACGATAAATGAATTGTAACATCTGACTATGTAAAGCATAGTAGATGACGGCCGTGGGCAGAGACAAGAGGACTCGGGTCAAGGATAGAGCTGGCATTCTGGTAACAATTCGCCTTATTAACCTCCTATAATTCATAAGGGGTATTAGTGAATTTTTAAGAAGTCTGGCCATTAAAAGGTTATCGAGTGAGAATATATAAGTAAGGAATTTTTTACTCTTATTTTAATCATTGTTTATTAATTAATCACGTGTGTAGTCTGTTTTTACGCAAGAGCAGCTGCATATAAGCCTAATATCTAATTCTAGTACTAGGGCTAGATTTACGCATGAGGTAGACAAGCTACTGCTTAGGGCCTCATATTACACGTGATGTCAGTATAGATAACTTAAAATTTACTCTGTAAAGGAAACTTCCTAAACGTTATAGTTTGGAGAGCTACAAATCTTAAGTCCGACCCTGAATCAGGTAAGATTTAAGCTTTTGGTATTCAAAATCATATTATGATGATGCTCTCTAGAACAGCGTAGCTCTATGGGTGCAAATGGCAATTTCCACAGGGCTACTCAGGCCTACAAATATGTATATATAAAATTAATTTTACAAAAAAATAGAAAAAATCTTAACTCTCCCATTGTACGATTGTACTACAGATTGCTAAAAAATATTTCGTGGGTACTAATAACAATATGTAGTAAAGCTCTCTATTGCTAGAAAAGCTTATTCTTTCATTAATCAAAGCATTGCATAGTTCAGCATATTCAGCAAGAAGTCAGGACACAACATACCACATAACACGTTCCGTATGGGAATGTTATTGCAAAGTAGATTTTCACGGAATCAGTTTCAACAGTTCTATCGGCAATCCCTTCGACCCTGTTGTCTTCTAGGCAACAGGGTCGAAAAATGCATTCTCATCATTTGCCTATCTCTTATAACATTTCCAGTGCTAACCTGTTTCAGCTGTGCTTATCATTTGATCATAATTTGTGCACCAAATCAGTCCACCAGACTCCAAGCAGCAGTCTTCTTGTGTACAACATCGTGCATGATAGACCGTCGAATATGCAATTTGCGAGCCTGACAAATTTACGAAGGCTACGTTGAATAGATTCCCATATAGCTTCAAGTCGATCCACACCCATTGTCTGGTTACCACTTCCTTTTCTCCTCACCAGATTCACTTTCAGTAATTGGGTTTCCAGTAACTGTTATGTCATGCCATTATGCTATCCCTTTCAGGTATATCCTGTTCACATCACATTCCTACCTGATTTCCTTTGCTCAGTAACTGAAAACTAGCATTCATTAAGCTTACAACCTTAGACATGCAATATGACACTTATTCCAACTTTGTGTTGTTAGTAAACACGGCGCAATTTTGACACACTCATTAACACGCATGCGTAAAACAGGATCACTTTCTCTTTATTGAAATATAATAAGATACTAGTTTTTTAAACTACTGTATCACGTATTTTTACTAGGTATTACGCAGCTACTTATTTATAACTCCACAAATTGCATACATATTTGTATATGTGATGGGTCACAAATAAAATAATAATGAATATCCTGTTCACATAAATAAATAAATAAATAAATAAATAAAATTAGTCTCCACCTGTTGAACCACGAAAATTTGCACGAAAATTTTACGAGTTACTATTTTGTGTCATTAATTAAGTGTCAATTCACAAAATCTATAATTTTATTACCGATAATTTTGTGAGACACCCTGCATTATTTATAATTTTAAATTATTTTATATGTTGTAAATTACATTTATTATATTAATGTTTTAATGTATACCATTTAAAAGAAAACTTACATATGATTCCAAACCATATGTAACCATATTTGGACCCCCTTTTACGGTTCCAAAACATTTAACATTAATCCAAAAATGCTTACAATAAACCTTTTATGGTTTGCTTTAAATGACAGCTAATATGCGAATACGTCACTATTACAAATACATGTAATCTGCATAAGCAAATACATCACTATTATTAATTCGGTATTCTATATATTATTAGTATTGGACTTCCGTTTGCTCTAGCCGAGAGACTGATCGCAGGTGTTCTATGATAAGTGAAAGGTGTCACGAAGTTTATTTTACCACACCTTAAGCTCATTTACTGGCTATTATTATCGATATGCAAATCATTCTCTTATTCATGTCCACGTCATGTTATGTAAAACAAAATGCGAATGAAAAATATTCCTAAATTATTTTAACATAAATGAAAAGTAACCATTTAAAAATGGTTACATAAAAAGAGAATATTAGTAAGGTAAAACGAACAAGCAAAAAAGGGAGAACTATGTTTAAATACGTAGAACCATGAGGTCATCATTATGTGCACCGACAAAAAGGTACGTTCGACCATTCATCCAGTGATACAACGATCATCACCATGACTGCTTAATGTACGAACGGATATTGTAAGCGTTTCATCAAAGTTCTATCAGCAATCGTGTTGGCAAGAAATTTCCACACTAATGTTGAAATACGAAATGAAAATGAAACAAGTACTGTGTCATTCACTGAATCAGTAGGATATGGCACATTTGTGACATGTTCCTTAAGATTCTTCGTACAAAATTATTACGAAAGCATATGTCATGTATGACAAAGTGGTGAGCTTGCAACTTTAGTGACCTTTTGTGAAAAAAGAGAAATCTTACGGACTGTCATGACTTCATTTAGTTTTTTTTTTTTTTTTTTTTTTTTAACTTTCTTTGTTTTTTCTTCGACGACGACCTCTAGTTTGAAAGACCTGGGTTAGAATAACATCTAAAAACACAAATAATCTTTAATAGAAAGGGGGATGGTAAATCCTTTTATGTTTTAATAGCCGGGTAAGAAACGCGGATCGAAATCCATCGAAAACTATAGAGTTTCATGCCGAAAAATCTTTAGTTGTTTCTTCCTTAATTCCAAACAGTTATCCCCAACTTTTTACGGCATAATGTTCCAGATATACGCACATCCCAATGAAATGTAACATCATCAGTTAACTCCTAAAATCAGAGGTCATTGGATGAAGTTATTATTTTAATTGTCGAAAAATGGGATTATCATCCCCGCCCCATACACATATTTCTGCAGGTTGCATTATTCAACGAATTTCTATCAACATTTGGATTATAGTTCTTTCTTATGTTACTGAAGGTCTGAGAATTCAGCGTCAGCTAATTAAACCGAAAAGTATGGAAGTGGAGGGACGCTCTCTCTACATATTTGACCAAATCTAGAATAAAAATATAGTTCTTTCTTGCTGTTTATTGTCTCCTGAGACTTTCAGCTCACTCAGAATAAAATGAAGGTACCGTTTTTTTTTGGGGGGGGGGGCGGCAACTGGTTTTGACCAGTTTAGAATATTACTGTTAAGATCCTCTAAAAAAATCCAGCCCAATTCGGATTAAAATAAAGAGGAAGGATTGTTGACGATTCGCTTCTCCTGCAGATATTTTTTCAGGTTGTATCGAGGGAATACATTCAACCGTTTTTGGCTGCAAAATAAGATCAACATTTTTGTCACAAACGCACAAAATGCTGTATTGTAACGGAAGTAAAATGATGCTGATCCCCTTCGAAGGTCGAATCTTTCACTGAATTCAACTATTTATTCCTCCACTAGTTTATGTATTTCATCTTAAAAAAAATAGTGAGATTTCAGATAAACAATCTCATAAGTAAAAAAAAAAAAAAACTGAACCTAGTGCTCAGAAAGCATGACGTTTGCTTACGTTGGATGAAGTTATTATTTTAATTGTCGTGAATAATAAATATCCTGGGAAAGTCACGTCGCACAATAACGACAGCAATAATGATACCTTTAATAAAAACGTTCAGCAAAATATCTGCTTTTATATTGCAGACAACCTGCTGCTTTCTCAGTACATACTTCAACTTACTTCTTCTTCTTTTTTCTTTTCTTTTTCTTTTTTACTATATGTAAGTTTTTTTTATGAAATATATTATATTAAATACCTTGTAGGTGGACTTACAAAAAAATCTGCAATAGATGAGTGGGATTATGCTTGAAAGCTACAATATAGTGTGGATGATTATTTTTTCGATCTGTGAAAGAAAACATTGAATATAAAACATAGTACAGTACTGTATATCTGGATGTGATACTATATGTCGGAGAATGCTCACTAGCGCCACACAAAATGTCCGTTACAAAACAGTCTCTTTTGTTGTAACTTTCTGGTGGTTGATGTAGGGCTTTGTAAATTGAAATCCAAAGCCTGTCAAAAAGACGTTCATTATATAAAAATCATTTGATCGCTATGTCGTCTATTGAGAAGCGGCATTCCAATCTGTTGACAACACTAAAATCACTTCTAAATAATATGATACTTTTGACAAATAATAGTTATATATTGCGAACCATTTTACTGACAATACAGATTGCCAGTGGTTAAATTCAGCCGGGTCAAGGAACTTTTTTATTCATCGGGCCAATATCAACAGTCGCCTGATTACGAACGATTACGATTAACATGTTAGACGTAATATATTAATTTGTAATTTTGTATTTGTATTTAATGTTTCTGGTGGTGTGGAAGAGAAGGCCTGATGGCTTTAACTTCACCAGAATAAATAAATAAATAAAATGTAAAAACATTTTGCGACAATTTAGCAATATTCTCACATTTATGATCCTTACGTTAAGCCCCCCCCCCCCCCGGAGCTTATTCGTTTACAATTTAACCACTGCAGATTGCTCAGAGATGAATTTTGGATCGTCGATATTTCCATAGTTTTCTTTGAGGACTATCTCATGATAGTCTCCTCAAGGAAATAATGTCTATTTTGAATAATTAATATTATTCAAAGAGTTTTATTTTACTGGATGCTAGTATTATTTATTTATTTGTTTACAAATACAAAACGTTTTTTCAAAAGTCAACACGTTTATGAAATGGCGACTCATTTATGTGCTATTCGTAAAACATGCAAACATCCGTTTACATTCATTTTGTCCGTCAATCACGTTCTTCCAGAACTCTGACTGTAGTGATTTTATTGAAATTTGGAAATGTTTGACCATCCGAATTTTTGTTTCATTCGAATGAATTTGCAGAGACACAAATGGACAAACGTGTTGAAATTATATATCTCAATAATCTTCTTCTCTGGATAGTATTTAATGGTTTTCTCCTTGTTTTTTAATCCCTTTTTAAAGTTTGTAGAATTGCTTCGACCGAACCATCTGTAGTTGGCAAAATTAGGCAAAACAAAGCTACATCAGAATATACACATACCGGCCACTGAATTAGAAATCTTTATGCAGATATAAGTAAACGTCACTTACGCAGTGTATATGCAGAATATTTGGTCATATGTGTCACTACCTGTTCTAGGCAACTAATTAAGAATGCTACTGATCAGTAATCGACAATAGTGTTGATCACAATGAGGAAAACAAAGGATCTTTCTGAGTTCGGGGGATTATTGTGGATGTCCGTCTGGCCTGAGCCACGATTCTGACAGCAGCATAGCTGACTGGTTTCTCAAAAGGAGAGATATCTTGGGTGTTTAATTAGTGGGAAAATAACCCACATTGCTTGTCTAAGAGATAGAACTGCAGTTCTAAGAGTCTATCAAGAACGAGATCGCCGTCATTTGTGAGAAGGCCTGTAAGCCCACGCATTTAACGAAAGCTGTTCTAAACCCATATCTCGCCAAACTATGTTCAGGAAATTGAAAAGGATCAGTATGGCAGTCGCATGCCTATAAAGAAATCACTGATTTCTGCGAAGAACCGGAAAGTTCGTCTACAGTGCTATTAGGAACACCGTGACTAAACACTGCAAGATTGAAATAAGTCATATAGCCCAACGAGTCACGGTACGCCTTATTTTGAACTGACGGTAGGCGGAGAGTTTTGCGGGAGCCTCATGAAATATCTGAACATTGTTGCCAATGAAGTCCATCCTGCAATGTTGACTTTTTATCCTATAGTTGACAGTTGTTTCATGGATGACAATGCTATTGTCCATCGTGCAAGAATTGTTCAGCAGTGATTCAGCACGCACGACAGCAACTTCCACCATTTTTCCCCCCTGGCTACCACAAAGCCTGGATCTGAACCGCATTGAGAAGGTGTGAGACATGTTAGAAAAACAGATCAGGGAGCATATGCCTTTTCTGTAAAATCCGAGCCCCGTTAAAAGACTGTCTGGCGAACTCCTAGTATGTTATAGACATAGATGCAATCCAACATCTTGTGGAATCGTTACAAACCGCATATGTGTTGTACAGGTTAAAGGCGATACAACACAATATTAAATAAAAGTTTCTAATTTAGTGGCAGGCATGTGTATAATTCCAAAACTGGTCGATTTGTGGGAAATATCAAATTGTTTTTATAATATTGGATTCAGTCGTCGAATTTTTATAAAAGTACTATACTCAATAATCTCGATAAATCACATAAAGATGTTGTTAGATATCATGACAGATATCCAACGAACCTGCAAACAATCAAAACTTCAACTCTTAAACAATTTCCAATTGCATTATATGTAAATGATTATAAGAGGCAATTTAAGCTCAATGTTTATTTCGTCATATGCTGATATAGTAATATTCGTTCTTAATCCAGTGATCACTCTAAGACTACTTGGTGAGTGAGTTCTCCCATCTCCATTTCTTTTTCTCGTTATAATGTCGTTTTCTTTGGCAAAAGTACTTAAAATAAAAATAACATCTTTAAAATGTTAAAGGAGAAAGAAGAAACAGCTGTGTTTGAAGATGATAAGATGATGATGTGGTGATTTGGGCGCATTCAGAAGAACTACAGAAGAAACTGGACAAATGGAATAGTATGAAATGAAATGTGAAATATGAAGGGGAAGACTACGGAAAAAATGGAGAGACCAGATAAGAGATCTAAAAAAGAAAAACTTGAACTGGTAAAGTGTTCATGAAGGAAGTATTTGGGAGGACAGACAGAAATGGAGAGATCTGATCCAGCTGACAGTTTCTGTTGATGCTAAATAATAATAATAATAATAATAATAATAATAATAATAATAATAATAATACTATCGTGATGGGCAGTAGATGGTGTCGTGTGTAGATAGTTGTTGTGGCATTGTGTATAATTGATGGATTAAGTAATGGAGGCGGTCAGTTGTGCATAGTGGAATCGTGTGTGCTCCGCGACGAGTCCTTGGGTTGCTTGGAGGCACACATAATGATAATAATAATAACCTGTGAGAATGTAAATTTTAATTCTTTAACATAATTGTTAAAAAAATCTGACTCAAAATCTGATTAATGAAATGCATTGTAAACTGTTCCAAAGTGTTTCTTTCTGTTTTGATTTATAGACATATCTGTATCGTGAGTGAGCTGAAATAAATATGGTATTTTTTTTTCTCAAGTCATTGCAGGTTTCTAATAGTCAATGAAAACCACTTATCATTTTAAGAGTTTTATAAACATTCATGCTACTGTGGAATTTTGAACCACAACCAGTTGGCTAGAGAGTGAATACGCTATCCACTCACCCAGACAGACAGGCTATAACGAAGTATAAAGATTACTGAATATAAATGTACCACTGATTAATGACAAGTTAAGTAGTAGTTTATGTACAACATAATATTGTAAGCACATTAATAAAAAAAAATTAAAAGATTAGCTCCAGATTATATTTAATTAATATCCACAGAGAACGATTACAAGCGCAGTTAAGTAACGACTATTACTTGATAAATAAAAGGTAAGGAATTAGTTACACATTATGTTCATTCATCGCTCCATTGTATACGCTAGTCACGCAGTGAATGTACTCGCTTTGAGTACTACCTTTCAATACGATGACACTAATAGCAGCGTTCAAAAGCGAACTAGTCTAAAAACATGTGAAACATGAAGGCGTTGGAGAGGTTAGCTATGAGTGTGAACATAAACAAAACAAACTATAAATGGGATCGTGAACATGTGTTGTGTGTCACTTTGAATACAGCGGTGGTTACCTAATACATTACATGTTCACCAACTGTCTGAATTTTTACCCCTCTGGGGGGGGGGAGAGAGAGAGAGAGAGAGAGAGAGCATGGCAGACCACTGCTGCCATCCAATGGCCTTAAACCAAACTCCTAACACTTGTATTATTGTCTGTAATAGTGTAAGTTCTACAGTCGATTTTTAAATGCAGGGTTAAAAACCCAAGTTTCCTGGAGAAACAAACCGTTTACTCATGTCAAAGATCGACAAACTCTGGAACCGTAAGGAAGAATATTTATAAAAGCGTTTTTTTTTGTCACGACTATTTCCACACGGCTATACGGGAATCATATAAAGTATGAATTTATTAATTTGTGGAGTTTATACCATCCTTCCTAGATAGATTTAAGTTTTCCAATAGAAATCTGACGACAAAGAAAAGACATGAAAAATATGCCGAGACGACGAGAAACAAATTAAATCCGTTCATTCATTTTCAGTAATTTCTATTCCTAAAAGATTGCGCACGTGTGTGTGTGTGTGTATCGGGGGGGGGGGGGGGGTTCCTCACGCATGCTTGCTTGTGTGTTGCTACAACAGTATTCACCAAAGCTGAATTGCAAATAAGAATTAAAAAATGTATTAACTAAATGCGGGAAGGGCAATGCAATTGCCCTTGGGCAAATAGTTTACGATTGCCTTTAGGAACAAGTTAAGTATACCTCATTGAAATTCATGAAGATGAGGACAACGTTCTAGTGGTTTGAAGGTGAAGGGTGACCATTGTAGAGATTCAAAGATTTTTATCATGTGGGATTTTAACTCTGCAAATATATAACTGGTTTTTTGAAAAAAAAAAAAAAACTTTCGGAAACGAAGGCGAGTGGAGTTTAAAGAATTCTTACTTTTTCATTGTAAATCATTTGATGACCGCCCTGAGGTGAATGAACAGCATTCTATTGAAAACCGATACTCAAAACCATAAAGCCTTTTGTTCACCAAGAAAGATTAAAATATCCCCCCCCCCACAAGAAAAACTGCTTCTATTCACATTCAGAGACGTTTCTAGAATGTGATGTGCCTACTGATGCGTTAGACTAATTAATAGCATGGCAACTTAGGCAATAGCAAAATATTTTGTTACTTTGTCTAAGACTCTACCTTAAAATGACACAAAATGCCAATATAGACAATTTTCCCCAGATTTGGCTCTCTCTGACTTCTATCTCTTCCCAAAACTAAAACACTTCCTCGCTGGTCAGCGTTTTTCTTCGAATCAAGAGGTGATGATTGCAGCTGTAGAGGGGTATTTTGCAGATCTTACTGAGAACCACTACAGGGATGAGATAATGGTGCTGGAGCTTCGCTGGAATAAATGTATTAGTCTTATGAGGGATTATGTTGAAAAATAAAAATAATTTTGAAATTATAAATTCGTTTTTTCATTGTTAGGCCGAGAACTGTCCAGACCACCCTCGTATAAGACTAATCAAGGCGCACTTCGACGGCAATGCTCACCTTATCTGATTTACAGTCATACTATAAACTCTGAATATGCCACTGATAAATATGTGTGTTATGCCTCCTCCTCCGTAGCTCATTTAGAAGAATGAAAGCACAATGTCTCCTTCGACTGGAGCAGACTTGAGTTCGATTCAAGAGGAATCGTTATATATATATATATATATATATATATATATATATATATATATATATATATATATATGGACGTTTTCATTTGAAGGCGAGTCAGCTGACCTCATAGGGGAGAGGGTGATTTTTTCTCCACCTGGAGACTCCTGTTTATTCGGTATGCAGGCCAATCGTCCAGAAAATCGCAAGAAACAGAAATATTATTCTATTAGTTGGTGGTGAAATGGTGGAGTATGTAGTTATTCAACTACGTAAGGTGTTGCGTAATAATAAAATAAAAATAATAATGTTTGAACTTATTCAATTTGATTAGAGTAAATGAAATGTTAGACAGAGAACGGAAGGTAGCTTTAGTAACAGGGGCCACTACGTCTGAAGTTATCGTTTTAATTAAAAACGTTTCACTCATCAATAAGAAATTTAATTCCATAAGGTTAGAAATTAAAAAAAGTTATTAAATTATACTACTTTATTTTCAATATTGAAGACTAACTTATAACTAAGCAAAATTACCAGGTATTACTCAGATACTTAAATGATTTTTAAAACAATTTTAAAATATGTTTTTGAATTATTATTATTATTATTATTATTATTATTATTATTATTATTATTATTATTATTATTATTATTATTATACAGCATTTTCCAAAGTTTTGGTTAAAAGCCGGTATTCTTTTCATAATAAAATCGAGGGTCACACAAAATTTAGGGATGTGGGTCCATCAATAAAAATTTTCCTAGACACTACCAGTTATATAGCTTTGTAAAATTCTCATTTCCATTTCTCATAATAATATTTTTAACATTACACTAGGATTAATTCAGACCCTGGTTTATCTTTTCCTTCATCAAGTTTGACTACTTTTTTACCCCTATTTAACGATTTATATTAGTCTATACATTTTAATATAGCGATATGACATATTATATGTATGATTTTATACTCTCACAGCTCTTTTTAAACTTTCTTTCTTTTATTATGTAAACTTTTGTTTATTTTTTAATTTGATTTATATTTACCGATGTAAAAAACTATAATAAATTAACATAGCGATAAAACAGTATATGGGTTATATAGGTCTGCTCTGAGCAAGTTGATTCTGTTAAGATTTGCTAATGAAAGTATCAAAAAATAAATCAGCTAACACCTTTCTTTCCCTTACAGGGTGTAGTCAAGGCCCTTTTAGCCCTATCTTAATTTTGGAAACTGAATGGGCATTTCAGTCTCCACTGGTAGCTAATCAGAGATAGCTGGCTCAAGACTATCACTAATTATAAGTAGCATCCAGTGAAGAGACGCCTAAGAAGTGTTGCCATCTCGTGGTACCCAATCCTAACACAATATGTTATTGTCTGAAATAGCATTGACTCTACAGTCGATTTTCTTGAGTTTAGGACGAAAAATCCGAGTTTCCGGGAGAAAAAACCAGCTTGCTTGTGCCAGAGATTGGCTAAATCTGGAATCAGTAGAAGAAAGGCTTAGAAAAAGTTCCTCTGGTCAGCGACTCGTTTTATTCTCCAAGGGAGTAGGTAGAACTCTTTTAGCCCTATTTAACTTTTTGAAGATAGGAAACATTCAGGCTCTACCCTTCAGCCTTCAGTGATAGATGAGCTTCAGGCTATCAATGAATCAAGACTTTCAGAGAAGGGAGTGCAAACAGCTGGCACCATCTCGTGCTAATAAATCCTATAATAATAATAATAATAATAATAATAATAATAATAATAATAATAATAATAATAATAATAATAATAAATAAATAAATCTTAGCGCAAGGAAAAACATTGATTAAGTTTACGATCCACCAACTAGATTTATCTACTTTATGGATGTGAAATACAGACAATAAAAGAAAAAATATACAACAAGGAGTAAAAGAAACCAAAAAAATTATGAGAAAAACATCAAACATATCTTCTTTTTTTTTTTTTTTCTCTATTCCTAAAATTCTGCTTTTCAAAATAATAAAAGTGTTAGGATTCAGGACTACAAGATAATGGTGGTTGTTTGCCATACTGTCTCTTGAAACCCTTGGGTCATTTGAGCTCGGGCTCACTATCGCCGGTGGACGGATGGAGACTACCTTCCACCTGACTTCAAAAGTTATATTAAAGTAGCTCAGCCTACTCCCTTTGGGGAAATAAAAGGAGTTGCAGAAATATTTTGTATTTATATGAAGATGTAATAAAAACATTAAACGAAGAACCTGTGTATCAAAAATAAAGATATAAACACAGGGAATGGTATATATATATATATATATATATATATATATATATATATATATATATATATATATATATATATATATACCATTCCCTGTGTTTATATCTTTATTTTTTATCTTTATATATATATATATATATATTTATTTATTTATTTATTTTATTTTTTTTTTATTTTTTTTTATTATTTTTTTTTAAAGTAAACAGAAAACTGTGCAAACTGAAAAAAGGAGACACGGCCATCAATTAAAGAGAATGGCTGGTAGCTAATGAAGCTAGAACCCACCGTTGGCCTAAATTCTTGAAATAAATCATAGTGATGAATATAATAATAATAATAATAATAATAATAATAATAATAATAATAATAATAATAATAATAATAATAGATCAAGTTAATAATCACGATCGCTATAACGAGTGTTTCATTTAATGTCTTAACTAATTTTTTTCACAACGAACTATCCATTTTACTCATTTTTTCTCCGTTACCAACAATTTAATATTTTCGTTTCTTCCTTCCCCTCCCCGAATATTTCACGCTAATAATTGACTAACAAACGTCCAGAAACGAGGCGTTCTGCTGGCATCCTTAATACAGTGGCTTGGACGACGCGACATCGCACTTCGGTTGGAAAAAAACTGGATTTGATCCTTCTTCGGTAGATTAATTGGTGTTCACGAGCTTGTATCCTGAAGTTGCTAATTTTTCGATCTTTTTAATCCAAGTTTTCACTTTTCGTTTCAGTGTAAGAGTACTTTTCAATCATGCTAATTTCACATTTAAACCACGTATTTAGGCAGACCATTCATAAATGAAATAGGTTAAATAAGTTTTCTTCTACTAGTATAAGTATCTTTTCATAATATATTTTTTTTATCCACATGAGAAAGCTTCTCTTTTACAATATAGTGTAGATGCCTTCGTTTTCAGATGTAACATAGGATATAAACTTGGAAAGTTGTATTTACTACTCTACGTAAGTCAGTAGGTCCAATAGAGCGTCACTTTTTGTTCTCGGAATATAGAATAAAGCTTTCTCATGGAACCTTGGTCTTCCTTGTTTCTGATTGCACGATTAGAAAGTGTGCGCTGCGGGATATCGAAGGCGAATCCGTTCTTGCGTATAACTCTGGCGGAGAAAGTGTTCCTATTTCACTTCGCATCACAACCTACAAGAAGTCACACTTGGAGCTGGTATGTATTGTGGACTTGTTAGTTAGATTCAACATACATTTATTATCACTGCTTAGTTCCTAAAAATGAGAGTATTTTTAATTAAAATTTTCAGTTTGAATTAAACGTTCGTAAGGTGGCGTGTTACTTGTTTATGAATTCATGCGCAACGTTCAATTTTGTCATGTGCTTAGTTTCGTCATTGGGTGATTACGTTTCTTGTAACTTGTGTTGCATACTTATACCATGGGGCGCGCTAGTCATTTGTATTTAACAACTAGAGAGAAACTCCTTCGTGGTGTTAATTCTGTTATCAGTAGTTTTCCATTTTTTATGTTCGAGGTTGTATTCGGAAAGCATCTGAAACGTGATACACACACAATGCCTCTCAATCCAGCAGATATACTTTGCTATTATAGTACGACCGCCAAAGCTGCAACATCTGATAAGACTCAAAATGGTATGTTAATTAATGATATTTGTCTTCTCGTAGGATAAGCAAAGTGATAATGTTTGTACAAGTTGTCTGCTGTTGTTTACTACGTCTCCAAATGCTATTCTTTTTTTTCTCAGCGAAACCATGCATCCTTAGAAATGGGATGCTTTTCCCCAAAACACTATTTCAATAATAATTACATGTGCAGCAGCATATCTGATTATTATTGCATCTCATTGGAGAAGTTATCATGATTATTATCGCCATAGTATCACCGATCGCAGGACCGGTGTTACTATGCGCCCAAGGTGTTTGGCGCAGACGGATACCGTGAGTAGGTCGTCCGCTTTTCGGTCGACTGTTGCGACCAGAATTAAAAGATCTTCGATTTTAGAGAACTCGAAACGTGTTTCGTTTCATTTCTTAATTACTTTGTGCACTATGCATTTAATTTTTCTTTCATCTTCTTCCATTTTAGGAAGAAAATAAAAGAAAGTTCATTTTTGTATGAAGGGCCGATTCATGTCTTCTTGGAACAACTTATGGATGCTTTTATCCTTCCTTGAAGGAGTCGATTTCAGTGTTAGTACTATGGATGAATACAATGTGTGTGTATCATTGTCATCGCGTTCTTAATCTTCTGATTCCTCTTTTTCCATATATTTTGTATATTATAAAAAAAGAAATAAATACTTATATATTTCTTTCGCCATGTTTTATTTATTTGCTGTTGCGTGTTTGTCCGAACATCATTTCAAAACAAAAAATGCATTTCAGTTTCTGAGTAGACCTAATAAGGTTAAAAGTGAAATTACCTTAGTTTTAAAAATCGAGACGTAAGGGAACAACATAAAATTAAAATAACGGATGAATGATACTTACGTTAGGAAAAAATAATTGAATATTTGAAGAATTTTCGGCTAGGTTTCATAGCTATTATCAGTACAGTTGAATAGAGATAAACACAATTAGAACACCACTTAAATTGCAAGTGTGTGACAATACATGTGTTATGAACTACGTGAGGATAACTCCATCTACACAAATAAATTTAAATGAATAAAATTTTATGAAACACAGTAATGAGGAATGTCATTTAGGATAATTTACCAAAATTGAGAAAAGAAAAATAAATTTTTGTTTTAAAGCAATAGTTACTCTTGAAGTCATGACTGTGAGTGTGTGATTCGCAACTTTCTTTATATAATATTTCCAGAAGAAAATGGCTTTTGTGTACGAACTTTCATTTTATTCCAATGAATTCTATATCTAGTTAACAAGGCGTGGAGTCTAAGTCTGTTTATTTAGTACCACGCCTTGTCAACTAGATATAGAATTCATTTAAGTCATTTTCTTCTGGAAAGATTATATAAAGTTGTGAAGCACACACACACTCACAGTCCTAACTTCAACAAAAACGATTGCTTTAAAACTTTCACAATTTCGGTAAGTCATCCTAAATAACACTCCTCATTAGTGTGTTTTACAAAATTGTATTTATTTAAATTTATTTCTTTGAATTCTAGGAGGTGTAGATGGAGTTATCCTCATGCAGTTGATAGCACTTATATTGTCACATGTTTGCAATTTAAATGTTTTTCTAATTGTTGTGGTTATCCCTTTTCAACTGTATTGATAATGACTATGAAACCAACTGAAAATTCTGCAAATATGGAATTATATTTTCCTAACATAAGTTTCATAATATTAAAATAACAGATGAAATTCCTTTTGTATGTATATTACACAAAACTGACTATATCATGTATTTCTTTGGAGAGATTGTAAAAAAAAAAATTTTTTTTAAAATATTTTTTTTACCTTTTTATTATTTTATGCTCACGAAAGGCCCATAAGTCTTTTAGACACTTAGAACTGTAGATGGGTTGAGTGTTAGATAATACAATTTTTCCTGCTGTAGACCAAATAGTAGTTTCTCAAGTCACTTCACATCTCCAATATGTAGGGTGGTTGTTTCATTTCACTTTGTGCTGTGAAAATGGTTTGCAGTGCAGTCATTCACAGGCATTCACCTGATGATATGTCATAGTGAGTTTCAAACTTGCAGTCTATTGGAGAGTGAATGCTATTCTTCATTTGACAAACTAGAACAACATTCATTTTTATATTATACACACAAATATACATGTTTTGTTTATAGTCAACACTTATTTATCAACTAACCTTTCCTTCATGGTTACACAGTGATCAGAATTCAACATAAAGATTATGGAAACAAGTACTAAAGATTATGGAAACAACTACCATGTTAGAGTAAAACTTCAGCTTAATATAAACCAGAATAATCACTCCACGTTTCAACCTTCACATTAAAGTCATCATCTGGAGTATACACATGCATACAAAGAAACAAGCTGCACTACTTGGCATGCTAAAGTTACATTGATTTGGTCAACTATTGGCCTGACCTCTGATGAAAAAAAACAACCTTACTACATCATCTCTAGAGTCCTGTTGTTATTATTATTATCTGTTTGATTACAAAAATAAATTAAGCTTGAGAACAACATGTTAATTTTTATTTGTTCATAATAATAACAAGACTTGATGTAGTAAGGTTTTTTTTTTCACCAGAGGTCAGGCCAATAGTTGAACAAATCATTGTACCTTTAGCATGTAGATCATAGTGCAGCTTGTTTCTTTGTATGTATATATATATATATATATATGTGTGTGTGTGTGTGTGTATACTCCAGATGATGACCTTAATGTGAAGGCTGAAATGTCGTATGATTATTTTGGTTTACATTAAACTGAAGTTTTATATTAACACTGTAGTTGTTCCATAATTTTTGTAATGAATTAACTGACCTTCCTACCAAAACTAAGCATTAATTCATGTTTATTTGCTGTTTTGTTACTTATCTAATCTTTCACATTTGTGATTGTAAAAATTAATTTTACAAAAAAAAAATAATTAGAACATTCATCAAATATACACCAAATTTATGGAGTGCTATAACTTGCCACATATTTTAACATTTATAGCAATGTTGGAATATCATTTCTGATTTGACATGAGCATAAAGGATAGTTGAATGACATTTTCAAGTGCTGATTTTTCTGACAACAGATTTAAAGTAGTGTTTTTTTGGGGGGAGGGGAGATATTTGGCAATAACAATTAAATTTAATTTTTTTTAGAAATACTGCATTTTTTATATATCTTGTTGACATATATTTCCATTCTTTGTATTAATTTATACAATACATTCGAAAATGAATATGGTGCAGATTTCTGTAATGTTTTTATGTTTAGCAAAATACATTCATCGCTAACCACTCAGCTAATCAGACTGGTATTGACTTCATCACCAAAATGTTCACCTATCATGAGAAAAGTTAGACATTACATTTTTGCTGGCCATACTCTTCCTCTGAAATCAGAGGAAGAGTATGGCCAGCAAAAATGTAATGACTATCTTTGTTTTTTCCTCTTCTGCCATGAATCATATTTTCTCCTGCAGTCTAATTCTTATTAATTTGTATCTCCACTATAGTCACTTGCCACCAGTGGTGAGCTATAAGAGGCTTACACGAGCCCTTTGTTAAATTTTTCTCAAATTTGCGAGTCCCCTGTTCTTCTTGTTTACTTTTTTATTTTTTCAAAAAAAAATTTTTTTTTAAACATATTAAGCGACAAACTCATACAGTAACCTAACAAAAATTAGTCTGTTCGCAGTGTATAGATTATTTGGAATTATTGTTTCAACTCCTCTATAACGAATGCGCCCAAGTATGAAAATAAAATAAGCGCATACGCTATCTTTACCCTTCTCCCTTCTGGTAGCCAATTGTATGATAAAACCAGTAGCCAATCAAATGTTTTATAAATGATTATAAAAGATTTCATTCTTATTATATTTTGGTAGTTAAAAAATGTTTTTCTTATGTAAGATAAATTAACACTGTTGATTGTGTACAAATATTTCACGTTTAGATCATGAAATATTTGTTTAAAAATGATAGCCTTTAGAGGTTGATTGTCCTCTCATACTTTTTGATTGGAATTTGTACACAAGCTGTATTAATAAAAGTTTTTATGTGAAATATGGCTGTTTTTTTTTTTTTTTGCTTGACGATGTTAGCCCTTTGTTAAAATTTCCATAGCTCACCACTGCTTGCCACCATCTGTTAACCAGATGAGGAGAGACCAAGAGAGAATTCACCACATGGTCTCTCCTAATCAGAATTCTGCAGGCCCAATATTATCCTGGTTACATGCTTCTGAACTTTTTTCACTGTCTCTTAGATCATTGTATTCTGTGGAATTAAGAGATAATGGAGAAAGTTGAGATGTTGTCTTATTATTAGATAAGAAGTAATTCTTCCATCTACCATGGCCAGTGACCTGAACTCAGATCTCCTAGCTGTACCCCAATGGAGTAAGGTCAACTTTGTAAATGTTAGTGCCACCAAAACTCAGTCCTGTCTGATCTCTCACAAGTAAGAACTATCGCTCCTCCTCACCTTCAGTAATATGGAGATATCCAGATGCGATTATATTTCTCTACTTATTATTATTATTATTATTATTATTATTATTATTATTCCGGGAAACTCCAAGGAGTCGACAGACTCGTCAAGGGATACTTAAACTGACCTGCACCTTCGATCCGTCCTGGCACAACCATATTTCAATTATAGCTTCTGCAGCCACCATAAAAGTTGGTGTACTTTTCTGCACAAGACACTACTTCACAGCTGCTAACTTTATACAAAGCCCAAATCTGCCCAGCCATGGAATATTGCTCCCATATTTGCGGTGCAACACCAAAATTTAGAAGAGGGAAATCTGGCTATTTAATGATCCCTCTCTCACAGACATTCAGTTTCTGCCTTATGCCTCTTCTATACATAATTTCATGGACAGTGCTCTGCTGAATTGGCCACTGTTATTCCTCCACTCCTCTAAAACCATTAAAACAAGAGCCACTGCTAACCATCCCCTTTTTACAGTCCATCTTGAAACTCTCCAAACCAACTTCACTGCCTTCTCCTTCATCCCATCTACTTGGGAACAGTTTCCCCACTCTGCCTTCCCCAAAGAGTACAACCCTCAGAGCAAAATGTGAACAGATTCCTCCTTTCTTTTATTCCTCTTGTCCACACATGGCACTAATGTGCTATAGGTCTCGTGGCCTTTCAGGTGTGGATCAGATATAACAAAAAAAAAATTCCTTATTCCTTACAAGTTAGGGCATCTCTATAACACAGTTACAAGAACATCATGACATTTACTCTTCATAAGAAAAGACCTGAGTTCACATCCCATCCAGGATAGGAACTTTTAACAGCTTTTCAATTGAAAGTGAGTTAGCCCATCTTTTGTGGAAATGGAAAGGTTTTCCCTGTCAGGAGAACTTAGATTTTTCATTTACCCTTCAAAACAGGCAAACCAACAGAGGAACTCATGCAGCTAGCAGGCATAAAGTTATTCAGTCATATTGAACTATTCTGTTTCAAATCCTGCAGGGATTTGATATCAGAAATATTATTTTATCACTTATTTAAGTTAAGGGATATTATATTATATCCCATTTTGTTTCTTAGCTGAATAAGAAACTCAGAGAGTTTCATGCCGAATATAGAAACTATGTGAAGTTCGGCGATTCCAAGCGTACGCAAATACCTGGATAGTGCAGCACCTGATCCTTGAAGGTAGTGCAAGCTGAGGCAACTCATAAAAAGGGTGGAGCAAGCCCCGATCACTATTCTTGATATTTACCCATAATGTGAACTTAACTCCTAGGAACTGTATTATTGTTCAACATTGTGAGAGAAGGTCACTACCCAGACCGGTTTCGACCTTTTTTGAGGTCTCATCAGTGAGTAGGTAGACCTAGTTAATACCAAGTTTGTAGCGAACAGAACTTGCATCCCTTTTATGAGAATTGCCAAGAGGTATCCTAATAAATTACTAATTATATGAAGAGCCCAAAGGCTTCAATTCGGCGACATGAACTTATTTAAGTTAAGGGATATTATATCCCATATTGTTTCTTAGCCGTAAGAAATACGGCTAAATATGAAGCCTTTGGCTCTTCATATAATTAGTTATTTTATCACTTTTCCCAAGTTCATCAATAGTAAAGAACTGTATATACTCTCTAGAATTATATTACATACTGATTGCATTTAATACAGAAATTGAATAGCTGCCTTCTAGAACTTGTTGATCCAGCAGAGCCCCTGAAGGATTCATCAAAATTGAAAATTTCCCTGCAAGGTGTGAACCTTTTCTATTTTATGCAGTTTTTGCTTTATGATTTTACTCGTCTGTTTAACTCTCATCATTTATTCTCCTAACTCTGAGGATGCAGTCAAATGTTACATGAATTACATGAAATACTCATGAACTGCTGCGATAACATGTCATCATGTCTTGCTATCTTCAAGTCTGAGCTACATAATCACTCAAACTATTGGAGACCAGATCAATTTATTTGTAGACATATCCTCTAATTCAACACACATCTCTATTATGATTCCCGTGTGATATGCTGCTCAAAGTAATTATCTTTTAATAACAATATATTCCCTTTCCTTCTCTCTGTATTCTTTTACTTTTCAGTGTATCTTGCTATAGTAGATCATCTGTAATCATTGCTGTTATTTCATTAAGCAAAGTTGCATGTTCAGTTCATAATCCTCTATAGTCCTTGATCAATAACAATGCCACATTTTGTCCAGTTAGCATTTTTAAATGTTGAATGTCATGAAATAATATAATGTCCAGTCTAAATCAGCTTTGTTATACTGTATGAAAGTGAACAATGGATCATAAAAAAAAGAATGAAAAATGGATTCAAACTGCAGAAATGAAATTTTTACAAGGTGCCTTGATAAGACCTTACTTGGACTATTGTACACAGGTCTGGTCTCCTGGTTTCCATTGTGATTCTGATACAGTGGAGAGAGAGTGCTAAAATGATATGCTGAAATTATTAGGTTTATGAAATACTGATTGTGAAGACAGATTGAGAATATGTAGACTGCAGACACTAGCGAACAGGAAAAAGAGGGGTGATATGATTGAGACCTACAAAGTTCTGAAAGGGTCATACAGGATTTCAGTTGATGGAATTTTCCATTTTATGGAGGATGGGGGTAAAGGACAAGAGGGCATCCTTGGAAGTTGAGAATAAATGCCACAAGAAGGGGGTGGGGGCTAGAGTTTTCTCTCAAAGTGGTGCATGATTGGAATGGATTGCCATTGGATGTTGTGTGTGCAAACAGTTTGAATGAATTCAAGAATAAGTATGATAACTGGTGCATGTAGTATATGGCCTCCCTCGATGAGTCCCTGGCTCATCGAGGGAGGCCATATACTACATGCAATTGGTCATGCAATTGTGTTCCCAGTTTGGAGGAGATTTCCATGAAGAGCCTCTCTCTCTCTCAAGAAAAATTAATTCAAATAAAAAAATTTAGCATAGCAAAGTCTTGAGTCAAATCCAACATTGTGCTTGGTCTAAACTGCAGCTCACAACATATTAAAAAAAAAAAATTATCCAAATTTGACAAATTGTCAAATGCAGAAAAGTTGCCTCTTGCTCAATGGCTTGAAAGCCACATAGTACCTCATCCACGTTATTGGTCAGTCATGTTTTCAGCTGTCACACATCCAGATGTTATCATTATAACATCAAAGATAAGTAATGTTATCAATCAAAAATCAGCCTTTTCTTCTAACACACATTGTGTAGATACCCAAGCAAATTGTCATCACCCTCCCACTATACCAAGAAAAGCTTACTGCATGTGACCTTTGTCTCATGAGAAAAATCATGAATAGTTTCCAAGCTTTCTTGAACTCATTCATACTAGATTCACTCACTACTTCAACAGGTAAACCTGTTCCACTCACTTACTGCTCAGGGAGAAAAATCTAGCTCTTGTCCCTTTCAGAACCAGGTGCAAACATAACTTCCCAGATGCATCCATGTTTTCTCCTTGCCTTCCACATAATTAAAATTTTCATCAGAATATAATATAAGAAGTTTATAGACCTCCATCATATCACCTCTTTTTCTTTTGTCTGCAGCTCACATATTCTCAATCTGTCCCTCATAATGTACATTCCATAATACTGATATAATCTTTGTAACTTTTTTTTCTGCCTTTCTACAGGTTTTTTTTATCCCCATCCGAACTCAGAAGACCAAATCTGTGCACAATAGTCCAGTCCGATTGTAGCAAGGTGATTGTAAATAGCCAAAATAACTTCCTTATCCTTATATATCAATGTTCATTTCAACATTGCATTATCCTCTAAGTTGTATTTGCAACTTTTGCTGTGTGACCTTTGAACTTCAAATTTCTATCCACCATAATAACTACAAGATTCATGGCATCATCAGTTTCTTGTAGCATAATTCCACCTGTATAATATGTCATTGGAAATCTCATCATGCCGAAGTGCATACCTTCTACACTCGCTAACATTTTATTTCAAGCTTATTCAAATCATTCTGTAAATGCTGGATATCAGTAGCATCTCTGATTGCCTTGCCTATCTTTTGCATTATCAGCTAACAATTAAACATCTGTTGAATCCTTCCCAATATCATTAATTATATATAAACGATAGTGGTGGAATATCATTGATATTTATATATAGATGGAACAACAGTGGTCCAATGACTGATCACCTTAAATCACTGGTAGCTACAGCTTTTGCCACCTGGGGCGGTCTCCCGAGTTTGCCACCCCTCTCAATACACACCAAAAATACTACAAAAAGTCAAAATGACATATAAGGAAATAAATTAAAACACTATGTGTTTATTTTGAAGTAAAACTTTAATTTCAACATTCTAAAATGTTATTTTTCTTGCTTTTCTGTTAGCAAAATTGCCGATGACATTGGCGAAGTCAGCCTGGTTGGCCGAGTGGTTAGCATATCCGCTCTCCAGCCAAAAGGCTGCGGGTTCGAATCCCGCTGTGGGCAGGGATGTTTGTGATTGTCTGTGAAAATACTAGTGGTGGTAGTCGGCAGTAGATGCCATTGGTGTAGATGATGAAGGTAGTTGCGGTTGGTAGATATGAACAGTTGTAGAGTAGGTGTCCTCCCTCGATGAGTCTTTAGACTCCCTGGAGGTGTTATATAATAATAAAGTCTATTTCATAGTAATGTAGGTAATTCTTAATCAATTTTATTTAGAAAAACTCCTCTCACAACTAGTAACACTTACAGTAATTGTGAGGAAAATTTGCAGCAGTATTACAATATTTGGAAATGAGTTCTTGGGACTATATTTTAGAATTAACTGCAAAAGTTCAAAAAGGTTCAAAGTGCTGCCTGGTACAGACTGCCCCCCCCCCCACAACTATGGCTCTCCCTTAAATTTGGCTGATTCACATCCCCCATATATCACTTTTTGATACCTGTCCATCAACTATCCACTTATCCAAGTCAGTTTATATTTTAATTCCATATTTTCCAATTTATGTAACAGCCTTTCATGTGATATTCTATCGAATGCCTTAGCAATGTCTAACAGTATCATCATGTATCCATTTCCTTTTATTCTATTCAGCCATAACATTATTATAAATATGAGCAGACTGCTAAAACCTGACTCTCTTTACTTAAACCCATGCTGTTCCTTGCAGAATATAGTTTGTCTGTAAACTCATTTCTCTATAACGTCTCTAAAATTTCACCACTACTATAGAAATACTGATGATAAGTCAGTAGTTGGACATATTGGTTTCGCACACCCTTGTACAACCGAACTATTACACATGCCTTTCATTCCTGATATCTTTCCTAAGCTATAAACTCAAGTTATACAAACATATCAAGGATTAGCCAATTCTTCTGAACATTCCTTTAGCATACAATGCAATATTCCATCTGTCCTTATCACCAAATTCTTATACAACAGCTCTTCTGACAGAAGAATAACATCTACATTCAGTAAAGTTATTCTTCCACATTCATTCTTTCTTTCTTTCAGCATAATGATAAAATTCTTTTGGATTGTCCAATTTTCTGCATAGCCAATTTTTCTTTGTACTCCGATTTAACTTCTCTGGTCTGCACTTTATATATTTCATAACTCCTTTCACTCTTATTCTTAGGTATTCCTTACACATTTTATGGATCTCTTACTTAATAAGGTTGCACATCCATTATTCTCTTACCCTATTTGTTTTTTGAACTCAAAGGACACATTTAGATACTACCTCATTTAAGCATATTTTCAAAGCCTTCAATGCATTGTTGATATCTTTTTCATAATTATATTAGAATCAGAACATAAATCATTAATTTTTTTATTTCAGAATATATATTTTTGTTAGTAATATTTTTCTCAGCAATTATTTTTATTTTTGTAGCCACAATGAATCAGTCACCATGGAGAGAGGCTGCTAGTCTAATTATTGCTACTAAAGTTCCTCTTCATGAAGTAGTAGCAAAGGGAAGGAATTTAGGAAATGTAATAAGTGCTACCAAATGGACATATAGTAAAGATGCACTTTCCCGTTCAGATTATAAATTGTTAATGGTGAAAAGGAGCGGATTAAGTTCATTCATGGCTAATGCTTTTGTTTTTCCTGGTGGATTAGTTGAGCCTGCTGATTTTTCATCTCAATGGTGGTCAATGTTTGATAAAGTTGGTGTAAATAGAAAAGACATTGAAGATTTTTGCCATTCATTCACAGGACCACGACCACCAATAGTGAAGAACCCCATGACACTTGCAAAGGCAATGCATACTTTTGGACAAGATCACATTCCAGCAGATGTTGGATTACGCATTGCAGCAATTCGTGAGACTTTTGAGGAAACCGGAGTACTTCTTTTAACCCAGCCTTCATTAGAAAGTACCCAAGAAGCAGTTGCTTTTACGCTGAAAAGTAGAAACATTGACTTAATAGACTGGCGAAACAAGATTCATAAAGATCCACATACATTTATCGATATGTGTCTTGAGGCCAATATGTGTCCTGATATCTGGTCACTGTATGAATGGTCAGATTGGTTGACTCCTACCTCAATTGGTCATCGTCGTTACGATACTATATTTTACATCTGTTGCTTACCTAAACAGCCTGAAGTAATGTTAGATCATACTGAAGTAACAGCCTTGAAGGTGAGAATTATATTAATTTTTAATCAAAATGGAAATATATGCAAAATTTCTTAATTTTAATGTGTTAATTTAATAGAAGGTATGTATTACTTTTTTGAACAATCTGGGATTAAAAATGGTGATGAAGCATAACCGTAGGTAAATTTCATGGTCTGGTATGAGACCACCACCTTGCTAATAAGATGCTGGAAGTTTCTTGGGAAAATTTTCATATTTGGTCTTCAGAGCAGGGTTTATGAATATATAGCTCTTAGCTCACTCACATAGTATTAATATATTGATAGGGTTATAATCTTTTGTAGGTGGGATTTACATTAAAAAAGACTTGCAATTTTAATGTTTGTAAAATTCTATTTAAAAGAATGAAATGTCCATTTCTCACAAACAGACTGTTAAATTGGTTTAAAAAAATCATTAGAATTTTCAAAAATTATCATCTTTTTAAATATGTTAAGTACTAATATGTAGCCTTTCAAGAATTAAAATTCTGCATTACAGTTATTTCCATTCCTTTGGAATCAAAATGCTCGTTTGTGGGATGTCTAACCTTATTATTATTATTAAGCTTTAACCACATCTTAATTTCTGTTTGTTTGGTTTAACAATGTTTTATTTATTTATTTTTCTACCTTATGAATCAGCCTTAATAGCTCTCAGTAGTTGGTTGGAAAGACCTAGGTTTAAATCCCATCTAGAATGTGAAGATGAGTTAGCTAATCTCATATGGGGAACTTCATCTGTGGGGACATATATATATTGGAGAGAGGAAATGGACCATGGCAAGATGAAAGTGGAATTTATGCAGTTGATAAGACTGCTGGATCTGATGGTAGCATCAGAAGATGTATCCATAACCAAGGTGACACTCTGCCTCTAACTGGGGCAGAGTGACCATGCAGTCCTGTTTTGGGAGGTGGCTAAACATGTGGAATTCTCAGTCAAGAAAGGAATTATGTTGATCTATAATGCTGGTAATTATGACACGCTTATGAGGGCATCTTGAAGCAGTGCCATGGCTTGAGAAGCTACGAAGAATGTCAGTAATACATGGGAAATGGTCAGGGATTGTTTGAGAGAAGCAGTATCAGACTGCATGCCCACAGTCAGGAAGATGAACCAAATACGGATTAAGTGGATGAGTAGTAGAGATATAAAGTAAGAGGTGTGGGTGTTTAAAAAAAAAAAAAAAAAAATTATGGTGGGAATATAAAAAAAATTGCAATCGGCATATTCGTGAACCGTAAAAGTGCAACAAGAAAGGTGACTAGTATGGTAAGAAAGGCCGAATCAGATTATTAGAGAAAATTGGCTAAAAAAGGCCAAAGTAAATCCAGAAGAATTTTTTCTAGCAAGTAAGGAGGAGGATGATTAATCAGTGCGATGGCAGGAAGCAGAGACAAAAGAAATAGTTGAGTTGCTGATTGATCACTTTGCAACAGTGTTGTTGTCCAGGTGGAGATATTCCAGTTGTTGATTCTCAGAATAGAGGCAGATGAACAGGAAGTGCTCAACATATTGGCCCATGTGCAAGAGAATTGGCAATGTCTCTATAGTTATTCAATCTAAGTCTCAGCTCTGGCAAGGTTCCAAGGTAGTGGAAAGGGAGAAAGGTGGTTCCAAGACAGAAGTAGCCGATTAGAGACCAATTAACATCTCAGGAATGGTGGTTAATGTATTGGAAAAGTTGGTTAAAGGTAAAATCTACTGGTATGTAGATTTTACCTTTTTTTACCTTTATAGGAATATGCCAGCCTGGTTGGCTAAGTGGTTAGCGTATCCGCTCTCCAGCCAAAAGGCTGCAGGTTCGAATTCCACCCTAGGTATGGATGTTCGTTATTGACTGTGAAAATACTAGTGGCGGTGGTTGACGGTAGACGGCATTGGTATAGATCATGAAGGTAGTTGTGGCTGGTGGAAACGGAGAGTTGTAGAGTAGGTGCCCTCCATCGATGGGTCTTTGGACGACTCCCTGGAGGTGTTACGTAATAATATGATACTCTATGCTGGGCAGCCTGGATTTGTATAAGGTAGATCCTGCCTTAGTAATTTACTCACATTTTATAACAGTGACAGCAGAATTGGATAAGGAAAATGGCTACACTGTGATACTGCCAGACTTTGCAAAGGCATTTGACAGAATACTGCATGGAAAACTATTACAATAGTTGGATCAAATGGAAATGAATATTAAACTATCTAGGGCCATCACTTGTTAATTTGTATATTAAAGATATAGAGAAAGATTTAAGCAGGAGGTTATTTAGTTGTTTGCTGGTGCAAAACTTTGGAGTGCAATAGTTGATAAAGGTGATATAAATATCTTGCAGGATGATTTAAATAAATTAGTATTGTGGGCAAAGGATAACGATTGTCAAGTTAATGTTGCAAAATGTAAGGTTTGTGTGCTGTCTGCCTGTCGCATTGATGGTACTGGATTCTAGTAAATTGAGGCTAGAGACTTGGGAATAATGGTGAACAGAGAGTTGAAGTTCAGAGGGCATATTGCAAAAGTTGGTAAAATAGCTGAAAGGATTGTGTGGACGTTGAAAAGCATATTAACATGTAAAGATAGGGAAGTTATTATCCCTCTTTATTAGGCTGTGATTTGCTGACTACTGTGCTCAAATTGATCACCTGGGTTTCTTGTGCAATCAGGAGGTGAGAGAGGATTTAGAGATGAGTGACCAAGTTGGTGACACTGTGTGAGTTGCAAAGTTTAGTTGACAAGGAGAAAAGAGGGGACACAATAGAAACTTTTAGGGTATTAAAGTGGTTCTTAATGATAGAGGGAGATTGACACAAAGGAAATTTTTCAGTACATGGCCAATAGAGAACTAGAGTTCACCTCTGGAAGTTGCTGTAAGAGAGTAGTTAGTAAGGGTGTGCAGACTAGATTTTTTGCTTGCAGAGTTGGGTGTGGAATGGATTGCCATGATTATTTGCAAGTTCCCTTGATAGTGAGTGCATATGATAGGTATTCTGTATATAAGCTTTACTGTGGGTCATTGATGAGTTTCAGACTCCATGAAGGTGCTTGTATAATGATAATATGGATATGACAGGGATTTTTTTATCATAGAACACATGTAATTTACAGCCAAAAAATACTGTTGGTGATGGGCAGTAGATGGTGTTGTGTAGTTGGAGGATTAAGTAGGGGAGACGGCGAGTTGTGTGTATTTGAGTAGTGCCCTCCCATGATGAATCATTGGACTCCTTGGAGGTGTTACATAATAATAGAACTGGCAAGTTGGCTGGGAACTCATGCAATTGATACATTATAATTTCCTTATGGCTTTGGGTCATAATTCAAACCAATCTTTTGGTTGCAGAATAAAAATAAATTAGGTAAATCATTGTACTTCACTGAAGATGATGTATTGGGTAATACATCTTATTTTAAATTTATATTGATTTAGTTCATTTTTGGATTCTGCTTATAATTTTTGATAATTTTTTACATATCGATCTCACACAAGAGGAGGTTGCAAAACCTATAACACAGCAATGCCACATGTGGGAAAGTGATTAAAAGGCATCTGTTAATGTTTCTTGAGAAGCTGGATGTCATTTTCTTTGGTGAAAACAGTATGGGGAAAGTTCTGAAGAACCGGCAGATGGAATGATAGAATGTAAGAAATTGGTTTGGCAAGTTTGAACATGTACAGTGCTTGGTTATTAAACAGAAGCTGCTTGTGTTTTAATATGTTTTGAAGAAATATAAAAAACAAATGGTTGCCAGTTCAGGTCTCCTAATGTCACTAGCTAAGCTGAACTATTTTTTTGTTTCTTTTCTTTAAATGTTAATTTTCTGTCTAATAATGAGATCATCTTCCTTGGAGATTTTAATGCTCACTACTCCAACTGGCTTCCTTTCCAACTGAAACATTTCAAGCAGGCAGAAATGCTGCAATATTTTCTATCACAAATAGTGTTACTGGAAAAGTCATGTTGGCCAGATATGACAATAGTGAATTGAGGAGGGCAGATATAATGAATAGTAAGATGGCTGAGTTGTGTGATGCAAAGGGGTGGTTCACTTTGTAAATGTATGGAGTGAATATGAAGGAAATTTGGAATGGTTTAAAGTTGATGGATTGCATTTGAATGAGTTTGGTGTTGGACATTTAGAAAGACTATTTTCTGAGTAGGCACAGAGTCAGAAAGTTAATGTAGTCAATGATCAGAGTCTACTTGTGAAGCAGGATAGCACAACTAAATGTATTGTATGTCAGGAGGAAGATGAATACAAGGTTGAAGATGTTGCAGCAGCACAAAGTGATGGAATGCATAAAGATGAGGATGAGACAGGTAGGAATGGAAATCAGTCAGGATCAGGGAAATGGGAGTGGTCAGACTGAAGAGAGGTGCGGTATAGCACCTAGAATAGAGAATGTTGGTGCTGATAGAATGACCTCAAAGACACAGGGTTTGAATACTCCTTACATTTGTTTATACACAAATGTAAGGAGTATTCAAAACAACAGAACTGAGTTTGTTGCATTGATTGAGTCAGTATGCCCAAAGATAATTGGAATAAGTGAAACTTGGTTGTCTTTGTCTGAGGAGGATATACTGTCAGAAATAGAAATGGAAGGATAGAAATGTGAAAAAGAGGAGAAGTGCTGATAATGATTGCAGAGGAATTGAGTCCACAATGTGTGGAAGTTGATAGGACATGCACAGATTTTGAATCTGTGTGGTGTGAAGTTGAAATTAACAGGCTAGTATATCTAATAAGATGCTGTTATAGGCCAGGGAATGTAGAGAATACTGATTGTGAAATGGTTAGGCATGTAAAAAGAAGTATTTAATTCTTCTTTTTATTATTAAATTCCATTCTATATTCCTGTGATTAAATTCCTACTGATGGAAGAATTTAATCACAGGAATATAGAATGGAAGGAAGAGATAGTGTATGGGAACAAGGAGAGTGAGTTTGTGGAATTTCTGAGAGAAATATCTTAAGCAGCATGTGACTGAAGCAACTAGCGGCTTTAATGTTTTGGATTTGGTGATAACTTCATAGATGTTGTTGTTAATAAGGTGTTGACACTGCCACTGGCTGATGAGTAATCATGAGGTAATTGCTTGGGAAGTGGTGAAACAAGAAAAGGTTACTGCTAAAAACAGATATATGTGGAGTTTAAAGTGGGTGATTATGGCACACTTTTGAACAGTAGCATCTGTTGGTAAATTTTTAACAACCAATTCAAAAATAAAAAATAAAAATAAAATAAAGACATCTTTCTCAGAATCCGCTACAGTACTCATTGAGTCATAGTATTATAGATATTCATAGTATGAAATAAACAGCATCACTTGTGCTTCCTTCTCCACTTCTATTTGTTTTGAAACTATGTAATGAGTTTTCCCTTTTGAGAATTACAACCTCTCTCCCCCTCCTCCTCAAAGAAAGTATAAATGAATTTTATTATTAGCATAGCAGCCGGGGTTGCTTCTTCTTAGGGTAATGACCTTATTAGTTGTTTTACAGCATTGTCAAGCAATGGATTGTCATTACTTAAAAAGAAGACTCTTAAAAAGAAAAAAGAAAAGTGGATTGTTGAAAAATAATATAATTCTAAAATTGCTAGTGGAGATAATACCTATACAGGCTACCATGTAAGGAGGAGAAGGGGGAGTGAATACAAAGGGTGGCAGAATAAGTGCAACCTGGCTAGATTTTTAGTGTTAGCATACATAAGTTTATCACCCAAATGCTGAAGAGATTTGGGTGATAAACTTATGTATGCTGCTCTACATCTTATATCCTTGGTTCAGTTTAACATCTGGCTTGCAAAATTTGTGAACATTTAACAATCAGCATGTGTGAGCCAACTTCAACACACTACAGCATGGTAAATTTCCACCCATGATATTGTAAGGTCTGTCCAATTGTATATCTTACTTTGAAAAATCCTTACGCAATTTGAGTATTATGGTGTATTTTTCTTAATACAAAGGGGTCCCAGTTATATCTGATATGAAAAAATCTACATCAGGAATTAGATATGTTAACTATTTCAGCAATATCTTTTTGTGTTTAGTTTACTGTTTACTAGTATGCAAATAAGGAAAAAACAGATTGATAATCTTTGTGAAACCTAGGATAACATTGGCTGTATCTTAATTGGAGTGATTTCTTTTTCAGTGGTGTACACCTTATAATATGCTGGAAGAAAATTCAACAGGTGCAGTCTTCCTAGCAGCTCCACAATTTTATGAGTTATCTCGTATTATTCATTTGAGCTCATTTCATCAGTTGAGTCAGTTTTCAAAACAACGAAATGTAAAAGGATGTGAAAGATGGTTGCCAGTTATTGCCACTTCAAAGGATGGTGCTATATCTTTATTACCAGGTATGTGTTTATAAAGGTATCTTCATTATGTACTATATATGGTTAACTCTTATCTGGCCTTGGTAGTATGAGGAATGGGCTGCCATTCCTCATGCTACCATCATGAGATCTCATATGCTTAACAAAAAAAAAAACCCCACCCAGCTTCCAGAGATGACTAAGTTCTATCTTTGCTGCCTATAAGCTGCAAATTCTCATTTTGTGCTGTAAGAACCTCTTACTAACCTATGTTTCTATCATATCTTTTTTTCTTTTGTCTATTCCTCAAGCTTTGAAAACTACAGTCCATCAGTCTGTCCTCATATGCGCTATTCCATTGGCCAGTTATCTTGGTTACTTGCTGCTGAATCGTTTTGGCTATCTCCTTTGAATCCAGATGACCATAACTGTACCTGGTAGTCTAAATATTGTTTTATCTTAAAGAGAAAGAATAACTTCCTTATTCTCACAGATTAAATGTTCTCTTTTAATAGTGCTGTTATTCAATGTGATGACTTTAGCATTGTGACTTCTGAACTTTAACTTGGTTCACAATAACCCTCCGCATCTGTAGTTTCATTCATGACTGATTTCCAATGAATTCCCATGAATAAAATACCATATTTGTATTCTCCTCCATCCAAAATACATAATTTTACTTAAGTATAAAGAGCTAATAAGTTTCATTTCGGCAATGAAAACATTACTTAAATTAAGGGGATATTAAATCCCACATAGTTTTAAAACCGAATAAGAAACTCAAAGATTGGAATCAGAGAGTTTCTTGCCGAATATACTAAACTATAAAGTATCGGCGACACTAGCGTTAGCCAATGCAAGTGATCCTAGTACGTAGTACAGTACCGGGCAACTCGTTGCAAAGGTGGGGAAGTTCAGATCGCTATTCTTAATGGTTGCACCTGTTTGGATAACTCGTTCGCAGAGTACATAAGTTCTTTTCGCTATACACTTTGGTATTAGGTCTAGCTACTCACAGATGAAGCCTCAAAAAAGGCTGAAACCGGTCTGGGTAGTGACCTCCCTCCATAATGTAATAACAGCATACATTTCCTAGGAAATGTGTTTTTACATTATGGAAAATACCTAAGAATAGCGATCTGAACTTCCCCACCTTTGCAACGAGTTGCCCGGTACTGTACTACGTACTAGGATCACTTGCATTGGCTAACGCTAGTGTCGCCGATACTTTATAGTTTACTATATTCGGCAAGAAACTCTCTGATTCCAATCTTTGAGTTTCTTATTTGGTTTTAAAACTATGTGGGATTTAATATCCCCTTAATTTAAGCATAATTTTACATTTGGCAATACTGAAATGATATTCATTGTCATTTGCCCATGCAACCTTTTTTTTTTTAAAAAAAAAAATTAGCCTGCAGGAATTCTGTATCAGCTACATTTATCTTTCTCCATAACTTAGCATCATCAAAAAATAATCAGGTATCAAGCAAATTGAAGATCCTTTCGAATATCATTAAATATACATGTAGCAACAATGGTCTAAGTACAGAACTCTGAGGTACATTGCTGGTCATCCTCCCCCCTCCTCAAAGGCTCAGCACTACAACACTTTTGGATTCGTATTGACCAGCTGCTCTCCAATCTATGTCACAAGTTTATTTTGCATACCTATTCCTTTGAGTTTATATAACAACCTCCAATGTGGAATCCTGTCATGCCTTAGCAAAATCCAGATGTATCATAGTATTTCCCTTATCCAACTCTCCTGTCACTTAGAGAACATCAGCTGAAGTAAGACATATCTTTCACAGTCATGCTGTCTTCTATAGAGGATTCCACTGTTGTCTATTCACCTTAAGATGCGATTCCTGACCAGCCTTTTCAATTGATGAATTTCATGACCACACTAGAGATGATAAATGGCCTGTAATGTGCATCAGTCCTAGCTCTACCCTTGTCTTTAATAAGGCAAATAATGTGAAGTTACTAGCCTCTGTATACAAGTAATGTAGCCATCTTCACTTACAAACTTTGTTTGCTCACACTTGGATAAAGGATTAAACAAGAATATAATTTCTTGGCATCATTTAATTTATAACCAAATAAAAATACTTTCATGATATATCAATATAGTTCACAATCCTCTTCAGATGATCCTGCTCTGTAGAACACTTAATTGTGTATTTTACGCTGTTAAACTCTATCTCACACCAAACAGCTTCAAGCCTGTTTTCTGTATTACTACTATCACCATTGGAAGTTTCTACTCTGGTTTGATTTAATTCCTTTGCAATCATAATACTCTCCAACCCTTTTTATCTTGTCTGTCCTCTCTGAATAAAGTCAACTCATCACATTTATATTCCTGTAACATCCTTCTCTAGTCTCCAGGTCTCACTAATGCCTGCCATTTTTGGATCCACTGCAATGCTAAGAACTTCTAGCTTTTATTCCTGATCCTTCTGGCATTAGTGCATACATGACAACTGACCACCAGGCTGATGATTTGAATCTTGAACCAAATCTGCCTCCTATTTCCTTCACAGTTATACTTTTCTTTCTTGACAAAACTGGTTTTGCATTTCCTGGGGTCACCCTCAACAAGTTAATTTTTCTCTCTCTTATATATAAAATATATATGAGAGAGATTAAAATAGTGATATGACAAGAAATGGCGAGGTTGTACCAGAGAACTGTGAGGGCATGAATGTAGAAAGTGTGAATGATGGTATTAATTCAGAGCAAATTAATGGTTTTACAGAGAATAAAAAAGATGAGATAGATGCAATGAGTGAGATCGCGTTGTTGAGCGGAGCGATACAAAGGGCAAAGCGGCAGCTAGAGCATATGAACAAAAGTCGACTGAGTGTACCAGCCAATAATAAAAAGTATGTTAGGAAAAATAAGCGTATAAGTGTGAACGTAAACAAAATGAAGGAGAGAGTGCTGTATGGAGACTCGTTAGTATGAGGTGTGTTAGTAGAGGATTTGACAAAATCGTACCAACCTGGTGCGACCATAAAGGATGTAACTGAGTCTATTAGAGAGCAAAAGGAAAGGGTGAAAGAATTGATTGTTGTGGCTACGAATGATTTGAAAGGAGATAAAAGGGAAATGATAGAGGACATGAATGAATTGTTTGAGGTAGCAAAAGAAAAGAGTGAGAGAGTTAGGATGATTAGTCTTTTGCCACGGTATGACAGTGAAGTGTTTAAAAGGAGGGCCATAATTGCAAATGATTTTATGCGTGGGTTATGTATGACGAATGGTGTGGAATTTGTGGACGTGTGGAGTGAATTCGATGGGCGAAGGGATCTATATAAGATGGATGGCTTGCATTTGAATGGATTCGGTGTAAGGAGACTTGAAAAAGTGTTGCTGAATGTAGTGGATGTGCACAGGGAAACTAGATTTATTAAGGGGGGGGAGTAGATATACAGGCCTTAGGGAGGCAGTTGAATGTATGAATGAGTATAATATGCCCGAGCAAATAAGGACAACAAATCAGAATGGGATAGTTAATATAAGGCATCAAGGTAGGGATGGGGTCTTAAATTCATGTACACTAATGCTAGGAGTATTAGGAACAAGAAGGAAGAGTTTTTGGCCATGGTTGGTGCTTCCAGACCACAGATTATTAGCATTAGTGAATCATGGCTGACTGTAGATGATATAGGTAGTGGGATTGAATGTGATGGGTATAGTGTGTTCAGGAATGACAGGGAGAATAAAATGGGGGGGGGGGAGTATTGTTGATGGTAGCTGATGAGCTGCAGCCAAGGAGAATAGAAGTTGAATTGCAGGATAGAGAAAAGAGCACATTTGAGGCCATCTGGTGTGAGATTGTGGCTAGCAGAACAAAATATACAATTGGGTGCTGCTATAGACCAGGTGATGGAAAAGATGGTGGAGACAGTATGCACAAGCAAATAGAAAAAATGAGTGGAAGGAGGGTAATTATTATGGGAGATTTCAACTATGGTCGCATTGTGATTGGAGTGAGGAGAGGACACACGGGAGGAATGAACTGGATTTTATGCAGTTATTAAGAGATAACTATCTGCGATAGCATGTAATGGAAAATACTAGGGGTCAGAGAGTGCTTGACCTAGTAATTACATCTGAGGATTTGGCTGTAACAAATATGACCACATTGCCACCAATTGGTGAGAGTGATCATAGGGTCTTGACTTGGGAGGTGGCTAAAGGTGTGGAATTTACAATTAAGACAGGGTACATGTGGAATTATTGGGCTGGAAAGTATGACAAGCTTAGGAGTTTGATTGGTTCAGTGCCATGGCATGTACAACTGCAAGGACTAGAAGTTGATAGTGCATGGGAGGCAGTTAAGAAATGTTTGCATGAAGCAATGGCTGACTGTATACCTAGAGTCCGAATAATAAATCAAGAGTCCTAGATACCTAGAGTCCGAATAATAATTCATCCATTTAACCCCCCTAGGGGTTAAATGGATGAATAACACCATTAAGCTTGAGCTGCAAAAATAGAAACAACTATGGAGGGAATTTAAGGAGAAAGGTGACCGGCAGGCACATGAACGGTGTAAAGCGCAGGCCAGAAGGGTAACGAGTGTGGTAAGAAAAGCAAAAAAGGATTACGAAAGAATTATGCAGGCTAAAGAGAATTCTGAACAGTTTTTTCAATATGTTGCAAGTAAAAGGAAAAATGTATATGGCAGAATGATTTTAAAGAATGCCAATGGTAGGGAGGTAACTGAATCAGTTGATATAGTTGAGTTACTGAGTGAGCACTTTGCAAGAATATATCATCCAGGTGGTGACATTGCAGGAATGAATGAACCAGTAGATTATACGGGAATTGGTGAATGAAGTGGAGGTGAGTAGTCTATTGCATAACCTCAATGTCAATACATCTGTGGGATTGGATGGTATACCAGCTCGTGTTGTATGAGAAGCGGCTAAAGAATTGTCAGTACCCTTGACCATTTTGTTTAATTTGAGAGTCGGGTCTGGGTTAGTCCCGAGGGGCTGGAAAGAGGGGAAAATAGTTCCACTGCATAAAGGTGGTTCCAAGACTGCTGTTGTAAATTACTGACCAATTAGCATATCAGGAATCGTTGTCAAGGTCATAGAGAAATTAGTCAAGAAAAGAATACAGGATTTGATAGATGAAAATGGGATATTGTATGGGGGACAACATGGTTTTGTGAAGGGTAGATCATGCCTCAGTAACTTGCTCATGTTTTATAACACAGTGACGGCTGAACTGGATAAGCGTAATGGGTTTACAGTGATTCTACTGGACCTTGCCAAGGTCTTTGACAAGATACCACATGGAACCCTAATCAGTAAACTGGAGCAGATGGGGATGGATATAGGGTTGGTGAGATGGATAGGAGGGTGGTTGAAGGAGAGATACCAGAGAGTGGTTTATGCAGGAGTGGAGTCTAGAAGACGGCGTGTGACTAGTGATGTGCCGCAGGGCTCTGTTCTTGGACCACTACTTTTCAATTTGTTCATCAATGATATAGGAAAGGATCTGAGAGGAAGCGTTCACTTGTTTGCTGATGATGCAAAGTTGGGTACAGCAATTGTGAGTGCACAGGATGTCAAAATTTTACAGGATGATTTGGATAGTTTGGAGGACTGGGCTAGGAAAAATGGTTGTCAATTTAATGTGGCAAAGTGTAAGGTTATGCATTTTGGGATGAAAAGAATAGCAGTAGTATATCACATTGGTGGAACCGTATACTCCAGGAGATTGAGGCCAGGGATTTGGGAGTGTTGGTGGATAGGGAATTGAAGTTTAGGAGGCACATTGCAAAAGTGGCTAAATCAGCTCATCAAATCACTTGGCTTCTGAAAAATACTTTAACATGCAGAGACAAACAAGTTATTGTTCCTCTGTATCGAGCCTTGATAAGACCCCATCTGGACTACTGTGCCCAGTTATGGGCACCAGGGTTTCTTCGTGATGGGGAGGAAGTGGAGAGGATCCAGAGATGATTGACCAAGATGATAGCAGGTCTGTGGAATGAACCTTATGAGAATAGGTTGAAGATTTGTGGGTTGCAAAATTGGTCGATAGGCAGAAAAGGGGTGATATGATTGAGACATTCAAATTACTGAAGGGTTTCTATAAGATTAATCCAGAAGATATTTTTGAAAATAGGACTGGTGGTGGGAGGACTAGTGGCCATGCATGGAAGCTGGGCAAGAATGTGGTTAACAAGGGTGTTAGAGCAAGGGTTTTTACTTGGAGAGTGGTGAATGAGTGGAATAAGCTGCCAGAGTCTGTTGTGGGTGCTACGACCATGAATGAGTTCAAGGCAAGGTATGATAGATACTGTGCGAATGTCGAATAGTTGTTCTTGACATGATATTAGGGCCTCCCTCGATGAGTCGGTCGACTCCTTGGAGTTTCCCGGAATAATAATAATGTGTGTGTGTGTAATATCTGATATTATTCACAATTTCTACCACTTGATTTAGTGAATGTGCCTATGCTTTCATGCAGTCATCAGACACATCTAGTTTCTCTGAAAATTCATAGTCACTCTTTCCAAATAATTTCTCCAAGTACCTGATATCAAAGCCATTCAAATCCATCTTTCATGTACAAATCTTTTCAACCATTAAAGTCACCCATACATCTACATACTATGCACTGTTTCTCCTACACAATCTACTTTTAGACTTATTTCCTGTTTGCAAATAAGTCTTAAAGTAGATTGCAATGGAGTGTCTGAAGAGAACTGCTCACAGTTCTCCTCAGCTCACTCCCATCCTATCATAGCAACAGACTCATAATCTTTACTCCTTTGATCTTCATTTTGCCTCTCTCTCAAATCTTTCATATCCTCTCATACCATATTTTTCTCTTTTCAGGTCACTTGTTCCACCAACACAGCCTGTATCATCTACTTGTTCTGCTTGTTTACATATTGCTTCAGTCAAATCATGTATCTTCATGTCTAGGTAAAAACATGCTTTCATTTCTTTCTTATCTGAACTTCTGATAATAGAAATGCCATAACCTTTTTCACCCATTTGCTTTCTTGATCCTTTAGTCTTTTACAATATTTCATCCCTTTTCTTGCTATTTTCCAAGTGCTTTTCTAGTCTCTCCAACTCTTCTTTAGTATTCTGCAGCCCTTGTCAAAGCTGAACTTTTTTTGTTCAGCTATCTTTTTTGCATCCATTCTGCTTAGCATGCTTCACTACCTGCCATGCATCTCATTTCTCCTATTGAATTTCTGCTTGCATTTTTTACAGTTCTAGTAGTATTGCCTTCTATTCTTCAAGCTATCCACATTCACCAACATATATTCTGCACGCACGCACGCACGCGCACACACACACACACACACACACACACACACACACACACACACACACTACATTGAAAGAAATTTAAGTCAAGGCTCAAAGAACTTGTGGCTTTCATTGCTTATTACCATCACAATTGGAAGTTTCTACTCTAGTTTGATTTAATTCCTTTGCAATCATTAATACTCCCCCCAAACGTCTATCCTATCTGAATACCGTCAACTCGTCGCATTATATTCCTGTAACAGTATCCTTCTCTGTCACACACTATCAACACATATAAATAACTATATAATAAAACACACTCAGTACTTAATTAGTAAATAACATATTAGCATTGTATGAGTTTTTATTAAAAATAGATTATTACTCATCATTATGTCATTAATATTTATTTGTTCTACTGTATGATGGCTACCCATGGCACTGTTGTGTTATAGATCTTGTGACCTCGCATGTTGATATATATAACATGTGGGGCAGATGTCAGTTGTTCAGTGTAGCTATATTATTGAGAGAGAGTGACTTTTTTTTTCTTTTTTTTTTTGAGATTAGAAAATAAGTTTTGAATGAAAACATTTCAAGGAAATAATGTCAATATTAGTGCTGTATAAGAGTTTGCAATTGAAAATTTTATCTTTTAACAGGAGATGAATTATATCCCGATGATCCCGATTATGTTGGCGTTATTAAAGGATTGGAATTCCCATATACCTTAGAAGAACTGAGGAGCAAATGCCATGATTTGCACAGATTAGAGATTCGTGGCCCTGTTTATACATCTTTCTGCAATGTAAATATTTCATGTGGCCATCTGCAACCATTGCAGTATCATCCATCTCAGCCTATAGTGCAGTCCTTTCTTTAGTTCCTAAAACTTTGCAACTTTAGTGCTGTTAATGTTTTTTAATGTCAGTAACTTACATATGTCGGAAGAGTTGTTCTAGATTGCATTATGAGTATGTAAGTAAAAGTTAAATTTTTCCCAATGCATGCTGTCATGTTTAAGTCTAAATATGATATTTATGGCATTATAGTGCCGTTGTTGAAGTTGTCACTTAAAATATATATTTTTTAATTTGTCATTTACTGTGTGTGTGTGGTGAAACCCATTTGAAGGGACCACCTTAAATATAAAGTCAGAAAAATGAAGATCATGCAATCTAAAAAAAGCTTATAGAAAAATGTTAGCAATTTAAAATTCACTTAAGGTGCATGTTTGAACTCTGCTTAGTTCCATAATAAAATTGTCTTCACAAAACTTCAAATTAACCTGATCATTCAATTTTAATCACTGTAATAAACAACAAAACTTTAGTGAAGTTACATTATTCATCAGAAGATGACACTGTTATGCATCATCCAATTGAAAGTATATATTTTTAAAGTATTTGTGGCTGCAAATAGAAAAGGGAGTAAATTTCTGAGAGATAAATTCTGAAAATAGAACTATGTAATATAAAATCAAGCTTTAAAAAAAAAAGAGGAGGTGCAAATTTTGGAAAAATAAAGGTGTGTAGAAAATGTAAAATCATTACATTTTAACAGTGTTCTTATGGATATTTGGCCAGGATCATCATATAGACTATCTGGCTTATTGAGCTTTCATTGCATATATTTACACAAAATGGTTAAAGAGCATAGTTTGGATAAATGTAAAATTTTTAATAAGTGAAAAACCCTTGCAGAATAATATTCTCCACTTTCTCAATGCACTGTAATAATACAGTTCTCCCATATTATGCAAGCTTACTTAAAAGCATTTTTCAGTAAAATACTGTTTTATGCTTTCTTTATTAGTTAACAAGACATTAAATCCACTTCCAGATTATTGTATTCTTATGAAAGATTAGACTGCAACAATTTTAAATTGATAATAAGCTTAAATGCATATAAAAAGCTTATCAAATCAGAGAGTTGAACTAATTCTATCTACTAAGCAAAAATTAATCTTTACTATTTTAGTCTTCATTTAGAATATTACTTCCCCAAATGATAGTTTGGAAGTTAACTGTACTGTACTATAAAGTACAGTACAGTTAACTTCTTTAGTTTGGAATTTGTGATTTTCATAATCTCAGATGGTTCTCAGAATGGCTTCTTTGCATAGATGGATAGATTCATTCAATACACTTATGGATTAGTAAAATCTAAGGTATTAATACTGTTGCTATATAGTTAAACAAAGGAACTGTGTAGATGACATATTTCTGTAACTAATGTTGTACAATACAATACTATGTTAAAAGTAATTGAAACAATATACATACAGCTTAGTTTTTTCAGTATAATTGTGTGTGTGTGTGCGTGCGTATAACTGAAATAATATACATACAGCTTAGTTTTTTCAGTATAATTGTGTGTGTGTGTGTGTGTGTGTGTGTGTGTGTGTGTGTGTGTGTGTGTATATATATATATATATATATATAACACTTATTTTAAAAAGACAGGTTATGTACATCTGTAGTTTAAATATTGCTAATTTGACTTGTTTGCTCCCAAGACTGTTATTAAAGAGGTCTAACTGTAATGGTATAAATGTTCCTTATTATGCAGTGACCTTTGGAGATATTTAATCTTGAAGTTGTTGTTTTTGAATATGTGGAGTGTAATACTGTTTGTTGATTACAATGAATTGATCACAGAAAAAAATCAAAATAATTTTCTTATTAAAAAAATAAAATAAAATAAATAAAAAATGAAAAATTTCCATTTTGTATTGAGCACCACAGCTTCCTCCATTTCATTTAGTAGAAATGCTTTTTTTTTAAAAATTAATTTCTATTTATTGTTTTGTGTTTGTTTCATCGTATATAAAACTTGACAGAGGTATGTCATTTTGTATGTATAGATCTCAAGGTCTTAATTAGTATTCCATGACATTCTCATTCTAGAGAAAAGGTTGTCCCCAACTCCCATATAATGAGAAAAATAAAGTAGGAATTGTTCAAGAACATTTTGTCCTAACACACTCAGTTCTTAGAGTTGTAACACAGTACCCATCAGTGTTTTTATCCTGCTGTTTATAAGCCATTTTCACATGGAGGTGACAAGATTTTTCCTCCTGAAAATTTGTATTTTCATCCCACAAAATAAGCAAACTGGCCAAAAACACAAATTAATAGACATAGTACACTGGTCTCCATGGTCCCCCACAAGGGTATGGCTGACAAGGCTCTAGCCTAGGGGCCTGCAATTACTGGCCCCATCTTGTTGGGTCAGGCAGTTAAGTGAGACTAACAAAAGACAAAAAGAAACTTTATAAAATAAGAATGAATATGTGCTAAGAAGGACTACTAGCTTTTTGCAATCGTTTTCAACCCATTATCCATCTTTTCAGACTTATGGTTACGCTTCTGAACTTCCAAATCTAAAGGATTTATTTGAGTTTTCATTCGTCCGTTTCAATGCCGACGCTGCTCCAATGTTACCAGCACACTACCCTACCAGTGCCTATGCTACGGATGCTGAGAGAATTTTATTTTATTCATAAAAGAGAAAACTTTATTTGATAGTTTTAGTAGATTAAGTTGATCTCAAGAAACTGAAAATTTTCTATAAAATTCTTTATTTGAGAAGGATTTGTCTTATTATTAAAATTTTGCTAGTTAGTAAAAGAAAATATGAAGCTTTTTTAGTTATGATTTTTTTGTATGAAACAAACTTAATTTTTTTTTCCAGATCATACAAATTTGAGATATTAAAAATATTTAAATAAATTGCTCTCAAGCAAGCAAAGATGTTCTAGTTAAAATAAATAAAATCCCAATGTCTGATTCAAAGTACAAACATAAATCCGGAGCTCAGAAGAGGAAACTTAATAAAATCTGAAAATGAAAAGGACATAGTTCCCAGTACTGATCATAGTGAAGGTGGTGATAATGTTTGTGACATTGAAATCCAAACAGAATATCAGTGTCAAATCGAAACTCATAAAGCAGTCGAAAGTCAAGCGACTGTTACATGTGAACCTCTTGCAACTGAAGAAAAGGCCACAAGTGAAAAACCTGCAGGAGGAGTGACTATGGAAGAATATGATATAGTTGATGCTTCAGTTGCAGGCCCTGTTGAAAAATCTGATATAAAATATGATGACCCTAGTATTTGGCCCAGAGTAATCTCAAACAACATGTGGCAAGAGATAGTACGAACTATCAGCTTTCAAGAATTCCAAAAGATTTATAAGGAATTGCCAAGAGATCTTAATGGTATGAAATTTCAAGATTTTTTGCTCTATACGAAAATGAAAGATGAAAGAACAAGAGAATGGTTAACATGGGTTGTATTGAAAGAAAATCTTTGTCTACCATGTCGTATTTTTTGCGACTCTAATAATGAAAACTTAAGCAGTTTAACCCAAGAGGGATTTTTGCCTAGAAAGCATTGGAAAAAGTTGTATGGCGTTGCCTCTTCACAAAAATAGTACCGAGCACAGAAAACAATATCTGGCTTGGAAATCCCTTTTGCAGTCATTGAAAGGACATGGAATCGATAAAGACTTACAACTACAAATTCAATATGAAACAAATAAGTGGAGAGCACTTCTGCAATGGATTGTAGATGTTCATAATGGGAATTTCTTAGGTATATTAGATATAGCCAAGAACGACTTAATCCCCTAGCAATTTTGTGCATCGAAAATGATTTGGCTAAGCTTCTGTGTTATCATTTAAACTAATTGAACCTAAACTCGGTAGAGCAATGTGTCGTCCTTAACCTGAGCGACAGGTAGGGAGGCCTGCAAAAAATCCTGGCCTGGGGACCCTGCTGGTCTCATAGCTTTAGTTCTTTCTATCATAATCCCAAATATACTATGCTGTTTATCAGCTTAGTATATTTAAATATCAATTTCTTTTCTGGCTTATTCAGAAATTTTTTGGCACAGCATCAAAACTAGAGAAAACACAGTAGTGTATGAGAAGATAAATGTCATAAATTATTATAACCTGTTTGATACAGAAACAAAAAATGGTAAGGTATTATATATAGAGAAACTGTACAAAATTCATTTCTAGTTCTTTGATAACTAATTATTAAGTGATTATAAATTACTTGAAGCTTGAGCTTAATGTTGAACTAAGCTAAACACTGCTAGGACAGTGAATCTTAAGTTGCTTACAGGTAACTTAAATATCACACCATAATATATTTGCATTATATATTGTATAACAAGCAAAGCAATATATGGAAATTGCATAGGTAATTCTTCAATAACAAGCTCTGGACATAATTTAAGAATCATTTTTTGCTGTATAATAGGCTTATATATGTGCTACTAGGTTTCAATATTGTAAATATTTTTTTTTCTCTGCATTTGTAAAAATTAATATTTTTTCATCACTTGTAAAATTTTATGCAAGCTAAATAAAACTGTTAAAATTTTTAGCATGTTTATTAGACTATTATATTTGATATGGATACCATATTTAGGATTTAAAAAGAAAAACATCAGCACGCAAGACAATATTAACAGCATATAGCCTAGAAGAGGGATTCCCCAAGTGGTTGGTAGTGATCCCCCCCCCCCCATCCTTCGGGGTCTTTGAGAAACGTTTTTTAGGGGGGATCTTCTCATCTCATCTTCCTTTTATCCTCTTTTTACCTTGCAGTGTTGAGGGTTTATTAATCATCAGACCTCAAACCGTTCACAGGATAAAGTAGTCAGCCCTATACCCCGGTGTATCCTATGTCCTGCAGTGTTGAGTTCTCAAGGCCGGTTTGCCTGCTTTGCAGGATGAAAAACCCCAGGATAAGCTGGGGGAAAAAAACCCTACTGTCCATACCCAAGATCGGCTAACTTGGCTATGGCTGAGGAAAATCCTTCAGCTCCTCACGTCACCGACAGGAATTGAACCTGGAATACTCCTTCCCCAGGCATATGGTTGCTAAGTTGGGGGGGGGATCTTTAATTCCTAATAAAGGCAATAGGGTTGGTAAGATTGTTTTAGGGATCTTTAAAGAAAATCTTTCCTCATAAAGATAAATCTAGAATTAGTATATGAAACAAGTCAAGTCAGGCAGTTAACGAAGCAGCTTATCATTATGCACCTGGCAGCACATCAACTGTGTACCCTCATAAACATAAATAAATTATTTTAGTATCCAAACAGATTTTCATTCAAGTGGTTTTGCTCAGCTTCCTTTTACCACCATTGCTGTTGTCAAACTTCAATGTTATTTTTAGTCACTAGATATTTTCGTTCTGCAGTGCATGGGAGTGAATTTCATTTTGTTGTAATAGTTTCTTATTAAAATAATTATTTTAGCAAAAGTTTGAATTGTGTTGAAATAATTTTTACAGAAAACCCTTAATGATCATGTCTGATGCAAAAAAAAAAAAAAAAAGTCGCGAGTATTCAGTAGAATGTTTACTAGATCTCAAATGATGGAGATCTAAGATAACTGGATACATTTTCTAAAATGTATCCAGATATCCAGTTGACCAAACAAGCAATAATTTATAAATTTTTTATATTAAAACAAAATTTAAATACAGTGTTAAACATTCTCTCATCTCACTTTGCACAAAACATCTTGAATCAGTTTTGCCAAATCTATTGTCCTCATAAGTTAACAATTTATAATGTTTATGTTTCATTGTAATGGATCATTAACTAAATTGCTATTAGAACTAAAGGAATAATGGTAGATTAATGAATCTTCAAAATTTTCAAGACATTATCATCACAAGGAAGTCAAATTGCAGATTGAAGGACAACTGAAAAGGAAACAGACATCTGACACTGATGTGAATTTTGCATTTCAAAAATACAAGTACAGTAATAGAGATTTTTAATGGTATTATATTGTTGGAAATGTTGCATTTTTATGGGGGGGTGGGAACTGTATCAAATTGTTAAATTACATAAACATACAAAGAGTCTGAATAAGTGTATTTCTGTTGTTAAACATAACAAAATATATGAAATGTTTTCTACTGATTTGATTCAAGCAGAGAAATTTCAAGAACTGTTTGAATGGACTCACAAATTGGATATCTGTTGTTGAATGAAATCAAAATGATTACTTCAAATGCAATAAAGAAATGTCTGGACAGACACATCAGACGAGATTATTCCTCAAACTCTGCAATCTGAATGAAATCTTATCAAAACAATTTGACTTTTTCCCTTATTTAGTGGACCCCCCCCCATATATCAAAATATTGGTTTAAACTTATGTTGAACATTATTTGTAATTTTTGGGTAAACACATTTACAAAATAAAATGAACTTTCCCAATTGAAACATCATAATGATGGTACAAATTAACAGGATCCGATTAGATCCATTATGCTGAAAGTATAATGGACCTAATTAGATTAGAGTTGATGGCTCATCTTAAATAGACCATACCAGTTGACATGTGCTTCATGTGTCACTTTTGTACTCTTTCCATTTTTCACGATGTAATGTGGTGTTGGATAGTTCTATATACCCTGAAAATGTCAGTGAAATAGATGAAACTGGATAATGTAACCTGTTATGTGGTTTTCTTGTTAATTTTTAGGTGAATTTCATAAAATATGTAGCACTGTTAGGATCACTTTGACTGTGTGCATGTGCATTCTGTCAAGCCATTTTGGCTAAACAATTTTGAAGTTTATTTGGAATCTTTACTAAAATCTGGACATTATATAATTATTCGCTGGACAGATTTTTGGAATTTAGTAGTTTTAGATAAGTGAAACCTAACTCATTTAATTGTTGCAAGTATCATTATAGCTGCTGCCACACACACACACACACGTGTGTGTGTGTGTGTGTGTGTGTGTGTGTGTGTGTGTGTGTGTGTGTGTGTGTGTGTGTGTGTGTGTAATGAGAGTCCATTCAGAATATTATGACCATCTCCCATTATTTCAGGACTGGCTATTCCACCCTGCCAGTGTTACTCATATCACAAGTGTCAGCAGTGGCAGGTATTGAAGTCTCATTGAAGTATGTGATAAATGCAGGCAGTCCTGCCACAAGGACTTCCTGCATTTATCCATGTGTCCTTGACCATGGAATTTAACCAGGAGATGTATAGCAGTGTTTCCCAGACCACAATCCAACATGCCTTCCTTTGGATGAGCCTCTGATGTAGGTGCCTAGTCAAGGTTTACATGCTTACATGTAATATAATCATCAACATCTATAGTTATCTAAGAGACATCATTGAACCATTGAAAACTGAAAAAAAGTTACCTCTATGGGGATGAATTTCATTTCTAGCTATTCTGGGGGAGAGGACTCCCTCCCACCTTGCCCACTGTCATGACTTGGCAGAAACACAGGTAGTGATGGCAGCATTATGGTATGGGAGAATGTTTATCTGCAAATTTCTTGCAGCCCTATACTCAGAGACTATGAATGTTGTACCTATTGCTGATCAAGTACATCCCTTTTGTAATAACTAAAGTATCTTCTCATGTGGTACAAGTATATTCCAGCAGGATAATGAATCATGCCATATTACCAGTTTATTTTAAGAGTAGTTCACAGAGCACATTTATAGGTGTTATGGCCAATGAATTTACTGGATTTAAATTCCATAGAACATCTCTGGGATTATGGATCAAAACATCTGACATTTGAATTCTCTACCGCGAATGCTCAAGGATCTGTGGGGAACAATCCAGACAACATGGTACAGTAATACCTGCTGTAACATCCAAAGATCTTAACATTCATTGCCATGCCATGTATTGGCAATTCTGACAACCTATGCACTATTAGGATGCTGGTCATAATATTCTGACTAAGAATGCATGTGCTGTAGTTAATCCAAAAATAAAAGTAAACATATCAGTTGAACTTTTTTTAATAAACATTTTAAATATTGTCATCAATATGATTACCACATTTGTTTGCTCAGCTTGTATCTTTTTAGAACAGCACTCATAACTACTATACAAAATTTTAAAATAAAAATGGATTTACAGAGATGTTTAGATTATTTGAGTTTTGCCAGTTTTATATGAAGTACATGATACTTTTGTGAACATTAAAAATGTTTAAGTGACTAAACAAGATCAAGTGTGGGAAACATTCAGGCCATTCTTTTGTCTCTCAGTATGATACTCTGGGAAGAATTATTTTTTATTAATACAGGAATCCCTCACTTTACATGGTTTTGAATAACATGCTTTTCAAATTAACATGGTTGATAAATTGTTATTACAATTTATTTAACTCAAGTTAAAGATTCACTTAATGCATTCCATTAATGCTGGTTGCGATGAAACTTCTCCAACTATTCTAGACCATGAGGTGAGACATAGCTTTATCGTATCACTAAATATGGTATAGAGATAGCCTATGTACTATATTCAGTGACAATTAGCATAATGAGAGACAACTGGAATGAAAATGACCTTGTATAATGCAAAACACCTCCCTCCCACAGATACTATACTGCATCTATGCAAGCAAAATAGTTTTATTGTATTTAACTAACACAGTATTTAACTAAATACATTGCCGTGACATCGTCTTTCAAATTCTCAGCTGTAGAAAATATGTGGTAACACTTGTTTATAATGAAGTCATTCAGTGCAGAAACCAAACACTTCACGTAAAGAAAATTTTCAAGTTATATATACATATATAAGACTTGAAATCAGTTCAAATTACATTGAGATTTTCTATATCATTAAGCTGGTTCACAAATTCTAATTTTACAAATAAAATTTAACCCAAACCATTCAAACTAGTGTGCTGTATGTATATTGAAAACATAAAAATACGTCCTTGATGAAAATTTGAAACAATGATTGTTTCAAAATTTTGTAAAGGGATATAATATCAAGTGAATTCCTGCTTGAAGCAAAACACGTGACGGCACAGCTCCATTGTGAAATAATTTGCAGTGAACTAATTCAGTGTTTCTGCCAAGAATTTCAAATGATGCGCATGACTTCATAATAGTATGAACATACATGCTCTATACATATGCACTGTGAACATTGTGGTTCAAGCCACCATCAAATAATCATGTGTTGACTTGTTTACTGCAATATACATATATAAGCATTTTTATATCAAAAAATATTCTTGAATGTTTACTATGAATTTAAAAAATTAGATGAGTGCCAATAAAGGACGTATTTTATAAATTAAATTTATAAAATTATCACTTTACAGCAAAAACTTTAATTAAGAGATGTGCAATTTTTACTTTATCACAATACTCATATACATCATTTTGGACTGAACAAAGCAACATTGCAAATTTTGGCTCCATTCAGTAGATATTTGGGAATTATTAAAATCACATTCAGAAGAACTAAGTGATAATCACCTCATTAACATCAATGAACAATATGCATATGAAGAACATGAGGTTTGTGATGCAGAAGAAAACATATCAATAAAACATAACTTGAAATGAATTTGAATCAGTTTCAAGCTGTTGAAACTTTGAAACTACTTTTGGATGTTGACAATAAGCTTCACTGCAGTGCACAAGTCTGCAGGAAATGTAACCAAGCAATGAGTTGTTACTGTGAGATGTACATTTGTATTTGGAGAAAAAAAGTAAATATTTTGCAAGTCTATGGATAAGTTACATTATTTTTTTCATTGCTTATTATGTTTAACACATTTTTCAGTTTTCACAAGGCATTTTCATAGAATGCATTAACCTGTAAATGGAGGGATTCCTGTAGTTTTTTAGTTCTAAGCCCAGCATCAAGAAAAATAGTAAATTAAATAAGTCAATTCAGGGTAACTGCTACATAGAGATATTTGCAGCCAAATGAATGATTTGTTGTACTTGTTATGCACAATTTGACCAACTTATTTAGTAGCTACTGTAATTGAAAAACATAGTTACAATAGTTAATCACAAATAATTAATTTTGTGTTATGCTTTCATCAGAATTAAACATTCTCCATTGAGTTGAAACATGGACTCTAAGAAGTACTTAAAAATGTGATGATCTACTGGGAATAAGTATTAGAGATAACAGGAAGGCGTAAGGAAGCAAATTAGTAAATTAGTCATATTAATAAATAACAAATTTACTTGCTTAATTTGCCATATTAATAAATTAATATAGCATACTGAGCTGTTGGAGATCAGGCAATGTAATTAGGTAGATGAGTAGGAATTAACACCAGTGTATTCATCTAAAAGCTTGGTAAATTCCAAACATATGGAGTAGGTTAATTTTTTTCCATATAATGCTCTGATATGGTGGATAATCCTATCTACATAATGTGATATGGTCAAGTACATGAGTTGTTCTGGCCCAGTATGTCCGTTTTGTGGAATGAAAAACTTTGCCACATTTGTATAAACCAGCTAACTCACCTTTGAAAATTCTGATAAAGGTTCTTCGTGTCTTAGACCAAATTTGAATGCATGTCTTTCTAACTAAAGGGCATCATCAAAACCAATTCAGTTCTGTGGAATGATAGTAGTAAATACTTTCCATTTGAGGTGTTCATATAGAAATTTAGAAATTCCAGTTGAAAAAAAAAAAGTTGAATTCAATTGTACTCTTCTGTTTTTTTCACAACTTTATGTGAAAGTACACTGCATGGGTAGTAAAATCAAATAGGCAGACATCTGGAGGAAATTTGTGCTACAAGAGTTTTTACATGTCATTTAGAAGAATGTCATTTATAAAGAGGAACCTCATCAGAGCTTACATCTTCACTTCATAAATATATCTTATCTTGTTGAGAAAATTGGCTGTATTTTGCATATAACAGGGTAATGCCCAGTGGTAGCAGACAAAACTGAAATGTTTTGATGATTTATAAATTGGGAATCAGTATACTGTGCATAAAAGGGCACAGTGGAATGTCTCGTATACATATTTTGGCAGGCCACAAATTCTTAATTCTCTGTTACTGTTTTTCAAGACAAAAAAAAAAACTCATGTCAGAGTTTGTTTCTTTAAGTGGCTCCTAATGGGATTTTTAGTAATGATTACAATTGTTATCATCTTGTAACAAACAGATTACAGATTGTAATCTAGAGTCTGTTATGATAACCACTGCCTTTGCTACTCCTAGCAGTGACCTTTTTTTTTCTTATGTTATATGTCAGTCTGTGGAGGACTAGCCTCAAGCAGTAATGTGCAGAAGAAGAAATATAATCTCGTATTAGCTGGGTCTATTTCAAAGTGAAGTCTCTTAGTAGTTTTGCAAAGTACTTCATATATATTTCTCTTGTGGTGTTGATTATAAAGCTTGCAAATAGCATTTAGACAGTATTTACTGTTCATTTATTAATATTAGATGATTTTCAAATTTCAGTAGGTTTAAATTATTTTTTTGAGCTGAACAGAGAAGCAAGTTTCTTCACTGTGACAATATGTAATTTAAGGTTAACATACAGTATACACAGTGACTTAATGTGGTTTTGGTGGATAATTTTAGGTGTTGTTATTGGTGCCTGGACACATTTGCCTAACTTGCTGTCTAATCTTCAAACACTTTTGTTTGCTATACATTATATATATTTTATTTTTTTATGGGAATGTATATGCCAATGACATGTAACAGTCCCAGCAGTGATTGTGTTACTGTGCCATATGGTGCAATAATACAATCACTGTCTGTATGTTTCAGCTGAACATGCATTTAACTATGCTGCCAGATTATGCTACTTCTGATGATGTAATTAAATAGTGTATTTGATGTTATAAATTCTAATTGTACCATGTCTCAGATTCCATGTTCCAGAAACTCATTTGGATTCAGTGAATTTACAATATAATAATACAATACCAATTTTCATAAGAAATTATATATTGCAGCCAAGAAAGAGGAATTTCTCTGCTAATACATAATAGGATTTTTCTGAAGAATGGCATCAATGTTTTTCTTCTAATTCACATTTCAGGTCATTATATAGGAGAGATACATTCTTGGTGCTGTAGTTAAAAACAAGATTTTATCTTGTTTTTAACTATTGCACTAAGAACTTCTTTATCAGTCATGAAACAAGATTTATGATTGACGAAAATAGTGACATTCATCAGCATTTCAAAATTGGAATACCATCTTGACAATGTGATTTTTTCTTGTACAAACAAATTGGCACTAGTAGCTAATGTCAGAAATATCTGCAAAATATAATAAACACAGTGTATTAGTATTTTGCAGCATGTGTCTTGAGTGTTAAAAGCCTTTGCAAGTATGCTTTTAAGCTGTTATTATTAATAATATTAGATATCCGTGGAGTCAAAAGACTCATTGTGCACTGTTACCTACAAGATCATGAACACTGTCGGTGCCAGGTTATTTTGCACCCTAGGCAAAGTTAAGAAGTGCACCCCTTATTTCATAAACTAAAATGTTTCTAATTGACATTAAACAAAATAAAATTGTCTTTCAGGTTAAATTAATAGGGCTTTTTTTTATTTTCTTTTTTAATTAATTTGAAAATTCTCTGTTATAATTCACTTACAAAAAAAAAGTTATAAATACCGAAATTTAATATTTTAAAATGTTAATGTTTTAAAATATTTATCTTAACTGATTTTTAAATAGCAGCAAGTTCAGATCATTTAGGTAAGGAACAAAAAAGAACCAAGAGTAAAATAGTGTGATGTGTGAGGGGTAAGGAAAAAGAATCGATACCTAAATTATATATCACTATTTAATTTTGATATTTTAGTAAAGTATGAATAAAGCATAGCTTGAAGTTTTGTGCCCTAGGCGGTTGCCTAAATGGTAGAGCGCCGGCCATGATCATGAATCATGCCTTAAACTCATTTTCTGTTAAGAGGTCATATTGCTAAAATTGTGACTACCTTCACAATGAATTATGATAGTGATGAGGCAGATGTCATGAAGCAAAGAGGTTATGGTTATCTTGTATAATGACCAGATCAGGCCACATGCATAATACTATGTACAGATCAGTTTGTCTATTTTCAAAGGGATAAGGCTATCTTGGAGAATACCCAGAGAAAACTTACTTAGGTGATGCTGGGTCATAGGAATGTAGGATACAGTGGTGGCCGGTGAAATTTAATGCTATACAATATAAAATTTAAAAAAATATTTATTTCCTAATTAGTAACCAATTTAATAAATTGGTTACCAATTATTTTAATTGGTTATATTTAATTATTTTTTTCCTAATCAGTAACCAATTTATTAAATTGGTTACTAATTAGGAAAAAAAAAATTTTTATTTTGTATAGGCAGCACCCCCACTTAAAATTTCACCAGCCACCACTGGTAGGATATGAAGACAGACTGAGGGAATGCTGTTTGCACACATGTGAATAATGAGTGAGACAAGTTGATGAGGGGGTTGTTACCAGATTAAAATGGAAAAAATTTTCATAGAGTAGAGGGGGAGAGGAGTAGAAAAAGAGCTGCATAAGGAGCATGTTCTTTGCATGAAAAGTAGTTGGTGAATGAATGAGAATGTAAGAAGTGCAGAAACTCTAAAGGAGTTTAAGGTATTCAATGGTCTTTTTGTTGGAGAGTGTGAACCTCCTGTAATGTCTTTTGACTCCATGAGATCTGATAATAATAATCTTAAAATGGTATGAAAAGAAGCTAAAGTGATGCAACAGTATAACCTTTCACTCTCAAAGATTAGGGAAAGGTTATTCTAACCCCCCCACTCAAACAGTTCCACTTTTTCTTCTTTCTATCTTTCTTTCCTTCCTATTTTCCATGGTTTCAATTTCACAGTCATGTTTTTTTAACAAATTTTTGTACTATCTCTATCTTTTCATGTTTTGTGTTTTTTTTAAGTATATATATATATATTTTTTTTTTTTGTTGTTGTTTTATTTTTAGTTCATTATGAATTTTTTTATTCTATTTTTTATTTCCAGGCATTTCTTTTATGTCCTTTTTTATTTCATTATAAAATGCTTCTTTGAACCACACTGGTTATGTTACACAGACATTCCTTTTTTTGTATCAATGGATAACCTTTTCTTCTCCTTTAATGAAGGAGAGGTTCTCAGTGGATGACCTTTCCTCCAATGGATCAAAGTCTCCATGAGCGAACTTTGTGATTTCTTTAATGAAAGAAGTAGTGATTGTTTATTTACCTTCTCAACTTTTGTTTCATTCTATTTTGGGTTAACTAGTCTATTTTTCAGTATGTGTTCAGCATTTTAACATGAGGATTTTCTGTAATAGGTTGTCCAGTTGACTTTATTAAGTTAAATTTGAGTTGATTTTTCTCAAGAATATAATATGCTATATTCCACCACCACATCACACACACAGAAAATTTCCTTTATGAAATAAAACTCAAGATGTACTAACAAAGAAAAAAAAATGCAAAAGAATTTAAAGAACTGTTTGTTTGATATAAAGGAGAAAAACTTCATGGCAAGAAAAAACTAGAAAAGAGGAAAAAATTACATTCATGATGTACTGATGAAATGGATGCAGGGTATAAAAATGGATAAGATATTAACCCCCTCTCCCATAAAATATGGGGTTTTTACATAATGCCATTTTAATGTAAATATTTTCAAATCAGACTACAGATAGTCACCTAAGATAGTTGTTACCTACTCCCATTCTAATTGGTGTCAAAATGGCAGCAGTTCAACAAAAACCCCACTGTGTTTCACAGTACATGAAATTTCAGTTAATAATTCCTGTGCATTCAATAATTGAGGAAAATTTGAGAAAAACTGAAGAATACTGAACAACAAACTTTGGATGCTCATTTCTTAATTTCTGACCGCCTTGTAGTTTTTTTTTTTTTGTATGGTGTAGCTTCTTTCTCTATGGAGAAAGAAGCTACACCATACACCATATTGCTGAACACATACTGAAAAATAGACTACAGTTAACCCAAAATAGAATGAAACAAAAGTTGAGAAGGTAAATAAACAATCACTACTTCTTTCATTAAAGAAATCATAACGTTCACTCATGGAGACTTTGATCCATTGGAGGAAAGGTCATCCACTGAGAACCTCTCCTTCATTACAACAAAAGTGAGTTTACCATAAGAGTTAAAAGATAAGATTAAAGACATTGTATTACATTTACAGTGTAAATGTTAGAGTACACTTGGAAGACCAGAGGCTGCAGGTTGGGTGTATGCAGGACAAATAGAGCTCATATTGAACTGATTCACTCCAAATAAAAAAAAAATCTTGAAAATATAAACACTAAATACTCTTCTTTTATGTAAATCCTGTAGAATAGATGAAATTCAGGAGAGGTTGGCCGAGTGGTTAGCGTGTCCGCTCTCCAGCCAAAAAGGCTGCAGGTTTGAATCCTGCCATGGGCATGGATGTTTATGATTGTCTGTGAAAGTGATAGTGGTGGTAGATGGTGTTGGTTTTAGATGAAGGTTGGTGGAGTAGTGAGACAAAGAGTTATAGAGTAGATGCCTTCCCTCGATGAGTCTTTGGACTCCCTGGAGGTGTGATGTAATAATAATAATAAAGGAGCAAGAAAAGTTTACAGCATCCCATGCGCAGACAAGTCTCATTTTAAAATGTGAAAAAATAAACTAATGAAACATTCAATGAAGACATCAAAGGAACACACACATTTGTGTTGGAACACAGATTTGTGTGCCAAATCTAAAAAAAAAATAGCAATTGCTAGTTGATTTGATGTCAACATGTTGCAATGAATCATCGAGTTCCTATGAAAATTTGCTGATTATTTTTTGATGCTTTAGAAAAAGCAACTGACACAATGAAAAAGGAAAAGTTGGTCCTTGTTAGGGATCTAAATAGCAGAGTAGGAAATGATTGTCAGACATACAAAAATATTTTTTGGGAAAATTTGGAGAAAAGAGCAAAGCTAATAATAATGGCAAATACCTGTTGGATTTCTGCTCAGGACATGGACTGGTTATTACTAACACTATGTTCCAACATAAAAATGTGCTCATGGAGAGAAGAGGCAAGGAATAAGAAAAGTCTCATTGACTATGTTATTGTTGATAGTGATGTTTTCTCCCTGATGCAGGACACCAGAGTGTACAGAGTATTGGAAATTGGAAGTGATCACTATTTAGTCTTGAGCAGGATAAAACTGAATTTCATATTGAAAAGAATAACATGTAAGAAAGTTTTAAAGCGAATAAAAGTTGAGCAACTGTCAGATGTGAACTGTAGACTAAAATACACGAAGCTTATTGAAGAAAAAATAAAAGAGTGAGAACAGGAACCAAACCTTGGAGATTCAGTGGCAAGCCTTGAAGAAAACCCTGATTGATTCAGCCAGAGAGGCATGTGGGGAGGTTGTCTGCAAGGACAGAAAAATCAGAACTCCATGGTGGACACAGGAAGTTAAAGAGGCAGTGAAGGAAAAGAAGAAAGCATATTAAAAGTTCCTGGCAAATAAGTCAGCTTGTGCTCTTAGAGAATACAGAGACAAATGTAAGAAAGCTAAACACTGTAAAACTGGCTAAACAAAAGTCATAGGAGGACTCTGGCCAGAATATAGAAAATAAATATCAAGAAGGTGGCAAAATATTCTGGAGGCTGTTGAAGAAGTTTAGAAATGGAGGAAACAGTGCTGTAAAAGGAGTTAGAGATGATAAAGGTGACATGAAAATGGGAGAAAAAGATATCCTTGAAGTATGGAGTACTTCGAAAAATTGCTAAATGAAACAAGCAGTGATAGCAGAGTGGTAAAAAACACTCAACAGGCACACAGTCAGGAATACATATCCATACTTGAAGTAGAAAAAGCCATCAAAGGCTTGAAATGTGGAAAGGCACCAGGAGTAGATGATATTCAACCAGAAATGCTGAAGTATGGTGGTATAAAAGTCTTACAGTGGCTGCACTGCATAGTTCAAAAGGCCTGGACAGAGGGGCAAATTCCTGATGATCGGAGTAGAGCTCTCATAGTACCCGTATATAAAAAGAGAAATAAAACTGAATGCAAGAATTACAGAGGTATTTCCCTACTGAGTGTTCCAGGCAAGATTTATGCCAGTATACTTGAGAAACGGTTGAGAAGAATTGGTGAAGAACAAGCTGGATTCAGGCCAAATAGAGGCTGTCAGGATCAGATCTTCACTTTATGACAAATAGTTGAGAATGCATGGGAATATAACAAAGATCTGAATTTAAGTTTTGTTGATCTGGAAAAGGCATATGACAAAGTGCCAAGAGAGAACCTTTTCAATACTCTACAGTTATATGGTGTCAATGGGGCATTATATCAAGCAATACTTAGTCTTTATTTGAGTTGTAAGTCAGCAGTTAGAATTGAAGGAAGTACAGGAAGATGGTTCAATGTTAAATCTGGTGTGAGACAACGATGTACACTATCCTTCTGTTATTCATTATCTATATGGATCACATTATGAAGGAAAGTGGTATTAAAGCAGATATCAAAATTGAAGATGTTAATGTCAGCTCTTTGCTTTATGCAGATGATGTTATACTTCTAAATAAATCTGCTATGAGTTTGCAAGATTCTTTGACTAAATTGAATAACTGTTGTAATAGATATGGTATGAAGGTCAGCAATAAAAAAGATAAGGACAATGAAAATAGGTAGAATCATTGAAAATATCAACTGTGTTGTGAATGGAGAACCACCTGTGGAACAAATAAAACATTTCAGCTACTTAGGCAAGATTTTTATTGAAGATGGTAAATTAAATATGGAAATAGATAAGAGAATCATCAAAGCTGGTATGGTAGGAAGTCAATTGAATAAATTCATATGGAATAAGAGAGAAATTAGTCAGAACACTAACTTACCTGTATACAAGACAGTGTTCAAACCAGTTTTAACTTGTGGATCTGAGAGCTGGGTCAGAAGTAAAACACTTGACCAAAGACTAGAGACCGCAGATACGAGTCCTGAGAAAGATTAGAGGCATGAACAGATGGCATCAATGGCAATATCATATAAAAAACGAGGATATTAGGAAAGAACTTGACATTGTCAGCATCCAGGAATGTGTTAGCAGAGCTAATCTAAGGTGGTATGGGCACTTAAACAGAATGGGCGAGGAAAGATTAGCAAAACAAGTGTTTTCTGCCAGTTTGGCAGGAAAACGACCCAGAGGAAGACCAAGATATAGGTGGATTGATACGGTACAAAGTGCCTTAGACAATAGAAATATAAGATCTGATAATGTTCGAGTCTTGACAAGTAACAGACTGATTTGGAAGAAAATTGTAGATAAGAAGTTAGTAATGATGTAAATTTTTCATGTAGTACTATCATATCCTGTACACCCCTTGAGGGTACCTGTCAGGAATTTGATGATGATGATGAAAATTTGCAAACTTCTTTAGTTATTACTATAAACCTTATCACTGCTAGGCTCAAATTATCTCACACATTTTAAAAATGAGTCATTGCTGAGCTCTTGTAATTTTGAGTGTGTCCATGCATTTAAAAAAACTCTGCAAAAACAACTTTTAAACATATTTGAATTTCTCAGATATGGTGATATGTATTTTGAATATAATTCAGTTAAACTCGAGCACTTTTTATAATTTTTTCAGATTAGTGCTTGAGTTTATTATAATAATAAAAATAAACTCAAGCACTTCTCTGTCTTCATCTGCTAAAACTGGGGGCAAATATTTGTACTTTTGAAACTAGTCTGGGTAGTGGCCATTCCCTTAATGCATAACATTAGACATATCTGCAAGGAGATGTGTTTTGAATTATAGGAGATGCTGAGACAGGAGTGTTGGTAGCTTGCTCCACCTTTGCAACGAGTTGCCCTGGTGTTGTACCACCTTACCCCAGTCCTGAAGATACTTTCAGGCGCAAACTTTGTTTGCTCACACTTGGATAAAGGATTAAACTAAATTTATTATAGAATATAGGAGAAGAAATCTCCTGACCGATGTACCACATGGTGTGGCTCTCCAGGGATAATAAAAAATGCACCAAGTTTTCATGCCAACCACAAGTAATAAAAATTGCATAAAATCATCAGGAAAGGAGAGAGAGAGACTATAGAGCAATCAACCAATAGTGAAGCCCATTATGTAATACAATGCAATAAGAATAACAAAAGCATTTGACAGGACAGACATGATGAGTAGTTCTGCTGAATGTTTATATAAGGCCTTGAAGTGATATTGAAAATTCTGTTTTCCTCTCCTCCACCTAACAGTTCAAAATTCTCAGACTGTACAAAGTTAAAACAGGGAAAAACATAATATTAGCAAATTTTCAACTCTCTCATAAGAGAAAAATTTCAAAACTTCCATACATAGAGAGAGTGGCCAGTCCCTCAGATTGAAAGGAAGACACTTACCAACCCTAGTTCTTTCCACACCAAATAAAAAAAAAATCCTAGATATTACCGTGTGTGTCCATATACTTCATTTAAAGAAAAGAAGAGAGAGAAAGAGAACAGATATACATAACAAATGTTGCATTACCATATGTGACTACCTCCTGTTGTGAAAAATATCATGCAGTCTAAATTTTGAAAGGATGATACAAAATGTTCAGTATTATAAAATAATGAGCAAGATTTTTCAATGAAACATAATGTATTGTGGAACAATTTTGGTTAAATTGGAAGCAAACAGCCTAAAGTTTTGCACATTTTTAAATTATATCATAAAAGGAAATAACTCAGCAAGGAGAGTTTAGTTGGCTTCATGTTCTCAAGAGTGAAAAGATTAATAACCAGTATGCAACACACACACACACACACACACACACACACACACAGAAATGTTTATTCAACTAGTCTTTCATCATTTTCTTTAGGAATATATTAAAATGTGTTGATAAGAGCTATTACACACAAAAATCAGACTTAAAACTTATGCCTAAAAACTTAATAGAATGTAATATAAAAACCAACAATAATTAGCTTTGTTTGTCCTATAAGATTAAGATATTTTGTGAAGGAGGACCATAACTGGTTAAGGATAAGACCATGGTTTTTTGCTGAGCTGAGTTGGAGATCAGATCATCTCTATGCCTTGTTTTAATTTAGGATATAGCCACTAAAACATAACATCAGAAGAATTGGAGATGGGCACCATTGACATAAGGGATATCAAAGAAAAGACAAACTGGCAGAACTGCATGGAATGCAGTTCTTCTGCCAGTTTGTCTTTTTGCCAAGATACTACATGGAATTCTAATCAGTAAACTGATTAGAATTCCATCAGTTTAACTCATCCATTGTAGGGTTGGTGAGATAGATAGGAGGGTGGTTGATGGAGAGATATCAGAGAGTAGTTTATTCAGGAGTAGAATCCAAAAGAAGACCTATGATTAATGGCCTGCCTCAGGATTCTGTTCTTGGACTGTTACTGTTTAATTTGTTCATTAGCGATATAGGAAAGGATCTGAGAGGAACTCATCAATTATTTGCTGATGATGCAAAGTTGGGTAGAGCAAAGATGATGTCAAAATTTTGCAGGATGATTTGGATAGATTGGCAGACTGAGCAAAGGAGAATGGATGTCAGTTTAATGTGGCAAAGTGTAAGATTATGCAAGAGTGTAGTTAGCAAGGGGGTTAGAACTAGGTTTTTTGCTTGGAGAGTAGTGAATGAGTGGAATAGGTTGCCAGAGTCTGTTATGTGCCATGACTGTGAATGAGTTCAAAGCAAAGTATGATGGATACTGCGCAAATTTTGGATAGTTCTTGACATGATGTTTAGGGTCTCCCTCGATGAGTCTAAGTACTCCTTGGAGTTGCCCGTAATAATAATAATAATAATAATAATAATAATTGGTGTTACTGAGACAAAAAACACTAAAAAAAGACTAAAAAGAAATACAGCATGTTATATTCAGAAACAGTGACTGGGGAAAAGAAGAAGTAGCAATAGCATTTGAAACTAAACAAGAAGATAAACTTGATTGGCAGGTAGTTTCAAGTAGAACTCTGTGGGTAATTGGACAGTGAAACTAATTTGTGCTTATGGGCCCCCAGAAGGTTGTAAGGAAGTAGTAGAGGAATTTATTGAATCATTGGTGAAAGTAGCTGACATAAAGAAAATGGAAACACTGGTCCTTGTTGGAGATGCACACAGTAGGATAGGAAATGAATCCCAGATGTATAGAATTATTATTTTCTTGGCCTCTGTGGAGTCACAAGACTCATTGAGGGAAGTCAAAGCCAGTCGATACAAAGTTTATTGTACCACTCTTTAACTCATCCACTGTTTGCACTTTCACCCCCCCTCAGGCAATGCATTCCATGCTCTCCAATCTCCATGTAAACTTACTTCTTAATCTTTTACCCACTACTTATTTTTGCAGCCATTTTGCACCAACCACAAGGACAAGGGGATGGCCCCCCCCTGTCCTTGTTCCTTTCCCTCATTCTACCATATGAAAAATCTCCCCAGTGTTAATGTTTTGGGAAAATTTAGAAAAAAGAGCAGAACTAATGATAATGGTAAATGCTTGTTGAATTTCTGTCCAGGACACGAGCTAGTCATCAATGGTTTCAATGTAAAGATGTGCACAGATTCACATGGAGAGAAGACACAAGAAAAAAAGTATTGCTGACTATGTTATTGTTGATGATGACATGGTTCAGAATACAAGAGTATACAGGGAACTTGAAATTGGAAATGATCATCACTTAGTTTTAAGCAGGATATAAATACTGAAAAGAAAAATATGTTTGAAAGTTTTAAAAAGAATTAAAGTCAAGCAGCTTTTAAAAGTGAATCATAGACTCAACTCTACAAATATTATTCAGGAAAAATGAAATTTTGAAAACAATAAATAATCCTTGGAGTTTCAGTGATAAATTCTGAAGAAAACATTGATTGATTCAGCTAATGAGGCATGTGGTAAAGTTGTCTGCAAGTATAGAAAAATCAGAACACCATGGTGGACACAGGAAGGTAAAGAGCAGTTGCAGGAAAGAAGAAAGTGTATCAAAAGTTCATAGCAAGTAAGTTGGCAGATGTCCTAAGAGAGAACAAAGAAAAATGGAAGAGAGCTAAACTAGGGATTGAAGAAGTTTTGAAATGGAGGAAAGAGTACTATTAAAGGAATCAATGATGATAAAGGTGAAATAACAAGTGAAGATTATTATTATTATTATTATTACGGGCAACTCCAGGGAGTCCTTAGACTCATCGAGGAAGGCCCTAAACATCATGTCCACACAACTATATGACATTCTCACAGTATCTATCATACCTTGCCTTGAACTTACTCACCGTCATAGCACCCACAACAGACTCTGGCAGCTTATTCCACTCATTTACCGCTCTAACACCCCTGCTAACCACACTCTTGCCCAGCTTCCATAGGTGTCGCCTAGTTCTCCCACCACCAGTCCTGATCTCAAAAATATCCTCTGAATTAATCCTATAGAAACCCTTTAGCAATTTGAATGTCTTAATCATATCTCCCCTTTTCCACCTATCAACTAATTTCTGCAACTCACAAATCTTCAACCTGTTCTCATATGGTTCATTCCATAGACCTGCTATCATCTTAGTCACTCGCCTCTGGATCCTCTCCACCTCCTCCCCATCAAGAAGGAACCTAGGTGATCAAATCTGGGCACAGTAGTCGAGATGAGGTCTTATCAAGGCTCGGTACAGAGGTACAATAACTTGCTTGTCTCTGCTCGTCAAGGTATTTTTCAACAACCAAGCGAGTTGATGAGCTGATTTAGCTACTTTTGCAATGTGCCCCCTAAACTTCATCTCCCTATCCACCAACACTCCCAAGTCCCTGGCCTCATCAATCTCCTGGAGTACAGTTCCACCAATGTGGTATACTGCTGCTAATCTTTTCACCCCAAAATGCATAACCTTACATTTTGTCACATTAAATTGACATCCATTCTCCTTAGCCCAGAACTCCAATCTATCCAAGTCGTCCTGCAAGATTTTGACATCTTCTGCATTCACTATTGCCCTATCCAACTTTGCATCATCAGCCGTTAATGAACAAATTAAATAGCAGTGGTCCAAGAACAGAACCCTGCGGCACACCACTAGTCACAGGCCGTCTTTTGGACTCTACTCCTGAATAAAGTACTCTTTGATATCTCTCCATCAACCACCCACCTATCCATCTCACCAACCCTATACCATTCCCATATGTTGTAGTTTACGGATTAGAATTCCAAGATGTATAAAGTAATTACTTTGAAAGATCGCTTAATGACAACAGAAATGACAGAACAGTAGCCAAAAATATTTAAGTGGAAAGCAATCAGGAGAACATATCTGTACTTGAGGCAGAAAAAGTCCTCAGAGATCTGAAATGTGGAAAGGTAGCTGGAGTAGATGATATTTAACAGAAATGTTCAGTGGAGACAAAGTTTACGAGACATAAAAGTTTTACAGTGGCTACACTGCATAATTCAAGTCAAATTCTGGATAACTGGAGTAGAGCTCTCATAGTTCCCATCTATAAAAAGCAAAATAAAACTTAATGTGAGAATTAAAGAGGAATTTTCCTACTAAGTGGATGATATAAAATTTATGCAAGCATACTTGAGAGGAGGCTAAGAAAAATTGTGTAATAGAAACTTGGCATGTGGTGAAGTCGACTTCTGAACAAGTTAGGTTGAGGCCAAATAGAGGTTGGGCAGGATCAGATATTCATTTTATGACAAATAGTTAAGAAATCATGTGAACAAAATAAAGACTGTTCTTAAGTTTTGTAGATTTGGAAAAGCATATGACAATGTATCAAGAGAAAGGTTTTTTTTTAAATGCTAAAATCATGAGGGACAAATATAACATTATACAGAGCAGAAATACATAGCATATATTTAAGTTGTAAGTCAGCAGTCAGAATTGAAGGAAGTAGAGCAAGATGGTTTGATGTAAAATCAGGTGTAAGACAAAGGTGCACACTGTCTCCACTCTCTTATTCATCATCTATATGGACTGCATTTTGAAAGAAAGTGACATTAAATGTGATCAAAATTGAAAATATCAAACTTGGCCCATTGCTATACATCTCTTGGCTCACATCTCTGCACTTACCATGCTCTCAGACAATGCACTGCATTTATAATGTAATATAACTTCAGAAAATTAAGAAAATATACAAAAATTGTTCCCTATGCTATTGTCCCTACAATAGATATGCTTATCCATCACTTTTGTGAGAGACTGATATATGAATAAATAAGATTATTTGACCTGTAAAAAAAGCAATCGTCTGAATTAAAAAAAAAAAAACTGCACTTCTATCCTTGTATGAGATTTAGCATTGTCCTACTTTCATCCAGTGACTGGAACACCTTCATTATATGTACAAATAGAGACATAAATTTTATTTAATTTGTTAGTAATCTACAGAAAAAGAATAATTATGGAAAAGTTAGAATGCATAGGTGGATAACAGGAATATCAAGTACAGGCATTTCTCAGTTTATGCCTCAGTTCCACTCCTGAAAAAACGGGCGTAAACTGAATCGGCATAAAATGAACCCAATTTTAATGGGAGGTATGAAGTTATGTTCTGCACAGTCGAAAAATATGCACATGAAGTATGTGTAACATTATTATATTTAAAGCTTTTGATAATACATACATATATATACTTGTTAAAACAAAATTGTATACAAAAAATATGAAACTTCAAAAGATATTACATATTTCTATGTTGAAGTTCCTAGTTTCGGATCACCTGCATTTTTTAAAAAAAAGTATCCAGTGTTAACTGCCTAGATTTTCTTTTTCTTTCTTTAAGGAGTTCAGTGTAAGGTTGAATAGATGCGATTGCACTCCTTTTTACATTCACACTCCGTTCCCAATTGTGGTCCATTTCGCAGAGTTCGTCAGTCAATGTCTCTATGCTTGCAAGGATATGCTGTAAATCAGCCATTTTCATATCTCTCAGAGGACCTTCATTTTCTTTCTCCTCCTTTGGATGTTGACTTAATTGTTCAGCTAATTCTTTTAAGTCTTCATTGGAAAGCGGTTTATCATGGCTCTCTAAGACTTCTGTCACATCTTCAGCTGTAATATCGTACAATCCTACCTCTTGCGCAAGCTTGGTAACATCTTCAATAACATTCTCCTCCTGCTCTAATTCCTTGAAGTCGTGCATAAATGTTGGAAGAAGTTTTCGCCATGCTCCTTTTAAACACTTTGCTGACACTTCGTTCCAAGCTGCCTCGATGTTGTTAATGCCCTTCAAAATATCGAATGACCGCTAATAGTCTTTAATAATTTTTCCTGAAGTGTCCAAGACTCTTACCATTTCCATAAATGTTATACGGAGGTAGTAGGCTTTGAAGATTGATATAATCCCCTGATCCATCGATTGCAAAAGTGATGTTGTGTTTGGAGGCATGTAAACAACCTTGACATCCAATGGTGTTCTTACTTCAGCAAGGTTTTGAGGATGTCCAGGGAAATTATCCAAGAGAAGCAATGCCTTGGCTGGCAAATCATTTTCTTTACAGAAGCGAAGCACGGTAGGACAAAAATAATTTGTGTACCAATCTATAAAAACGGCTTGTGTAACTCAAGCTTTCTTGTTCCATTTCAAATAGACTGGCAGCATAGCTTTTAGACCCTTGAAGGTACGTGTCTGTGAATGGTACACCAACATTGGTTTAAGCTTTAAAGTTCCAGAGACATTTGCACCCAACAAAAGCATAAGTCTATCTTTTGCAGCTTTTAAACCTGGAGCGGAACGTTCTTCACAGGAAATGAAGGTGCGTGATGGCAATTTTTTCCAGTAGAGCTCAGTCTCATCAACAATAAAAATGAGATCAGGAGGATAACTTCCTTGTTCTACACAGTCTTGAAATGAAATTCTTTAAGAAAAGCAGCCGCTGCCGCAACATCTGCACTTGCCACCTCACCACAAAATTTGACACTGTGGCACTTACTTCGAGACTTAAATCTCATGAACCAACTTTTGCTTCCTAAAAATGTTTCTTCGCCTCCATCTGTCTTTTTAAGATCCTCAAAAATTGTTTTTTCTTTCTCAGCTATGACAGCCTGCATCAGAGGAATGTTTTTCTGATTCAAGTCATCCACATATAATGATAATACTTTTTCCATTTTTTCATGAAGTTTAACCCTGCTATAACATACATGTTTTGCATTTAGTGCTGCCATAGATTGTTGCACAGACTGTTTTATTCTATCTGCATTTTTCATAATTGTAGTAACAGTCGATGGAGGTAAGTTCATACTTCTACACACATTAGCAGGTGTCTGCCCATCTTCCATTCTTCGAATCACCTCCCTCTTCTTTTCAAGTGTGATTGATTTCGTGCCTTCTTAACACCAAGTTCTGCTAATTTTTCTTCACTTCTATTATCAGACTTGGTATGTAATTACATACTTCATCAATTTAAATACATATGTATGTAAAAAAAATTAATAGAACAATTAGGTAGATTCAACATTAAAACTAGGTTTGATACATATATGTCGTAGTAGCGCAGTAAACACTCAAACACTAGAGTACCTGCTAGCGTCGTTTCTCAGGCAACCGGCGTTATTGTGAATCGGCGTAAACCGAGGGCTGCCTGTATAACAAATTTCAGAAGTTTGTTTGGCTTACACTTGAATAAAGGATTAAACAAGAATATAATTTACTGTCCACAGAGAATCTAATTATGGATGTGAATGCATACATAGAGCAATGAGCCAAGTTTGATATCTCCAATTTTGATCATGGTTAATGCTACTTTTTTTCCATAATGCAATCCATATTGATGATGAATAAGAGAGTGGAGATAGTGTGCACCCTAGTCTTATACTTAATCAAACTAAATTATACCATCAAACCATCTTGTTCTACTTCCTTTAATTCTAACTGCTGACTTACAACTTAAATATAGATTATTTATTAGTTATATATATATATATATATATATATTAGCTGTTCTATATCATGTTATATTTACTCCATATAATTTTAGCATAATTTACTTTGTTACCATGTGAAAAAACTTTCTACATATATTATGACTGGCAAGAAATGGCTGGGAAGGAATGAGAACTTATGAATGGAATTATGCCACTGAACAGGAAAGATCAAGTGAAAGATGCTAGAGATGATGGAAAAAAATGTGTAGTATATAAATATAAGCAAGGGAAATTATCATTAATCAGGGAAAACAAAAATTGAAAGTAATGCCTGTGTGCTAGGGTGCTTGGAGTGTAAGTTCCCTTAAAATGTCTAGGTTTGTTTTTTTTCCTTCATTCCTTTGCTACAGTTTGCAAATAATGTAGGACTGAAGTTGTATTTCTAGTTTTATCATACAGAGTGGATAGATTGTTTATAAGTTAGTTGAAGCATGTAAAATAGCACTCAGTAATAGAATTTTTAATGCACGAACATGTGAGTGCCAGTAGTGCACTCAGGATTTAATCTTGGAGGGGGCCCGAGTTGAGTAGACGATTTGACACACTAAGCATCGCATATGATATGCAATGATCATTGCATATCATATGCATATACATTGCATATGCAATGATCGCTCATTCATAAGTAGTATAGAAATAGAAGACACAACAAAACATAAATAAAAAAATGAATTTTAATTAGGGAAAGATTTTTGGAAAATTTTCTAGTGTTTTTTTCCTTTTTCTTTGGAGGAGGCCAGGGCCCCCTGTCCCCCCCCCCAGGTGCGCCACTGGTGAGTGCTATTGAAATTCCTCACTAATGAAAAATGTTTTTATGCTGAAGCAGAAGCTGAGCAGTTAACTCAGTATCTTCATTAATCTGGCCCCCCCATTGATTTAGCACTTTTTTAAAAGTCTTGTACAGGGTACTTATCCTAAAAGGAAGCCACTGTGACTGGCTTGCTTTAAAAGTAAGCAAGACAGTCAGTGCTAGTTGGCTGGTCTTACCACTAAGTAGTCATGGTTTGACACATGGCTGGCTTTGGCCTTCTACTGTTCAATGCTGGTGCTCAACAAGGAACAGATTGGTAGAACCAAAAGCAACTCCTTGAGACTCAGATTCTAGGTCATTTCAGGATCTGGGTCTCTAAGATGAGAGTGATTATTATTATTATTAAAACCAGGCCTCCATGGAGTTACAAGTCTCACTGCAGGAGGTAAACACTGTTACACACAAAGCTCATCAAACCATGCTTTAAACTCATTCAATGTATCTGTATTTGTCATACTGTGAGGCAGTTAATTCCACTTGCTAACCATTCTCCATGCAAAGAACCTGCTCCTTATAAGAAGCTGCCTAAGTAGGGTGTGAGCAGGGGGCCTAAGGAGCAAGTGCTTTGCATGCTGTGTAGTTGGTAAGTGGAATGCATTGCCTGACATTGTGGTGAATGCAGATATATTATTATTATTATTATTATTATTATAACATCACACCTCCAGGGAGTCCAAAGACTCATCAAGGGAGGATATCTATTCTACAACTCTATGTCTCACTACTCCACCAACCTTCATCATCTAACACCAACACCATCTATCACTGACTACCACCACTAATACTCTCGCAGACAATCACAAACATCCATGCCCATGGCGGGATTCGAACCTGCAGCCTTTTGGCTGGAGAGCAGATACGCTAACCACTTGGCCAACCAGGCTGGCAAAAATTACTTGTGGTGGGACTCGAACCTGCAATCTTGGGTTTAGGAGACCGATGCCTTATCCATTAGGCCACAGGGGCATATATTCAATGATGGGCTACACTGTTACACACAAAGCCCATCAAACTGTGCTAACTTGACTCCATGGAGGTCTAGTGTTAATAATAATAATAATAATTATGCCTTTGCTCACACCCTCCTTATACAGTTTCCAGGCAGTTTATGCAAAATTTCTTCTGTATTAACTTGGTAACAACCCCTTACCAACTTAAACATCTCCATCATATCTCTTCCACTGCCCCTATTCATGACACTTTGCAAACTTCATTCTCCCAATCTGTCTTCATATCCCCATCCCAAAGACCAGTTACCACCTTTAGTTAGTCTTCTCTAGACTCTTTCCAATATATTCTCATCTCCATGAAAACAAGGGGGAACAAATCTGTGCACAATAATCCATATGAAGAATGATCAAAGCTTTATACAAAGCTTTATTTCTGCATGTTAAGGTCTTCTGTATCATTGCCACAACCTGATGTGATGACTTCACAACTTGTACAATGCTACCTCTGAACTTCAGATCTTTGTCCACCACCTCCAAGGTCTTTTGTCTCCTCAACTTAATTCCAAAATTTCTCCATCAAGTGTATATTTTGCATCTCATTGTTGCCAATTTCAGAACCTTACACTTTGTAACATTGAAATGACAGTTTCACACACTTGCCCATTCATACAATCTATTTAAGTCCTCTCAGTGTTGGAGATATACAATTCTTTGCATCATCTGTACCATCTATCCCAATATCATTAATACTCAAGTTAAATAACAATGGCCCCAAAACAGATGCCTGCAGCACACCACTAGTGACTTTCCTCTTCCGAGATACTGCACCCCAATACACAACTTGCTGATACCTATCTGAGAGCCAGTTGCCTATTCACCATAATTTATCATCCAATCTCATCTCATATTGAAATTCCTCACCAATGAAAAATGTTTTTATGCTGAAGCAGAGGCTGAGCAGTTAACTCAGTATCTTCATTAATCTGCTCCAATTTATTACCAACTTGTGGTGTGAACAATCTATCAAAGCCTTCACAAAATACATTCATCACCTTGTTATACAGTACATAAGTAAATTTGTTAAACATGACCTCCCTTTAACAAGCCCATACTGATAAGCATAGAGTACACTGCTGCCACCTTTTTATACTACTTCTCACTTACCTCTCCAATACTAAACTACAACTCCAGATAGTAAAACTGGCCTATAATCTGTAATCTGTAGTGGAACAATTTAACCTTCCTTCCACTCCTTTGGGACTTGTGCTGTTGCAAGACTCTTGTTAAACAGGTAGGCCAAGGCTGACACTACTCCCTGGAACATTCCCTTAAAACATGGTGATATGTATCATCGAGTCTGCCTTATCTCACTTACTTAACTCCTCATATACCTGTTGCTTACTCACCAGTAAGTCTTCTCTCGTTTCATTCTCTACACTGATTTCACACTGAGAATGAAACACTTGATGAATATCTTGACTATGTCCTCTGCAGCAGTTATCAATCTACTCCCCTCATCCATTAATATCATCTTGCCATAATAATTCTTCTTTATACTTGCTGCATATTGAAAAAAAATTCCCTATGGTTTTTCTTGGTCTGATTGATAATTTCTGCTTGTCAACTTGTGCTGCCTCCAAATTGACTTCTTCCAGATTTCATGCTTAATATCCTCGTTCATCCATTTGACTTACTTTATTCAACCTTATTAACCTTAGAAATACATTCACACATTGATGTTGTTAAATATCTTTTTGTTAGTTCCCAAACATTTATTTCTTTCCTGCTTAACTCCTCATTCCATGCTATAGCTCCAAGCTGTCTCCTAAGCTTCTTATAATCACTAGCCTTGTAATTCCACAATATCCTTTCCTGCATAAAAGTCTTCATATGGCTAGCCACAACTGAGGTGATCACTTCATGATCACTCTCACCAACTGGAGGGAAGTATGCCTCTAGTTTAAGTATAAATAAAGGATGATCTTTTTAGATAACCCACAGTTTTTGGAATCCTCAGACACTTTCAGCAAATTATTAAAGGTCAAAATCAGTAGCGACCCCTTCCATAATTCATGGTAATATGTATGTCTGAAAGAGGGTATACTGTGCACTATGAGATATTGAGGCAATCTAATGTGAAATCAACTGTTTCTATATACAAATGGCCTAGTTAGGAGATACTTCATGGGAAAATTTTGTTTGCTCATGCTTGGGTAAGGGATTAAAACAAGAATATAGTTTTTGTCAGATATAATATGTATTTACTGTTAGCATATTAGAAATCAAAATCAACACAGAACATTAGAGAGGAATCTTATTTCTCTCTAATATTCTCTAAACTGATGTGATGCAAAATTTTTTACATTCAACTATTCAAGGAGAATGTCAGAATTAATTTAACAAGTTAGCTTTCAGTCATATTATTGAAACCTTGTTGACCTGTGCTAACAAGAACTCATTGCTGTAAGTAATATCAGTATTAGTACTTATATACAGTACTATACAAATATAGTTATGAATGCTCATTGCTTACATAGTACTTAAAATGCTATGTGAGTAATGAATGTTCATATGAAATTAAATGAAAGATGTCATTCCAATATTTTCCTTACATTTGAATTATTTCTATAAACTGTTCTGCAATACTTCAATGAACAATAGCTTAAAATTCTAATATACTAAGCTGTGAAGGTTTCACTGTCATTAACAAATCATCATTAGATTTTTATGAATATAAGACTACTTTTTTGTGCATCAATAGTGTTTTGTATCAACAGTTAAACCCTATTTTGTTTAACTTATAGCTAAATAAAATAGAGTGGTAGAAAATTTTACCTGCAAAATAGAACATCTACACATCAGATACAGTTATTAGGTATCTGTTATCCATACAGGTCATATATCCCACCAGGAACCTGAAAATGAACAAGCAAACCAAACACTTGGAAGTCTGTCATTTCTAGTGGTGCAATTGTACACTCAGAGTATAGTAAAACTAGTTATCAGCATACCTGGGATCTCCATCCTATTAAAAAATTCAGGCTTCCGAAGACAATCCACATTGTGATGTTGAAAAGCTTTATATACCTCAGATCGAACATGCCTACCAAAATAAATGTCTTCTTTTATATAGTACTATACAGAATATTAATAAATTGCTATTAGTGTATTGCCTGTTAAATGAGAACCTAATGACTTAGTGCTTCAACGGGTGCATGAGTGTAGAGTCTGCCTACTGCTACCTAACGTATGAAATGTATTTTAATAACTTATACTGATCTACAAATGCTGTTATTGTTAATCAGGTAGGCTTAAAAATATTAAGCAACAATCACTAAAGGGAATCAAATTCTGAAAAAATTTCATAGCTACAGCCTCAAACACCATTATTTTATTATGTGGTATAACCACATAATAAAATATGGAATGTAAATAAAAGAAACTGTAGTTATATTGAACAGTCTTATTTTATGAAGACAACACAGTTGTGTTGAGAAACACACACAGCTTGTTAGAGGAAGCATATACACATTACGCTTCCTCTAACAGTTGAGAACACACACACACACACACACACACACACACACACACACACACACACACACACACACACACACACACACACACACACACACACACACACACACACACACACACACACAATGTATGCATGTAAGAATGAAATATAAAAAAAAAACCTGTGAATAAGCTTAAGGAGAAGTATTGTGTAAATACAGAGCAGTGAGTGAGTGGAATAGTTTGCTTTTAGGATTAGTGAGTGCATCTAGTGTGAATGAATTTAAGGGAAGGTTTGCTGGTTTGGATGATTTATTGCCTCCCTCGATGATTCCTTGATTCCCTGGAGGTCTCAGATAATAATAATAATAAAAGAATGGCTAGTGTGTCAATATAGGAACTCCCACGACGATTCATCTGACTCCATGGAGACACTCATTGTAATAATAATAACAAAATTAAGCCACCCAACTGATGAAATTAAGTTGCTTATTATATTTTTTGAGAATGTGAATTTGAATATATGATTATTGTTGGAATAAGTGAGACATAGTTGGATGAGGATGACATTTCAACAGGAATAGAGATGGAAGGGAATAATGTATTTCGTGAAGATAGAAAGGGTAAAAAGGGAGATGGGGTGCTACTGATGATAGAAAAAAGAGTTATGTCCATACAAGATAGAGATGCAAGGGGGGAAATAGTGGTAACTGTTTTGAGGCAACATGCACCAAAAAGTCAAAACAACATATAGGGAAATAAATTAAAACACTATGTTTATTTTTGAAGTAAAACTTTAACTTCAACATTTTAAAATATTATTTTTCTTGCTTTTCTGTTAGCAGAATCGTCGATGACAATAGCGAAATCTATTTCATAGTAATGTAGGTAATTCTTAATCAATTTTATTTAGAAAAACTCCTCTCACAACTAGTAACACTTACAGCAGTTGTGAGGAAAATTCGCAGTTGTATTACAATATTTGGAAATGAGCTCGAGACTGTATTTTAGAATTAACTGCAAAAGTTCAAAAAGGTTCCAAGTGCCGCCCGGGGCAGACCCCCCCCCCCCCAGCTATGCCACTGCTTCTGAGCGATTACCACATGATGTTGATAGCCAAACTACAGCAGATGAAATTGGATATTAGACTAGTGCATTAGATTGGAGATTGGCTGTCTGATAGGTATGAACAAGTTGTATATGAGGGAGCAATATCCCAGAAGAGGAAAGTCACTAGTGGTGTGCCTCAGGGATCTGTTTTAGGGCCATTGCTGTTTAACTTGTATGTTAATGATAATTACAGAATGATACAAAGTTGGGATGAGCTATGAAGAGTAGAGCAGATGTGGCCTTAGAAGAAGACTTGAATATACTGAGCGAATGGATACATGAGTGGGGATGCCAGTGCAATGTTGCAAAATGTAAGGTTTTAAAATTTGGAAAACAAAAATGGGATGTAGAATTTACCCTTTGTGTGTGGGAGATATATTGTTGGAGGTGGAAGAAATAAGAGATCTTGGGGTGATGTTGGATAAGGATCTGAAATTTAGAGGCCATATTGCCAAAATTGTGAGGACAACACAACGAATTCTGAGAATAATGAGGAGGATACTGACTTGTAGAAGCAAGGAGATTCTGGTTCCATTATATAAAGCTCTGATTAGGACACATATGGACTACTGTGCATAGATTTGGTCACCAGGTTTACAAAAGGATGAAGAGATGTTGGAGAGTGTCAAAAGGGGGGATTGACCAAAATAGTTTCTGATCTCTGAAATGTTGAATATGAAGAAAGATTGAGACGATGCAAGTTGCAGAGTCTAGTGGATAGGAGGAAGAGGGGTGATATGATAGAGACATACAAGTTAGTAAGGAGTTGTTATAGGATTAGTGTTGAAGAGGTTTTTCATAAAATGGTGAGAGATTGGGGAAGAATAAGAAGTCATCCCTGGAGGCTATATAAGGAGGGTGTGAGAAGCTTTTTTTTTTTTTTTTTTTGCATGGAGAGTTGTGAATGATTGGAGAGCATTGAGAGCATGGTGTCTGCAGAGAATTTGAATGTGTTTAAGGTGCAGTATGATGATCTGTGTGCGTATGACAAAAGGGACCTGCTAGATGAGTCTGTGACTCGATGGGGATCTTAGGATAATAATAATAATAATAATAATATATGATTAAATACTAATTCAGTGCAAGCTATGGGTTCCTGATGTCAATTATAACAACTTCCAAGAATGACTTCTTGTGACCCCCCCCCTTCCCCAGTAAGCACCCCTCAATAACTTATGTCTCTATTATTGTTTCCTCTTCTCCTATTTACCCTGCAATTGATACGCTCTCAATCAGTTATCCACTGCCGTGCTTTTAAGATTTGCATGTCAGAAAAAAAACTAGACAGCTATCTACACATAGATGTGATTGTTGTCTGATCAGAGCCAACATTTCTTATATTTTTTTCTTGACTGACACAGTACTCTTCATTTAATCATCAGCCAGTGAGTCCCAAGAATTTTAATAGCCTCTTCACTATCACTCCAAGATCCCTTAACTCTTCCACTTCTTCCACCTGCCATATACATTATGTGCTTTCCATCTCCATATTCCACAGTGCAGAACCTTACACCTAGGCTACACTGAACTGATAACAAATATCTCTATACATCAACAATCAATCCTCTTTCCGACTCTGCATTCATACGTTATCAGCAAGCAGCAGTTCTTCCCAAACCATCTGCATCATCGTCATCAGTGGTTCTAAAAGGCCCTTAAGTACCCATCACCTTTCAGGTATCTTTGAATTTCATAACCATAATTATAGGATATGGTGTTTAGCCCAATGCCTATAAGCAGGACTCGGGAAATTATGCAAAAACCTACTTACCATGAAAAAAAAAATAGTCGGCCAAGCCACATCCTCATTTTTTAATTATTATGTCCTATTAAGTCAATAGGAGTTCAAATAGGAATGATTTGTGGTTCTATATCATTGTTTGCAGCATATTTCCTTTATGCAAGAACTATTCTAAAAAAGGAGAAGTCAATAAATAATAAGAATAGGAAGAACATTAAATTCTTGGGAAAATATTGATTTTTTGGAAAATATAACTTGTTAAATTAATTTTTGTTATTAGAATGGCCCTTTATATTAAACATATTGTTTTGTGTGTGTGTTTCTTAAAGTTAAAGATTTTGTTTAGAAAGGATCAAAAACCTGAGTTTGGAGATAAAATCCTTTCTCTTTGACATGAGGCTAAGTAACTCACCTTCAATTGAAAAGTCCTGATAAAAATTCTTTACGTCCTAGATGCGATTCAAATCCCATCCAAATGAAGTGCATCTCAATAAAACTGACTGAGCTACACAGGCCCTCAAACCATCTACAGTATCATATATATATATTTTATGTTGCTCCCACTGAAAGGTTATTAGAAACCTATAGTACATTTTGTACCGTGGGTGGCCTAAGGATTTTTTTCCCTATTTTTATCAATTTTATATTTTTTTTGTATTTTTAATTTATTTTTTACATAGTCTGGAAAACCTGCTCTAGAGACCAAATATGGAACTTTTCCAAGCCATTTTAGGCCTCTAATAAGCAGAGTAGTAGTAGTCTCATACTGGATGATGAAATTCATCTTCCACCTAAAGATAATGACAAACGTCCATACCCACAACTGGAATTCGAACACACAGCCTGTTGGTTGGAGAGTGGGTAACCTAACCACTCAGCCAACCAGGCCGGCAAAGGTTGAATTAGGTAGTCAGAACATTGTCCACTTTCCACCTGTTACTATTCTCCTATCAGACTGCCCCTCCACATACAAAACTCTTTGATATCATTCTCTTAGCTAGTCTTATCTAATCAATTGTTAGAGTTCATCTGTTAGAGTTAAGCATTACTTTGCCATTGGAAATCTGTTAAATACCTTTGCAAAATCCAGAAATACAGCACTACATTATACATGTCTGTGGTATTTCTTTATTTTATAATTAAGCAACTGCTGTCACTTGATTATAAAATGTAATTTTAGTGACCTAACTAAACATCCCTTAAAACCCATGCTAGTTTTTGTAAATAAACACGTTCTCTTCCATCCAATCGTATATCCCAGTCTTAATCAAATTCTCCAAAACCATAATCACTTCTCCAGAGATGAAAACAGGTCTGTAGTTCGATATGTCAGCACATCAACTTTATGCAATGGCACTATTTTATCTCCCTTCAATTCCACTGGTACTCTTTCAAGACTCTCGTTAAATAACCATATAAGTACCATAGCACATTTGAAATGTTCAGAATATTCTGAACATTTCAAGTTGACTCACTTTTACTCTGACAGCTAATTGTCCTCTTCTAAAAATATATGAAGTATCACTACCATTTTTTCATGTGAAACCCACTCACCAACAAAAGATTGTAAATCTATCATACATCAGTACCATGGCTAAGGAATAGATAATCTGGAGATTCTGTTCTAGAAACCCAACATAAAACTTAACAAGACACTCTGGTTTCCAATAAGGAGGGATGGTCTTGCACCATACATTGAATTTTAACTACCACCTAAAGACATTCACAAACACCCATGTCACAGTGGGATTTAAACTTACAGCCTATTGATTGAAATGAAGCACCACTTAGCCAACTAGGCTGGAAAAACAGAAGTGCCCCAAGTGATGAAAATGCTGTGAAACACTTTAAAAAAGTGATTAGTTATTGCATATCCTGCACCAGTTACTTTATGATTAACTTCATCCAGTCATTTTTCTATAATGATTTCTTTCCTATTCTTCACATTAAGGAAAAATTCTGCAGGATTTATTTTTGTTTGCTTCTAATCTTTATCATATATTATTCCTTCCTTACTAGACCTGTAACTTTCCTAGCTCGTACTTGATATTTTTCATGCAGCTGTTTAATATTTTTCCTTTTGTATGTGTGCCTGCATTCACATCACTCTCAGGCAATATAATCCATTCACTAACCCTTCTTCCTGCTTCTTATGCCCATGCTAACACTCTACTTATACAGTTTCCAGGAATGACATCTTGTTTTTCCTATCTTCCATTCTATGAAAAATCTCTTTCACATTAACCTAGTAACAAGTCCTTATCAACTTATATCTCCTAATGTTTGTATTTCATGTAAATGAATACCAGATGATAAAAGAAAATAAAGCTCAACTTTTTTTTAACATACTTAAATGAACTTATGTAGAACACGGAGGTGCTCAAACCAAGTGCTATTTCTCATGAAATAGCTCAACATGTCTAGTTAGTAGATAGTGCTCTTGATAAGTCATACACACTGTAAAAAAGGTTTAACACATGTTTTTATCATTTCATGCTTCATTAATTATAATAAATGAAGTAATTAGGTCAAGAGATAAATTTTTACTTGTGCTAAGTAGTACACATTATTTGCACACCTTCCACAGCCTATTTACATTGTGATATATTTAGTCACATAATAATATTTTGTTATATGTGCTTATTAGTAATATGTTTATCCATATTACACATTCTTTTCAAAAATATATTATTGGTTTCAACTCTCTCTCTCTTTTCCCTTATTTTGCTTATTGATCTGCTATATGTATGTACTGAAAAATGTGAAAGATCTGTGGACTGTTTGGCTAAACGAGAAGAATGAAAACATTAATGTATATGAAAAGTGTCTAGATAGACTAGAGCGATTAGGAATGGTAGCAAACATCAGGACCGTAGAAGAAGAGCTTCGGCAGGAGTTCGTGAAAATGAAAAGCGACCTTCATCTCCTGCAAGAGGAATTGAAAGTGTGCTCAGTAAGGAGGTTCAGGATATTAAGACTGGGTTAAATGTGTTGAACAGAGAAATTAGGACTATGGAGATTACTTTAGCTGAAGTAACTAGAACAGGTTTGAGTAAGACAGAAAGTCTTTGGTGAATGATGAAGTAATGAATAGTATGGAAGTGATTGGGAGTCAATAAAATGAAGGCACAAGAGATCTAAAAGAAATGAGATGCTGTGAAAGTGAAGGACTAACAGCACATAAGTAAAAGAGTGTTGAGGGAAAGTAATGAAACTGGGAGAGTCGTGCTGAATAGTGTAGAAAATGAGGCTGTGAGTGACGCTTGTTTGAATGAAGTTATGAGTGGTATAATATATGCTGATTCAATGATTAAGGATATGGAGAGTCATATGCCTGAGGAGTGCTTGTCTGGCAGAACAATAGAGAGAGTGACTTTAGCAATAAAGAGAGGGCATGATGCAGAAAAGATTATGGTTATGGTGGGTACAAATGACCTGAGTGATAGTATTAATCGAGTAGCAAAAGATTTAAGAACATTGTTAGATATTGTGAAGAAGAAAAGTGTCAAAGGGAGGATAGTATGTGTGTGTATGTGTGCTGCCTCGTTTTGACAATTATGAGTTAAGTAGACGAGCGATGATAATGAATGATATGATTGCAAGAATGTACAAAAAAAAAGAGGTCTCGAATTTGTTGATGTCTGGAACGTGTTTGAAGGCAAAAGACAGCTGCATGCAAGAGATGGGGTTGCATCTGAGCATGGAAGGGTGATAAGCGTTTGAAGAAGTTACTGTTTTCTGAACAAGTCGAAGTAACTGGGCAGGGAAACTAAAATTGAAAAGGTTGAGTGTACAAGGGAGAAACTTATGCAGTGAATGTATATTTTGATCCTTTTTTGTGGAATAATTTGAAGAATAGAGTGGATAAAAATCACATGGGACTACTGAAATTAGTAGAATGTATATCAGTTCTAAAGCTGGTACAAGAACTAAAGGGAATCTGCAATTTTTGTATGCAAATGCAAGAAGCATTCGGAATAAGAGGGAAGAATTTTTGGCATTAGTCAGTGCAATCTCACCAAAAGTTGTAGGCACTAGTGAAACTTGACTGTCAGCAGAAGATGTGGGTACTGGAATTGAATGTGATGGGTACAGTATTTTCAGGGTGGATAGAGAAGATAGAATGGGGAAGGAGTACTGTTGATGATAGCTGATGAGTTGCAGCCAAAGAAATTAGTATATCAAGAGGATAGACGTGTGAATGATAGTTCATTTGAAATAGTGACCAATGTAACCCAATATACAGTTGGTTGCTGTTATAGGCCAGAGGGTACAGGGGGTGATATTGAATTCATGCATCAGCAAATTAGTGCAATAAGTGCAGGGTTAGTGATTATTATGGGGGATTTTAATTATGGTGATATCAATTGGAAGGAGGAAATATCACGTGGCAAAAAGGAAATGGAATTCATACATCTTCTACGAGATAATTACTTGAAACAGCACATAACTGAAAGAATATGTAGTGTGAGAGTGTTGGACCTGGTCATTGGTTTAGAGGATACATGCATAAGTAAGGTGTCCTCGTTACCTCCAAGGTTGCAAAATTTGTAGATTTCTCTCTTAAGAAGGGGTATATGTGGAACTACAGGTTAGGCAATTATAACAAGCTTCAGAGTGAGCTTGCAGCCATCCCATGACAGAGCATATTGCAGGGGAAAGATGTTAGCAGTGAAAGGATAAAATCAGCAGGTATCTGAGGAAGGCAATATCAGAATGTATTTCCATGGTCAGGAAGACAAACAAGATAGGTGTTAGATGAATGAGTAGTAGTAGTAGTAGTATCAGGCTTGATCTGCAAAAAAAAAGAAAATGTTATGGAGAATTTACAAGGAGAAAGGCGATCGGTACACCCATAAGCAGTACAAGGCTCAAGCTAGGAAGGTTACTAGCATAGTAAGAAACACTAAATCAGATTATGAGAAGACCTTAGCCAAGGAGATCAAGGGTAATCCCAAAGAGTTCTTCCGCTATGTGGCAAGTAAAAGGAAGAATGACTTTGGAAGGATAACCTTAATGGGTGCTGATGGTATTGAGGTGACCAATTCAGATGTAATAGTAGAGTTACTGAGTGATCACTTTTCAAAAGTCTATCACCCATCACCCAAGTGAGGATATCTCTGTACCTATAGCAATAACTATTGTGAGAATGGAAGTTAATAAATCAGAGGTACTTAGTATATTGCAGAATTTAAATGCAAACGCTACTGTAGGTTTAGATGGAATATCAGCTCAGGTGTTGCATGAATGTGCAAAGGAATTGTCAACGCCTCTTACTTGGTTATTTAACTTAAGTATGAACTCTGGCATGGTCCCCAGGGAGTGGAAGAAAGGCAAAGTGGTTCCTTTGAATAAAGATGGCTCTAAGACTGCAGCAGTTAATTACAGACCAATCACCATCTCGGGAGTGATAGTAAAAATATTGAAAAAGTTGGTTAAGGACAGAATTCAAAAATGGGTGGATCAGAATATGATACTCTATAGGGGCCAATGTGGTTTTGTTAAAGGTCGATCCTGCTTTAGCAATTTATTAACTTTTTTTAATAGAATGACATCTGAGTTGGACAAGGGAAATGGCTACACAGTGATATTACTGGATTTTGCTATGGCTTTTGACAGGATATCCCCCATGGGCTACTGTTGAGCAAATTAGAGCAGATGGGGATGGATACTAAACTGGTGATATGGATAAGAGAATGGCTCATGGAGAGATACCAGAAAGTAGTGTATGGAGGAGCAGAGTCCAGGATGAGGCAGGTGACAGTGGTGTGTCTCAGGGTTCTGTGCTTGGACTGTTATTATTTAATTTGTACATAAATGATATAGGAAATGGCTTGAAGATATTCAGTTGTTTGCTGATGATGCAAAGTTGGGTAGCGCAATAAAAAATAAAGCTAATGTTGAGAGTTTGCAGGATGATTTGAATAAGTTGGCAAAATGGACAAAAGGTAATGGATGTCAGTTCAATGTTGAAAAGTGTAAAGTTATGCATTTTGGGATTAAAAGATTACCAGCTGTATACCACATTGATGGAATGGTACTCCAAGAGATTGATGAGGCTAGGGACTTGGGGGTGGTGGTGGATAGGGAGATGAAGTTCAGAGGGCACACTGCCAAGATTGCACATAGGATTACTTGGTTATTGAAGAACACACACACACATCCAGAGATAAAGAGGTTATTATTCCCCATTATAAGGCGTTGATACTTCCATATTTGGATTACTGTGCTCAAGTCTGGTCACCTGGATTCCTTGGAGATGAGAAGGTTGTGGAGAGGATTCAGAGGAGAGTGCCTAAGTTGGTGAGTGATGTAAAAAATGCTCCCTACATTGATAGACTGAGAACTTGTGGATTGCAGAGGTTGGTTGATAGGTGGAGAAAAGGGGGATATGATAGAAACATTTAAATTACTAAAAGATTTTTATAAGATTGATGCAGGGGAAATATTTCAGCTGTGTGATAGTGATGGAAGAACAAGAGGTCATCCCTGGAAATTAAGGAAAAGTGTGGTTAACAAGGGTGTGAGAACTAGATTTTTTGCTTGGAGGGTGGTGAATGAGTGGAATGCATAGCCTGACTCAGTTGTGTGTGAGTTCTTCGTCTGTAAATGAATTCAAGAACAGGTATGATAGATATTGTTTTGATAGTTTGGGTCTCCCACAATGAGTCTACTGACTCCATTCAGATACCCATAGTAATAATAATAATAATAATAATAATAAAAATAATAATTGATAAAAAATGCTAGAACATCATCCTGCTGCGGACAATGTTTTGCCGGCCTGGTTGGCGTATCCACTCTTCAGCCAAAAGGCTGCGGGTTCGAATCCCACCATGGGCATGGATGTTTGTCATTGTCTGGGAAAGCAATAGTGGTGGTAGTTGGCCGTAGATGGCTTTGGTGTTAGATGATGAAGGTTGGTGGAGTAGTGAGACATTTTAGTTGATGCCCTCTCTCGATGAGTCTTTGGACTCCCTGGAGGTGTGATATAATAATAATAATAATAATAATAATAATAATAATAATAATAATAATAATAATAATAAATACAGTATTGAACCACTACATTTAATAAGTGAAGAGTGTCCTTACTTGTGCCAGCTAACAGGATTCTCCCATAGTTCATAAACTGAATACATACTGATTTCTTTGAACCATCGTACACCCACACTAAAATAAAACAGTACTTATTAGAGCACATTATAAACACTTTGGGAAGATGGGAAGAGAAATAGAGAAAGATGAGGATAAAATAAAGAATGCACAATGAATGTAACAGACTAGACAACAGCAAACAAAAAATGCTACAGTATAATAAATATGAGAGAATACATAAAAAATAGTTCATCCTATATCTAAAATATGCTTACCTAAAGTATTCTGAATAATACCATATAATAGGCTATCAGGCTGATCTGTACTAAAATTTATACTTCCCAACAATGATTATTAAAACTTTTATATGCAAAAAAAAGTACATATATATATATATATATATATAAGGTTGGATAATAATATACACACACGGACAAAGAAATTAGCGCACCAAGAAAGAAGCATAGGATTCAACTGAAATTTTATTGGTGTAATGATACAGGTGAGTGATAAACATGATGGCAAAAACAGAGCTGAAGGAAAATTACAAAGGGATCTGTGGTAGCAATCCATTCATCATCAATAACACGTTGCACCGCCTTGCGGCGTTACATGCTGCAATACGGTCCGGCATGGTGGCGAACAGGCACCTGATGTTGTCCTGCAGCAGACTGGCCCACACGTGTTGGATGCTGTGCTCCAAATCCCAGATATTGCAGCACGGCGGGAGCTGCCGTTTCAGCTGCTCCCAAACATGCTTGATAGGGGACAAGTCCGGGGTGCAGGCAGGCCATGGATGTCTGTACACGATGTAGGCAGGCCTGAGCAACCCGAGCCATGTGCAGACGGGCATTATCCTGCTGGTATAGCGCTCCTGGTATCCCAGCCAGGAATGGGAGAACGTGGGGCCGTAGGATGTTGTCCACATACCACTGCCCTGTCAATGCGTCACGTACCACTACGAGGGGTGATCGGCTATCGTAGGCTATGGCTATCCAGAACATAATGCCTGCAGTGCAGGAGGTGTGGTGCTCGATAGCAAGGTCGAGATTGTCGTTGACCAGGGCCCTCCACACCCGGACACGATGATCATCTATCCCCAAGACGAAGCAGCATTCATCGCTGAAGACCACACCTCACCAGTCTGTGGCATTCCACGTCGCTCTCACCTGGCACCACTGCAAACGGAGTCGGCGATGTTGCAGTGTTAATGGGAGCACACGTAAGGGGCGCTGGGATCGTAGATTTGCCTCCGCGATGCATTGGGAAATGGTTTGTGGGCACACAGGAGCCCCTACATCTGCCTGTATAGTGGATCGGGTCACCGTGGGATCCCTCTGTGCTGGCCGCACAATCCGTTGGTCCTCCTGATCCGACTGGTGCTGCTCTGTCATATGGCAGTGCCAGAACATCTCCACAGCTCCCAACATTGTCAGACGGTATGGTCAAAACAGTTCATGTGCATGCCTATACAGCATGCCTACCACCCTCTGGTTTTAAGTTGCTTGAATCAATGTTTCTGGCATCTACCCGGCATTATTGTCACTCTGTACTCTAGCTTGCGTCGGCCAGGGGTTTTCGCTTTAATCGGCTATTGACTACATGCCGGCTTTATAAGGCTGCCAGTTTGTGTTTGCAGCGCCACTGCAGGGTGTGTATGCACAATCGCACCAAACTTGGATCATTTGCATACCACCCGGCACTCTAGCTATTTGCTTAGTTTCGCCATTGTACCATGTTTTCTTCCAGGTGCGTTAATTTCTTTGTCCGTGTGTGTATTTTTTTAATGGCAGTCTTACCTATGAAAGGTTATAAGACTATAGCACATCTTAGTACAGTGAGTGGGATTAGATAATCTAAAATCCATATTCTGGAGACCAACAATAGTTTTTTCAATTCACTTCAAACCTCCAATAAGCAGGGTGACAGACAGATAGTTTTGTCTGTCACCCTGCTAGTAGTAAAGTAAAGATAAGTAAAGTAAAGATCATCTAGTAGTAAAGATAAATGTCCATGTGATAGAATTAAACCCTAGGTTTGTAGGCTGGAGAGCAGAAACACTATCCATTCAGCCAACCAGAATGACAACTAGATTATTTCTCTGAAATTTTTACTTTATCACTAATAGTTATTGGTCACCTTCAGAATATACATTTATCTCGACTTTGTACATACCAACTTCGTCCATAGCTTAGATATTGTCAACACCTTCAAGATGAGATCTTTCAGTTCTGGCAAACGGGAAAAGTCAGATGGGAAAAATATTTGGTGAGTATAGTAATTATTTCAACTTTTGTTTTGACCAAAAACTGCCTTACAGAAAAGGTGTATGGGAATACACGTTGTTGCATCTTTCAGTATATTTAGTATAGAAACCTATTGAGCCAATTTTTTAGGGTCATGAATGGTGGGCATTGTGACAGTAGGAAATGGGAGAATAAAATATAAGTGAATCATTTCTTAAAAAGAAAAAATTAACATTTATGTATAGGTACATAAATGTTAATTTCTTTTCTTTTCTTTCTTTTTTTTTTTTTACAATTCACTCCATATCTTTTTCAAGAGAGAAAGAGAAAGAGAAAGAATAACATTTTGATAGCCATATAACCCTCAATGACCATATTATTCTATTTGCTGATAAAATAATATGGTCATTAAGGGTTATCTGGCCCTTGTCTGGGTTGAAAATTAGATATGGTAATAATTTAATCAACAAAAGAGTAGGATATGAACAGAAATTTTATAAAACACCAAAATTCTTATGACAAAACCTGTATGAATTTTGTGGAGGCTGCAGAACTTGTGGCAATTCAGGCAAGTTTAAATACGAGTGTCTATGATCCATTAAACATCATGTTGATAGAGGCTGAGATAGGATTCAACATGTTATTTGCTATCACATCCCTTCCACTTCTCATGTTAGTTGTCTTGATGTGAGGTCATGTCTGTACTTAAGTAAGCTAAATTTGATAATGAAATGCTCCATTTGGTCATTTTGTTAAAGGAGTGTGCCATGAATTTGTTTATTCCAGATCATCTCAAAAGTAAATTATACATGCCACGAAATTATATTATTATTTAATCCTTCACCCAAGTGTAAACAAACAAAATTTGTACATGAAGTATCTTCATGGCTAGGCTGTTTGTATATAGAGACTGTTGCTGGACTTTGCTGGAGATGCAAATAAAAATCACTCTTTGACATTCACCCCTGATTCAATTAGTTATGTAACTAAGCTTCTCTAGGATTTGGTTCTGCTATCGCATTCAATCCCCTTTCACATACCATACTCCTTCTTCACTATTCTCATCACCTGGGTTAACTGTGTCTTATATTCTTCATGCTGCTAAGAGGTACACTGTTCTTTATATCTCCTCCATAAAATTCTATGCCATCAGTATATGATCTGAAATGAGTTCCAGACTCTAGTGATTTATCTCCTCTTTAACTGATTATGCCACATCAGATCACTAATCTGTAATCTGTTTCTTTAGTTTGTGATGGTCTCATACTCTGTAAGTCCACAGATCCTTTTTGTTCAGAGAAGTTTGCACCTGATGGTACTATGGTAACTTCTCCCCAGTTCTGCAATTTACATTCTCTTGAGCTTTTTACTATCCTGAAATTCCCTTAGTTATCCAACCCTGTACCCTTTCTGGAAATTATGTGTTACCATGAAACTAATTTGCAGTCAAATATGTGCACAGTAGTGGAGGTGTAGCTGAACAAAGTTGTATACAAGAACAAACAATCTTTGTCCCTGTTTCTCAGTATTTTCTTCACAATAACAGTAGTCTTTGGGTTGTCCCCATCATCTTTACAACGTGCCCTTGGAACTTCAACACTATTCATTATTGTTCCAAGGTCCTGTGTTGTCTCCACTTGCAATGCATCTCTTTCATTTCTTTATTCCTTAAGTTTAGTTGAATTAATTCCTTATGCTGAATTAATATCCCATTCATCTGGCAATATTTCCAGGCAGTTCAAATCTTGAACAGCTGCCACTTCAGCTACATTTGTGTTAATTCTCCCCAGTTTTGCATCATCAGCAAACGACTGAATATTTCTTCCCCAAACTCTTTATAATATTATTTATGTGTAAGTTGAACAGAAGACCAGCGCAGAGCTCTGTATATCCCACTTGTTTGCTCTTCTGCTTTCTGACAGTGCTCCACCATTCAATATACAATTCTTTGATATCTTTCTCTCTGTTAGTCTTCTACCTATCCACTAGTCTCCTATCTGCATCCATTTGTTACAGTTTAAACACTAACTTGCCATGTGGCCATGTGTCAAATGCATTTGCATATTTCAGAAATACCACAGTATATACATTCTCTTTATCAATTTCTTTTGTTACACTATTACAAAATGTAACAAGATTACTAATATATGAACATCCTTTAATATACCCTAAATGATTTCTACAAAACTATAATTCCCATTAAAAAAACAAACTGGTAGAAATAAGAAATAGCCAATGGCTTAAAAGAAATAAAGAAATAAAACAAGTAGATATTGATATTCTTTTAGTGGAATAGAAAAACAATGCATATAATAAATATTGTGAAAAATTCAACTGATAAAAAAATTAATTAAACCTTTTTTATACGAAAATTTAATATTTTCTATGGCCTAGTTTTCCTAAGTTTTTCAATTAATGAATATTCTTTTTTCCAAGTATCAGCTTTAGCCTAAAAACTTACTAAAGACATCCTCCAGCCATTCTTGTTTCTTCTAAGTATGTCTGGAGAGACTTCTTAAATTCTTCTAACATTTCTTCTTCAGGAGACAGGTTTTGTTGAACTAAATATAGCTATGAGTAAATTATGCATTGTAGGGTTAATTTAATTTTATTTATTTATTATATAATAAACAAGGGAATGTTTAATATATTTTATTTAATTTATATTCATTTTTATTTATATTTAACTGCAACTAGTAGCATATACAAAATGAGTGGGAGAAGTAAATTTAATTTTTTTGAGACTCCAGTAATAATTTTTGAGAGTTTAAATATGTGTTGTAGCACATTCCGTCAAATATGCACCTGAATTATAAAACTTTTTATGAAAATAAAGTATGCACTATATTTAGTTTCAAAATTATCTAATTTTATTTTACTCTTAATGCATGCTTAGCAGGCCTGTGCAGCTCAGTGGAAGTGGCACTTGCGTCTCTGCGCTTGGTCGCTTGAAGTCAGACTTAAGTTCAAGTCTAGTCGCCGACTGGAGGAACTTTTTCTAAGCCTTTCTTCGACCGATTCCTGAGTTAGTCGATCTCTGGCATGGGCAAGCGGGTTTTTCCACCTGGTTACTTGGGTTTTTGTCCCGTAAACTCAAGAAAATCAACCACAGTACCCACATTATTTGAGATAACACATCCTGTTAGGGTTAGATACCAAGAGATGGCAGCACTTGTTTGCCAGCCTCTTCATCAGTGGCTGCTATAATCAGTGATAGACATGGGCCAGCTATCTCTGATTGGCTACCGGTGGAGATTGAATTGCCTACTCAGTCTCCAAAAGCTAGATAAGGTATAAAGGCCTCGCCTACTCCCTATAAGGGAATAAAAAGGTGTTAGCTGATTTTTTTTGCATGCTTAGTTAGAAAATATCAGAATCAAATTATCTGCAGTCAAATTCTTCACAAAATAAATATCTTTTAACTTACCATTTTATTTTCAGCAATATCAACATCTGTTTCTGTTGGTCGTTTGAAGCTTGGCTAAAAGAGGTCACATAAAGTTTTGTTTAGTATATGCACATGCAATATATTTTATAAAAGCAAGCAAATGTCAAGGTTTGCTATCGTAATATCATTTATCATCATTATTTAGAAATCTCCAAGGAGTAACAAGATTCATCATGGGCTCTCAAGTAATGCACTCCATTTACTGCCTACTTTTGAAAAATTTTGTTTTCATTTCTTTCTTAACCATACTCTTACTCAATTACAGTGGCATACCCAAAGGGGGGGCAAGGGGCCCTGCATCCCCTTCCCCAAAGAAAAAAGGAAAAAAACACTAGAAAAATTTCCAAAAATCTTTTTCTAATTAATAAAATTTATTTTTTTATTTATGTTGTGTCATGTCTTCTATTTCTATACTACTTATGAATTAGCAATCAATGCAGATGCTTAGTGTGTATTCTCAAATCGTCTACTCATTCCCCCTCCCAAGATTAAACCCTGAGTGCACTACTGCTCAATTATGACCTGCTAATTACTAAAAAAAAAAAAAAAAAAAAAAAAACATTACAAAGACTGCTTAAACATGTCTCCTGTTGACTCCCTGAATTATTAAAAAACTCAAACCTTTTAGTCCCACCCCCCCTCCCTCAGATATATGGTCTACCTACAATTCATAAATCCAATAGACTTCTCCATCCTATAACAAATGCTACAACTCCCCGTTCCTTTAAATTAACCAAAAGTAGTTCCCTTTCTGACACCTCGACTTAACGGAAAAGTGTTTTACTTCTATAACATCACTGATCTCTTCAATGCCATCTATACCAGTTATTTGGAAAGGCACCATATATAATTCGACCAACCTTTTCGACCAATCGACCAACTATTGCCGACAAAGGTTGGTCGATTGGTAGAACCTCTGCTACTAATGGCTCAGTTAAGTAAGTTTGAGCGCGGTTAGTAGTTAGAAGGGGACCAATCGTTCGATGCTGTTGGCACACTCTCCCTCGATGAGTCTTTGGACTCCCTGGAGGTGTATAATAATAATAATAATAATAAACAGATAGAGGATACAGTCATGGGGATTCCCTTTCTCAGCCAATTTCTATATGGTGCATTTGAAAAAACATGCTCCTGATACTGCTGTCCTTAAGCTTTCTGTGGAGCTAAGATACACTGATGATGTGTTCTTCATTTAGCCACATCACTCAGACACATTATACTCTTTCCTGCTCTATCTTAATAGCCAACAGCCCAGAATCCAGTTCGGTATAGAAAAAGAAATTCATTTATTTTTTTGTAGACACTCAATTCACATGTCATCCCAATAGCACTCTTTCTTTTTCAATTTACAGAAAACCTACTCATGTGGGTATATACATATGCAGACTCTTTCCCCCTCCAAACAATACAGTATTTAAAAAAAAACAACAACCTTTCTTAATAGGACCTCCAACCTCTGATCAACCAGGCTTTCTTTACAACTAAATACTTCTTTATTTACTGCACCATAACTTTATTTGCTGTATCCAACTTACAGTACCAAAAAAAGAACAAACAAAATAACTGTTCCTCCCACCACCTCATATTCCCTTAACATACAAATTACAGTAGTGCTATCACTGTTCCCTCTATACATGACACCTCAGAAAAAACAGCAAGACCTTTAAAGAAATATAATATCTGCACTGCTTTCAAACCTCATATGAAGCTGGCTGCCATTATCCACACTCTCCTAAGGACCGACTCCTTCTCACCCCCCCCACTCTCTGTCTCAGATATGTACAGGGTCCTTTGTTCTTGCAACTTGTTGCATTGTGTCAAACTGGGAGATTTGCTAACATCTGCTGCTTGAAGAATGCAAGAAATACATCTGCCATCACAACTATAGTCTGTCAGGTCTAGCTGACAATACTTTGGATACCTTGAAGTCATATGAAAAAAAAAAAAAAAACTACTGTGCTCCGCTGAAGAAAATACAAACTCTTGAAAGATATATATATATATATATATATATATATATATATATATATATATATATATATATATATATATTTGGAAAACATATTTTAGCTACAGGTAGCAGGTTCTCACTGATAACAAGAGGAGCAAGATCCTTTGCTTGGTTAGAAGGTTAATTTATTACCGTCAGACTATTACCAGAAATTGTACATCCTTGTTCTTATTGATAGTTTCCACATCAGCAGGTTTCAATACAGTCTGGGGTTTTAGATATATCATCTCCAGGCTTGCACTCAGTTATAATTTCTCTGAATGAGCTTCATGCATCACTAGTAAATTTCCTTTTTTTTTTTACCCTTTTTTTTAAGGTGTGAAATAACAGTGGTCTGTTGATGATATAGAACTACTTATATTTTATTCTGTTATATAGCTACACTGATATTAAATGTAGTTCTGAATTCTTATAGTTCTGATCATAGGCTAAATATTAAACTCTGGTTTAATATGTGTCTTGTGTGTTTAACTTGGAATCCCCAAATTTGGTGATTATACTTGATAAACCACTGCACTTGAATTTTGCTAACAGAACTTGAACTGCTATGCAAAGGTTGGTTGATTGGTAGAGTCTCTGCTACTAATAGCTCAGTTAAGTAAGTTTGAGCGCGGTTAGTAGTTGGAAGGGGACCAATCGTTCGATGCTGTCAGCACACTCTCCCTCAATGAGTCTTTGGACTCCCTGGAGGTGTCTAATAATAATATCATTTTCTGTTCAATTTGTTCTTTTGAAATATTTAGCTTCAGAGAAATAAACAAAAATTTATACAAGTCATAATACGTTATTCCAGAGCAACCGAGGGAGTACAGTAGTTTAAAGCTAATCTGTTTAAAGATTTTACTGAGTGGAAAGAGGGCAAGATTGCTCCATTGCATAAAGATGGAAGCAAAACAGATGTTTTGAATTACAGACCTATTGGATTTCTGGAGTGGTTGCTAAGGTTTTCTAGAGACTGGTTGGAAAGAGGATACAGGATTGGGTAGATAAAGAAAAACTTCTGTGTAGAGGTTAACATGGATTTGTTAAGTTATTTTCCTGGGGGGGGGGAGCTCTGGAAAAGGTTCAGGAACACATGACAAAAGCAGTATCGGGTTTGTGAAACATTGACTATGATGACAGATCTGGAATGCAAATTGAAGAATTAATGGAAAATAGTCAGAATAGGAGTAATATGATTGACGCCATGCACAGTGCGGTGGGGAGCGGAGGGGGAGGTACTCCCGGGCGGCACTTTGAACCTTTTTCAACTTTTACAGTTAATTCTAAAATACAGTCTCGAGCTCATTTCCAAATATTGTAATATAACTGCGAATTTTCCTCACAACTGCTGTAAGTGTTACTAGTTGTGAGAGGAGTTTTTCTAAATAAAATTGATTAAGAATTACCTACATTACTATGAAATAGACTTCGCCAATGTCATCGATGATTTTGCTAACAGAAAAGCAAGAAATATAACATTTTAGAATGTTGAAATTAAAGTTTTACCTCAAAAATAAACAGAGTTTTAATTTATTTCTCTTTACGTCATTTTGACTTTTTGTAGTATTTTTGGTGTGTATTGAGAGGGGCGACAAACCACTGCGCATGCATACTGTTAAGAAGAGCTTATCAGACAGATATCAGAATACTTTTCAAAGGGTTGAAATAGCGGGAGTGGAATAAAGACAACAAGTAATTCTTAGAAATTGTGTAAAAGCGTAGCGTAAGAAAGTGAGGCATAACTTTTTTTTTTTTTTTTTTCATCCAGAGTACCTAGTGATTTATAAAACAGAGAGCGTAAATAGTTACTTGAAGTAAAAAAAAAAAATATATATATATATCTATTTTTTTTTTCATTTTTTGATAATTTCATGGAGATAATTTATTACACTCACTTGGTCGGAAAAATATCAAGCACAGTCCTTTATATGCCCCCCCCCCCCTCGTTGTCAAAAATAACAGTAGAAAAAGTAAAACAGACATGTTGTTTGGTGCCTTTTATATACACTGTAATGAATGTTCGTACTCACGTCTCATACGTATACAGTATATTGCTTTTCCAGCTGATACAGCGTATTATCCACTTCTGTTTTAGACATAATTCAGAGTACTCTGACTGAATACAGTAGAAAAATATAATCCAATAATGAATTTAATTATTATTTAGATATGACGAAATGCTTATGACAATAAATTACACGATAACCACATTAACTTAATTTAAACACATTTAAACACATGAACTTAATTTAATTACTTAATTAATTTCATCAAAGTTAATTAAGTAATTAACTTTGATGAAATGTAATGAAAGTACAGATATTTTGTACTGAAAATAACAGTACATCATCACCAGTGCATAGAAACAAGCAAATCAAAGAAACGGGAATACAAGATACATACAGGAGTCGGTGGTTTACCAATTAAAAACTGTTGCCGCGCGCTAGAAATTAATGTTAATAAACAATATTATTAAAAACTATTTTATGAAACCATCAAAAATAGTTTTTAATAATATTATTTATTAACATTCATTTCTAGCACGCAGCAACAGTTTTTAATTGGTAAACCACCGACTGCTGTATATATCTTGTATTCTGGAAACACAGTGTATTCCCAGGATGTGTGGTTTAGACACGTCTAATTATAATTTCATTCTATCAGAGAGATATTAGAAATCGTTTCAATAATTTGTAGACAGTGCTGAAAATCAATGTTATTATCGCTTGTGAAAATCAAATAAAATGCGAATACATTAAAACTTACTTGAACAACTAAGGAAAGTATCTCAGATAATCATAGAAATAAATAAATATAATCATTAGCAAAAAAAGATACGCTTCATAATTACATTCTTGTATCATTCATTCATTATTACTGTAGGATAAATTACAGCTCTTTTATGCATGTATACTTTATTACTTTATGCATAACTTTGCGTTTGCCTAATTCGCAAAATGTCCCAAGGGCGTGGGATTATATAATCTCTTGTAATCTTATTTTGTATACTCCACAACTTAAAGCCATTTGAAAATGATAATGTGAAATTCACTTTTCTTAGATAAGCTGGAATAGGTGAGGCATAGATATGTAGTAATAATATTGCGATGAGTCGAGATGTTAGTAAAAAACACATCTTAACAGTTGTCTTTGTCTCCCGTATACTTAATTATATAAAATATTTACTAGGAATGGAAATAAATCTGTGAATTAAAAACTTTTTTCTCTGTTTGTTATTTAAACGAAAAAAAAAAAAACATTGTTTACACTGCAGTACGACGAACTTATGTTGGTTGATAGCGTTAAGTGGGACTCTCCTGGTGTTAAAAGATTAGAAGTGGCGTAATTCTGCATCCATTATCAATCTCATGTCTTTTTGCTTTCTGTGTTGTAGACGTATATGACTTTACGGTACAATGATCTAAATAGTTATTAGATCGTAGTAGAACTACCATGTCGACGTTCAGAACAAGATGAACAAATGTTGCAGGGAAGAGTCAAATAGAGTTCAACACTAGAAGCAAAAGGTTACAAAATTTAAACCGGTTGGAGATACCGTCTATGATCACAATAAATATTGTTAAGTATAATTAATTTTTCTTGACTTAGTTGCAGATATTTAGCTAAATGATGTCGTCAGAATGTATTTTTGAAAGAGATATTTTTTTCCTGATATGTTTCAGAGTAGAGCTGTTGGAATATTGCCAAATAGGAAATAACCATTACAAAATTATTAGCTTTTAGTAGTCAAATTAAGGTCCTCTAGCATGGACCTGGAGTCAATTTCTTATCCCCCTCTCCATCGACCACGCTTCAGTTGAGGATCATGGAGGGTAGGGAGTTAAGTCAGCCTCCCTTGCGGCTCCACAGAACCTGTTGAATCCCATCTCTCCATTACAAGGTTTCGCTGTATTTTGAGATATAATTTATGCATTCCTTTTGGCCCGAAGTATGTTGACGTAATACCGTATAGATGCTTGCTTTGTCATAAAAATTAGTTCCAGTGTTTAAATAAAACGTGTTCAGGTAGCAAGATTACAGACTGGTTTTGAAGGACGCAGCAACTCACACAATCTGATCGAATGAGAAACCTTGAAAAAAAAAAAGTAATTAAACTGGAAAATCTTTTAAAGAGCATTAGCAGAATGAATAAATACTAAGGAAAATATCATTTTTAGTCTAAGGGGATCACCCGAATTCAGATGAGAAATAAATATTTTAAATTAGGATCAAAGATTGTAGGAAGCAAGCGATTTGAAGATTCTCTGTTACCCTGAAACTCATGAAGGCATTCGTTGCGACAATAATACATTATAATAAATATGTTTGTGTTTAGGATTCCATAGACAATGCAAAAGACAGCCCTTATCATACCTGACATTCCAATTGCTTCACTAATCGTTCCAATTTTTTCACCTGTGCTCCAAGATCTTGGCTGGTGTCTATATAAAGAATATTAAAAGGAAATTATTAAAACTATTAAATAATTATTTAGTTATTAAATAATTCATAATGTATTAAAATACATTATTTAATGTATTTATTAAATATATTATTTAATATAATATATAGTCATTGACATATAATTATAAAATCTAATATGTTATGATAATTAAATTATACATTATAATATTAATGTTCTTGCTGCATATAAGGCAGGGAATAACATTGTTATTCGTAGAAATTTTTTGTCAAATTGTGGATTGTTACTTGAAGAGTGAAATAATGACGTCACAGGTGCTACTTATGGAAGTCTCATAATCATTAATAAAACTTCTAAAGTACGGTAAGTAGAATTTTTCGCCAAGTTCATTTTAGAAAACAAGATTTTGTTGAACGTATAAAGGATCGAAATATCTATTAAAGAGCATAGTTTAGAGAATGCAATACTTCATTTAATTATTTTGTTTGCAGTGGCGGCTCGTGGCTTGAAATCGTGGGGGGGGGGGGGGTACTGCAACTTTCGAAATATACATACGCACTGTAAATACAGTGCATACGTGTTTGGATAAAATATCAAATTACGATAAAAATTTAAAAAACAAAATTAAACATGAAAAAATATTGTTTATTATCGATAAAATTATACAGTTTAGTATAATTCAAAATTACTTAAAAATGAAATCCATTCTTCTTGTTTTGTTTTGAGCGAAAAGGTCAATAACTTTTTCCTTAATGTTTGTAGGACTGTCGAAGAATTTGTAGTTCACTTACAGTCACTACTGTCACAGAACTTATTTCTTGAGGTTGCATTTCTGAGGTCATAATTATCAATAATCCCAATAATGTTCTAAAATAAAAATTATGACAAATATTATGTCTTTAACTGTAATGTCCAAATATTTAAAGAGACGGAGTAAACACGATAAGCACTACGAACACTCTACTACTGGCGCAAACTGCATATAAACAACAGTGGAACTGCGTGACGGACAGTACCGCATTACGCTAATATCTCGCCTCTCACAATGACGTGCATATGCTTGAGCGCGTAGCAAATACTAGCAATATGACACTATGGTAAACACACTGCTGCTAGCGTCCTTCGCACTCCTAAGTGCTACAAGATGGATTTTTATTATTTTTATACAAAATAAGAGAATTGTATAGATTGTTGATGATAAATTAAATATTACAAGCAAATATAAATAAATTAATAAATATATATATTTATATATCGAAAAAAATTGGGGGTTTGCAGTTTCGCAGTGCCTATGCACGAGCCGCCCCTGTTCGCTTCCATATTAAAAATGCATCAGAGTTGTGCCTATGTAACGCTGTATTGGAAGGAGAATGAATATTACAGACGACTCCCAAGACCGTAAACTGGCAGGGATCACAGGAGGAGTTCGTTGTAATGGATAGTTTTCAAAAGGGAATATTATTTTAACATAGCATTCTAGATATAGAGTGTTTCTTTGGAACTTTTTTTTCCGCAGTTTGTTATAGTGAGCGAATTTGTTAGTGGTGGTTGCTGTAGTGAGAGTCAACTGTATAAGTTCGTACGATTCTAGTCATCTGCTAAAGAAATTTTCTATACCTTTTTAGCCAATTTCAGAATTTTTCGATCAATGTCCCCCCCCCCCCCCCCATAGGAACTCGCCTTTTTAATTATACAGTGAAAAACCTGAGCTTGAAAATCACATGCTTTCACTTAAATTAGTTTCACTTAAATTAATAACTTAAATTAGTTAAAATTACGGTAGACAGCTGCCGCACGAGATGGCGGCAGCTGTCTACCGTATTCCATCGTTATTTATGGAAGAAATAATAGTGTCTAACGGCTCGACTTTCTGTATGTAGTGATATTATTATTATTATTCCTGATACCTCCAAGGAGTGAGAAAACTCATCGCGGGAGGACACCTACAACTGTCTCAACCACTACACCGAACATCTACTACGAATCATCTCCATCAACGCTATCTACCGCCCACCTCCACCACCACCACAACTAGTATTTTTTTGTCTGTAAATTGTGTGTTCTGAAGGGCCGATTTGTCTGTATGCGGGATGAAAAACCCGAGTTTCCTGTAGAAAAAACCCTGTTACCTCCGTATGAGATCGGCTAACTCACCTTCGATTGAAATCGTCCAGATAAAGATTCCTCCAGATAATCGTCCAGATAAAAACTTGTTCCAATCGAAGGGCACAATGTACCGTGGTTCTTCCAATTGCGCTACGGAGGCTTTATATTAATAAACTCTCTATAAACACTTTACAAACACTCTATATTAATCAATGACTGCCAGGTGACAGTCACATAGATAAGTATAAAATTAAATTCCATGGGGAGACACATGTGATTATTGATACCTAAAGATTTACACTTTTTAGAGCTCGAAAGGAAATCTAATTTAGTGGGCTTACTGCTACTACTTGCTTGTTTGCTTGTCGTATGATATCTCTGTCGTACGAAAACGTTAGTTAGGGAGCTCAGTCTTATTTCCTTTGGGGAATAAAATACATCAGATGATTTATTTTATTTATTTATGCAGGGGCATAGATGGAGGGGCAGCACTTTGCGTTTAACAAATCTTGCCATACTGTCCATAGAACAACAACTGAGTGATGAAATAGACTTCGACAATGTCATCGACGATTTTGCTAACGAAAAAGCAAGAAAAATAACATTTTAGAATGTTGGAATTAAAGTTTTACTTCAAAAATAAACAGTGTTTTAATTTATTTCCCTATACGTCGTTTTGACTATTTGTAGCATTTTTGGTGTGTATTGAGAAGGGGCGACAAACTCAGGGACGGCCCTCGGCGGCAAAAGCTTAGCTACGCCACTGTATTTATTTTTACAGTGAAATTGCGTAGGATCGATATGAGTCACTGCGTAATTACTTCCGAAAGGCAAAATACTCGCCTTCCCTCATCTTTATGGAACCAAAAGATAATCATGGACTTCTTATGAAATCTTAAGATGTTGGAGTTAACTTCATTATTTTCTCAAAATCATCGTTTTTAGGCTTCATTTGATACACGACTTAGTTTAATCAGTGGCTCATTATATACACAGTCCAGCCTTTCTTTAGTACAGAATTGGCGATAACTGTGCTCCTGCTCGCCAAGTACTTAAACGCCTTATAAAATCCATGGCAATTTAAATATAATATTGAGCATTAATAAAGATGGAAAGGCAGCGTGTGCTTTTTTTTTTTTTTTTGCAAAAAAGCACGCTGCCTAAATACAGAACAATCACACTCCTCAGAAATGGCAAAACGCAATTCAGGCGAATGCATCTTGTATTCCGTTTTGCATGGGCATCTCATGTAACTAATTCTTATCTAAGTATTAATAATCCTGAATGAAATGAAAGTACATTTTGCTTGTTCCTGAGATGTTGGAGGGCCATTCATCTTCGCTTCTAAAAGGAGTATTAATTACAGGAAGGCACATGTTTTAAGAGAAGAAAGAAAAATAGCATTATGCAATCATTTTAGGCGTTTCCCAAAATACTTAAACATCCATTGGATTTTTTTCTCCGTCTAAGCACACACCATTGCTTTGCTTTTGATGACCAAATTTTAACGAATCTGGTATTAAAAAAAAAAATCAGCACGCCTTTTTATTCCAGTATACAGGGAGTAAGCGAGGCCAGTTAGCCCTATCTACTTTTGGAGACTGAGTGGGCAGTTCAATCTCCACTGGTACCCAATCAGAGATAAATGGCCAAAGGCTATCACTAATTAAGCAGCACACAGTGAAGAGAGACGGCTCAACATGAGCCGCCATCTCGTGGTCCCTAACCCTAACACGATATATTTAATGTCTGAAATAATGTGGGTTCTACGGTCGATTTTCTTAAGTTTATGGGACGAAAAACCCGAGTTTCTGGGAGAAAAAACCCGCTTGCCCGTGCCAGAGATCGACTAACTCGGGAAACGGTCGAAAAAAGGCTTAGAAAAATTTCCTCTAGTCGCCGACTAGAATCGAAAGCAAGTCTTCCTTTGTGCGGTTAAGCGCCGTGGTGTGCAAACGCATGGAGTCTAAAATTGCCAAGAGATACAATTTTGGCTTAAATCGCACCATTTTTATGCGAAACGTTTCAAAATTGTGCTGAATTAGCTGTTGCAAATGACAACAAGAAAACGGACTACCATGCAGAAGATGGGAGGGGGAATATCTCAGAGTTCAGTTGTTGATGAGGTTGCTGTAATAATGAATGGGTAATTGTACAATAATGCTAGAAGCACAGTTTTTTTAGTATTATCTCCTTATTTGTTTATAAAAATCATGTGTCGCGATTGTCTTATAACAAGCATGTAACACAGACGGTTTGATTTCCAATTTCGTGTACCAGAAAAAAAGATGATTCATAGATGATGTTGTATTATAGCTTAGTATGTTTGCTTATTAACAGAAATCATGCATTTTAATACTGAAAATGAAAAAGAGATGTTTGTGTAATAGGCTAGATTCTAGTTACCGACTAGAGAAAGTTTTTTTCCATAGCTTTTAGAAATTTTTCTAGAATTTTTTTTCTTCAGTCAGTTCCTGAATCACTTGATATTTGGAACAGTCAAGTAGGATTTTCTTTTTCTGCTTCGGAAACGCGTGACAAATCCACTATAGATTCTCAATATTTCAGAAAATAATATAATTTGGAGTTGGCAACCAGAGGTGGGTGCAACTGTCTACCGTACTCTCATTATACGTAAATTTACAAATCATGGGTAGAAATTAAGTCCTACTCAATAATGACTGAGGGAGGAAACCGTTTATGAGGAACTCTATGAGGAACTCCTTTAACTCTAAGAAGGCATTAGAGGATTTTTAATGCAAATATTACAATTTTAAAGATAATGTGTCAAACGCTGTTGAATACTATATATAGCAACTGTTTGACTTTGATTTCAACTGGAGGAGTGTGACGTGAATTTTGATAATATAATGCATTTTTTACCTGTTGTTAAAGGTAAGATGAATTAGGACGAATTATCGAATGTGCAATAATAGATTATTTACTAAGTCATATAAATGAAGATTTTTTACTCAATTCGGTTGAAATAAGGATGGACATGGAATAACCGTTTTAAATCTGCAGCTTCAAAAGGAAGAAAATTTTTGTTTCTTTATGATGTTTGATGTGACTTCACGAAGAATCTTCAAAAATATCCATACTGCATATACTGGAAGGAAATATTGAAGGGCTCTGCTACTTCAAGCCTACAATTAGATAAGTGATAGTATTACATCCAGTTATGATTCCACGTATTTAAAATTTTTAAAATTTTTTAGTAGCCATTCCGGTTCTTTCTGAAACAATGATTTGGATTACATAAGCCATAGAACTTAAGTTGCCAAAAATTTCAAAGTTATTTTAGGAAAAAGGGTGAGAGTTAATTTGAAAATTAGGAAAAAGTTGATTCACAAAACATAATGAGTAATGAAGTTTATGTTGAACCAGAAGCCACTAGTTAATTATCAAATGAATTGTAACATTGGGTGTAAGCTACTTAATAATGTATCCAGCAATGAAGGGTACACTGATCACTTCTCTCTCTCTCTCTCTCTCTCTCTCTCTCTCTCTCTCTCTCTCATACTATACACAAAAATCGGTGATGTTGTACAGACATAAAATACTGGTCATTAAGGGATGCAGCAGAGAAATGACAAGCAGGCTCCATTAATTGCCTAAAACCTCTAATTAGAGGACTCAATCCATATCGAACTGATGAGGAATGGATAAATGGTACCAGATTTGACTTTCACCGTGATGTTTCTTAGAAGTTCACAGAATAAACAGTTATTTGCAGTGGCGGCTCGTCCATAAGGGCTTGCAGGCCTGCATTGAATGCAGCTCCAGCGTTGAGTATACTAACGAGTAGTACTGGCTAGTATACTCAACGCTGGAGCTGCATTCAATGCAGCCCTGCAGGCCCTTATGGAGGATCTTCCACTGGTTATTTGTAGGAATATTATTAGATCAAAACTTTAAGTGACAATATGTGGATGAACTCGTAAAGAGGGAAAAGTGCAGAATAGTTTACTTCACTTCCAAAATGTTATCAGAATGATTAAATGTTAAGCAAGAAAAAGCAGTATTTTGGTTTTTCAAATTTATGGAGAAAAAAAAAAAGTGTGAGCTACTTATATAAGGTGGCGGCCAGTGAAAATTTTAATTGGAAGTGCTGCATATACAAAAAAAAAAAAAAAAAAAAAAAAAAAATTTTTTTTCTAATCCGTAACGAATTTATTAATAAATAAATTTACATATTAAAAATTGCTTTATTAAAAATATTTCATCCTCACCACGAACAAACACCAATAATAAAAGTTTCGTATCAATAGCAATGACAAGCGCAAACGAATATCGGCGTTAGATCGCAGTGCATTTGTTTCGTGTAACAATAATTGAAAAACTATAATTCTTTTCATATTTTCACAGTGACACTCACCATAATTCAGCCTTGTATCTATAATAAATAATTATATGTTATTTTAACAAAATAAAATAAGATTTACAAAAAATAGTTAACCACGCACACGCACCAATAATAGACGTTTCATATCTCACAGAAATAAGGCGTGTAAGCATACTAACTGCCGTTTGAGCAGTTACAGTTGGGAATGACGTAACGTGCGATGACAATCGCAAACTATCGGCGTTAGATCGCAGTGCATTTATTTCATAATCTAAAACGTTAATCGAACAATTCCAAGTTTTAACTATTCAATCAATGTCAAAACATAAGCTGTAACCTTTAACATGTTGTATTGCATTTATATAATGTTGTAAGCATTGTTAGTATTTATAAACACAAACAAAATTTAATGTTTTTATTTTTTTCCGTGGGGATACTGCAGTGGCGCAGTGCTTATGTACGGGCCGCCACTGGTAGCAGCCAAATAAAATAAAAACCGTTAGGCTTCAAGGAAACAAAGCCTAACTAAAAGAAGACACAGTAACACAAAACTGATGTCCTAAACATTTTTCACTATTAATTTTAGATAAAAAAAAGGCTAATAAACAAAAAAATCCAAATTGTTATAGCAATTTTGGAGATATTTTTATGGAAGAAACCCATCTCATAAGTGAACAAATACGATATTATTTATCGCTTGATTAGCCATTATCCGATTTCTTTCATTGTAGCATTTTGCATATTTAAATATTCAGAAATGAAAATATCACCATACCTTCCAAGTGGAGGGAAGTCTGTGTAACCATTTGCCGTTTGATTCTTACAGGTGGTCGCACTGTAGGACACATTTGAAGTGATTTTGATGTGACTTTAAATGGAGGTGGAGATTGTCTGTAAAATATGAAGGAAAGGACCCATGAATAATTTGTTACCGTTATTGCCAAATAACATTATGATCACACACAACGGATACATTATAATTTAAAATAAACTATGCATTCATACTAGTATTTTGGGTGGAATCTTATAAATATGTACTCATTTTTAATATAAAATAATTTATAAGAACTTAAACGTATTTAAATATACTTAAATTAAAGTTTTCTAAATTTAATAAAATACCTAGATTAACTGCCAGTACTTCCGGATGACTTCATTTGCTATAAACTCTTGCTTTCATTTTTAAAGAGTATGTTCTGGATTTTTCATTTGCCTGACAGAGAGATATCAACGAGAATAAAGTCGCTTGCGTAGGTATTTTTCGTGTACACACGAAATTCTTGATGCTGTTTTTAGCATACTGACATATATTTCACAGGGCCATCCTACTAAAAAAATTACATTGCATAATAACATTCAGACTGTCGCCTATATAGCCTTGTGACGTTGACATAAGGCTATAAAAGCAATATATAACGCTAAATTGTATTATAGACTGCTTTATTGATCCTAACTTTTTTTCAATTGATTCCCAAGTTACTGTTTTTTTTTTAGTAGTGTTTTTCTCTCGTAAATGCGGGTATTAACTCCACAGCTCAGAAAAGGCAACTTAATAACTCACACTTTTTCCTATAATAATACCAGTTAGAGTTAAGATAACTGATGCCATGGTGCCGGTTGTCACTCGTATTCTTATCACCTAAAAGTCCACAACTTATCAGTAGAAGTTAACTCAACTACTTGATAAATAACTAAGGCTGGAAACTTGCTGCCTACCAATTTCCAAAAGTCAGTGCTAAAAGAGGTCTCATATACTCACTTTAGGAAATGAAAAGTCGTTAGAGATATGCATATGTGTGTGTGTGTGTGTGTGTGTGTGTGTGTGTGTGCATAACATAATACCCATAAGTAAGTTCATGTATCGCAGTAAGGTAGTTATCTAATCAACACACACACAATTTTTTTTTTTTGCTTTTGATAATAAAAAAATTTTGATTGATTTTAATAATAATATAAGTTTAAAAAAGTTAAATTATTTTTACCTGTCAATGATAGGAATAGTTTCCTCGTCTAATTTCGATGCAGTGCCATCTAGTAGTTGAGAAAAGCGAGCAAGTTGAAATTGAGTTTCTCGAAACATGAAACGTATTACAAATTGTTCAGGGATAAGATAGGTAGGATATTTCTGAAATAAAAAAAAAAAAATATATATATATATATATTTCAAAAATAAAAAATAAAAATGGACATTTTCTTATTTTGTGTGTGAACATCTCTCTCTCTCTCTCTCTCTCTCTCTCTCTCTCTCTCTCTCTCTCTCTCTCTCTCTCTCACGGACTATTATGAACTGTGCACAGTTCATAATAGTTCGTGGTATATGTACAGCATCAGTTCCATTCTACACTCTGCAGATATCAGCAACGAAGGTAAAAATAGTTTGTTCTACATGAAGGGTAGGGTAGAGGTGTTATATATAATTACAAAGCTTCGGAATAATTTTGTCAATTTTAATTCTTCTTCAAAAACAAAAACAAAAAGTTAATTTGTGCTTGAGTTCTTGTGCCACGTTAGCTGCTTTCTGGATTTAGTTCACATTGTCTCCCCACAGTACGCATGGGGTGCTTTGAAATATCCTTTTTTATTGCCATTACGCTTTTAATTATTACATAATCATAATCCTTATAATTATACAACTACAGTTGGTCCTCTGGAATTTCGGGATTCTCCTGAAGGATAGGTGTATATTTCCTACATGTAAGTGTATTCCTACACCTGCATTGTACGTGTAAATATTCCCCAGGTGTATATTTCTCCTTAAGGTAGTATTTAACAGGAATGCCGATAATCCGTACAATTTTATAATGAATACTATTTATCTTTATCTAATAATTTGTCAGGATTTCTTTTGGTCCTTTGATTCAACTAAGGCGAAATTTAATATCAAAATACTGTATATACATTTTCTCGAGGTCACCATAAATTGTACTGTATATGATGAATCCTTGCTAATACCAAGGATTCATCATATACAATTTGGAGACGGAGGGAAGTAGCACAAAATCCTGAAATTAGACTTGTATAATTTACGGAAGAGCTCCTTCCGATTTTTTTTTTAATGAAGCTTTTAGTATTTTCAGGCAGTGACCCCCTGAAAGAATCCCTTTCCAATGATATAAAATGTTAAGTTGCTAGGCCAAGTAAATGAAGTCCACATATCAAACTAGGACAATAATGGCACAGTTACGAACTAATTCAGAGGCTAGAGTAAATTTGGACAATTCAGATGGAATTTAAATTAGATAAGTAACTATATCTTGAGGACGGGATATAGTTTACGTGAAGCATAGGTTTGTTTTAGCTGGAAAAAACACTTTTATCTCACACAATGACTATTATATGGAAGAAGAATGTCTTTTGCCTTTCAGACGATAAAAGTTTGCATTTCAAATAGCGAATTTAACCATCCTTATTAAATGCATGTCAGCCGAAAGCTTGGATCGATCTAGTTTGTGTTCTATGTGATGAGCTACTCCAGAAAACCTGAAGTTCGATTAAAAATCAAAACTACAGATAAGCTGAATACCTTCCTGTTTCCTTCTAATTCGTCGTAATAGTCGAATTTGTTTCAAGCGCATGCTGAAGAACATGAGAAGTGAAGAACATCGTATACCAACACAAAAGCTGTTATACTGTGATTGCGGACTAGAACTCAGACGAGTAATTAAAACGGGATCTAACATTTTTCTTTCTCTGTCTTTTCTTCCTGAAAGTCTAAATACCTGTAGTGTAATCTGCTACTGAAAATAGGCGACTTCTCACATAATACGGAACAGCTAGTAACTCATTCTGCGGTTGAACAGCATGTAAATAAAATCTGTGGCATCCATTTCTGCTGACTATACAAGAGACTGAAAAGAGGTTGGCAAACTTTAGATACTCGCCAAGAGCAAATAATATGTATTAAGCTTCAGTGCCGTTGACATATTTTTGGCTCAATTAGTACATTTGTATTTTTAGCTACAAAAGTGAACATAAAAATTACGCACTGAGCGTACAAAAGAAAATAGAGTCGATGTAACAAATTTACTTTGGCGCATTTCAGCAAAATCAAAATGAAATCTTTAAACTGTTGCAATAAAACTGGTTTTGAAGCTCAAGAATTTCCAAAGTTTCAAATAAAATAAAATCGAAAAGAAATATATATAATATGTGGATATTTCTGTCTGGATATGTTTGATAAAAAAAATAGCGAATTATTTAATAAATATATTATTTAATCTAATTGTTTTTTACTAGCAACATAATTAATGCATTATTTAATTTGAAAATAAAATTTATGGTTATGAATTAGATTATGCGGCACATATCCTAATTAGAATACCTTTTCAGAACTAGATAGAACGTGACCAACTGCAGAATTCAAATCCTCCAATGCTGCTAAAACGGAAGCAAATGGTCCAATATGTCTCCAAAGAAATGCGCAAAGTTCTGCTGCATCAACTGACCTGTAAATAAACAAAGTTCTTGATGAAAACGATAACTTCTTGGAATTAAATGATCATTCTATGGTCCTGAATTTATTTTATAATTAAATATAAAAGAAATTTAGTATATAATTAAATAGATATTTGAAAATTTAGTAAACAAATTATGACATAATTTTAAAATTCGTATATTTATTTTTAAATTCATGCTTGCAATTTAAAAGTGTCTTTTATCAACTAAAAAATAAAATAAAAATAATCATGAGAATTGTACAATTAATTTTGAACGTAGTATTTATTTCAAAGATAGGGGCGCCAAATCGTAAAAAATTGGAATGTAAACAAATTCGTTAAACTATTTACATTAGTAGTGCCATCTACTGGTAGACCGCGAAGTTGTCTCTGTTCTTAAAACGATATCGAAATATCGTGGTTCATTCATATTCATGGTAAGCTTCTGCAAATATTTATAGAGAACATGATAATAGTAAAAGCTTTCGGCTGAAGGCTGTTATTACTATCGTGTTCTCACTTTTCAGTAGTTAACTTTCCTTAATGATTGCGTACCGTAATTTAATACCTGGAAATTCATAACTTACAACTATTAAATTAGTGGAAGCAGACGAAACGTTTTTGATGTTATTTGAACGCAGTGAGCGCTACGGGTAAAACAAAATTATTATTATTATTATTATTATTATTATTATTATTATTATTATTATTATTATTATTATGTTTAAATTATGTTCACTAGTTATTGTTCAAGTGGTAACTGGATTGCATATTCCATAAAAAAATGGAATATGCAATCCAATATATGGAATATGGAATATTTATTTACAGGTATAACGATTCATGCATTGATAAGGAAGAAGCAGTAATATAATTGCTTTATGGTGGCTTAGTGCAATCGATACGACCTGCTTCGCGGTAGCCTAGCCTACACACTAATGAATAAATCGTTATAAAATTTTAATTTATGCTAATTAATTAAACTAATTAACAACAATTAATTTTATGCAGTTATGATTTAATACTGCATCTTTACGTTTGTTTACATGTCTCTCGACTGCAAATTGCATGTACAGTCTGTAAATGTTTTTCTGTGCGTACGTTTTGATAAATTTTAACTTTTTATAATAGATTTATGTATACTTTCTGGTAGTAAATGATAAAATAGAATAATATTAATAATGACAATTTTATATCTACATATATTTTATGCATTGATGACATACTTAACTTTTTCTTAATATATTCGATATTTCTAGGCTACGCAGGGTTATCTGCGAGTTTTTTTTTTTAATTATCGCAAATCTCCAAAAAAGTTTCTAATATATTTATTCAAAAAAAAAAAAAAAAACGCGTGTAAGTAGACCCGCGTTCATCAAGGGTCAAATTGAAGCCTTTGGCTCTTCATCTATCTAATGGAATATGCAATTCAGTGAAAGAATGGAACTTACCCCGTATTATGGATATCGAAGTCATGAAACAGCTCTTCTAGTTCTCCTTCTGTCAAGATACCATCCCAGAAAAAATCAACAAATTCATCGCGAGACAAAACACCATCACCTAAAAAGACACTCGCTTTTATATTGTAAGCTCTCCGAAATATTTGTTAGTACGTTTTTTAACTATATGTTGGCATATAAATTAAAATAATATATATTAATGATTTTAATTAATTTCTTTTGCAATAATCAGTACTTTAAATATCAAGAATGGCACGGTATGATATTTATAAATATGTAATATTCTGTAATGACAATTAATTCTATTCATTAAAGCAATTTACTTTTAAATATGTGTTTGTGTGCGGGTGCGTGTGCGCGCTGTAAATATAATAATTCTATTTGCAAGTATAATCGAATGTTCTTTGAATATACTCTTGAACAACTCGAGAGTTAGGGGCTCCGACCTCCGCGTTGTTTGAAAATCCGCGTATAACTTTTGACTCCCCAAAATCTTAACTAATAATAGCCTACTGTTGACCGGAAGCCTTACCAATAATAAACAGTCAATTAATTAACACATATTTTGAATGGTATGGATGTATTATATACCATATTCTTATAATAAAGTAAGCTAGAGGAAACAAAATGTCATTAAAGAAAATCATAAGGAAGAGAAAATATATTTTTATCGATACCGTAAGTTTACGTCGTCTGTTTACAAGATGAATCGTATGTCTGTCAGTACCTAAATCAGTGTTGTCTTATATGATACAAAACGTTGTAGATGTTATACGTATTACTAACACTAGACATCAAAAATGAAACGATAATGTGAAAAAGAAGTTCATATTTATTTACAGGTATAACGATTTTCATGCATTGATAAGGAAGAAGCAGTAATATAATTGCTTTATGGTGGCTTAGTGCAATCGATACGACCTGCTTCGCGGTAGCCTAGCCTACACACTAATGAATAAATCGTTATAAAATTTTAATTTATGCTAATTAATTAAACTAATTAACAACAATTAATTTTATGCAGTTATGATTTAATACTGCATCTTTACGTTTGTTTACATGTCTCTCGACTGCAAATTGCATGTACAGTCTGTAAATGTTTTTCTGTGCGTACGTTTTGATAAATTTTAACTTTTTATAATAGATTTATGTATACTTTCTGGTAGTAAATGATAAAATAGAATAATATTAATAATGACAATTTTATATCTACATATACAGTATTTTATGCATTGATGACATACTTAACTTTTTCTTAATATATTCGATATTTCTAGGCTACGCAGGGTTGTCTGCGAGTTTTTTTTTTTAATTATCGCAAATCTCCAAAAAAGTTTCTAATATATTTATTCAAAAAAAAAAAAAAAAAAAAACGCGTGTAAGTAGACCCGCGTTCATCAAGGGTCAAACGTACTCCCAAAGCACCTTTAATTGATTTAAATAAATAATAAATAATGCTTGATAATTCAGATCGGTGATATCTTTAATATAAATATTTTGTAAATTTGTTATATATCTAAAGTAACTTTATTTGAACCATAATGAACAGAAAATGATTTTAATTTTATGTCACAAATAGAAACATTTTAAATCAAGAAAAAAACAAAAGTTGTCGTCTGCGTGTATTATCGTGTCACGGGGTTAATAATAGAAGCATTGTATTCTGTGAACTTACTGACACAATTTAAGGCGAGTAAATTTGCTTTAAAAAAAGCCAGTTTTAATCTACAATACTATTTTCTTAACAGCAAAGATAAAAATATGTTAAATCTTAGTATACTTTTTTTAGCATAGCTGGAAGATACAATAAAGAGATCTTATTGTTTGTTCTTAACATTTTACAATTTCACTGCTAGGCTTACCATTGGCATCAGCTCTGTGGAACACCTGTGAAAAAAATTAACAAGTTTAGTAGTATCAACACACTTAATATCTTAAAGCAGTTATTAATGGATAATAATGATAAATTGCTATTACATTTTATATTATTTATGCTATTCTTACATTCAACAATACTGAAATTCCTTTCTGTAGTGAGAGAAATGGGTTATGCGGCTCCATGACAAGGCCTTGATGCTGCCCTCTACCGCCAGCAATAGCTCTTAAAATAAATGATGCTATTTTAGAGTTTGTTTGGAGCTTCGTTACGTCTTTCAAGGTTTGTAATCGAGTAATACTTACAGCGTAACACACACTTACGACATTAGCAATGCGTCCTTTATAGTACTGTCCATTCTTTTTCTGGCTTCCTATTCTATCTCATTAAGTTTTAATCTCCTATCCAATTGGTTAAATCTAGGCTGCACCCTGCGCGCGGTTTTATATATATATTTATACTCTGTGGCCACCTCAGTACAATTATAGTGCTAATTAAGATTTTATCGGTAAAACATTTTGCACTCTCCAGTAGTTTGTTCGTTGAAAGGTTACCAAGTTACAAAGCTATCCAGACAGTGGAGCTTTCCTAAAAGCGAATTACAAACATGAAATGTTATAATAGAGAGACAGAGAGAGAGAGAGAGAGAGAGAGAGAGAGAGAGAGAGAGAGAGAGAGAGAGAGAGAGAAGCAAGGTAGAAATGGAATGAGAGAAAATTAAAAATACAGAAAAAAGAAGGAAAGAAACGAGAAAGAGAAAAAGAAATATATTTGGAGGAAGCCAATGAAAGAATACAGAGAAAAAAGACAACGAATGGAAGAAAGAGAATCAGAGAGTATAGCTGATTGTATAAAACATCCCAGACTTGTGCACATTGCACAACAAGAAGAGTGTGGAACTTCCTAAAGCTCCGAGCAGACTAAATTAAGGACCATTTAATTTCCTCCGTCAGAGTTTGTGAACAGTTTAGTCTGACACGGGTAAATTCAAATAAGAGGCCTAACAAAGATAAAAAGCAGGGGGCGGGAGAGAAAACTGTCGTTGAAGAGAAATTAAAAAAAAAAAGGCGAATAAATAAAGTCCTAGGTACACAATGTAGAGAAAATTTAAAAAAAAAAAGCACTGACTAATTTTTATTGTTAGCATTTTTTTTTTTTTTTAATCAAGAGGTGCTGGCATTAACTATAATATGTATTCTCACATAAAAAGCAATCCTTGATAAACAAACTAAGTTTAAAATACTTAAATACGACTATGAATTTAAACTACAAATGACACGTAAGGACTGCAGAATATTTCATTGGTGTGTGTGTGTGTGTGTGTGTGCATGTGCAGGTACATTTTTGAGTTGCGATTTGCTAGCCACAGTTATCTGTAGGAATTTAGGGAGAAATATATTTCTGCTAGTCGAATTTCTAAACCTGTACTGGCGTTTGGAGTTTATAATCATATTATTTTTAAGCTTTTTTAATTGTTCTTATTTATGAAGCCTACCCCCCCCCCCTTTCAATATCAGTTTGTGTTAATAGCAGCTAAATTGTCATAAGTCAGTTTGTTTCTTTAATTTAGCTTAATAATCTTAACAGTAATAGTTTTCCCCCGTCACTCAGTAGTATAGTATTCGAAACTGTGGGATAAAGGTTCACCATATTGACTTATTCATAAATTACGTAAACTTTGTGTTTTGCATGGGGAGAGACCAAGTCAATCTTTTGTAACGGTAGCCACGAGCGCAAAATATTAGGAGGGGACTTCTGTTACTCGTTGAACAGAACAATAACACACTTCGTCGGTAAAAGCAGTCACGTAAATAATCGTTTCCGACTGTGTATATTATGACGTACTTTAAATGTGTTAAACATTTGGTTTAAATACTCGAGCTCCACTGTACCTTTCGCCTAAATATTTGGTTTCAAGATTGTGCTCAAAATTATTATTTCAGATTTGACATTTTGTTTCGGAATTGCTTGGTTTCGTTTAGCAAGACTGTCCCTGATGAGGCCTAATTCCAATTCACAATCGAAGATTTCTTAATGACTGATAAAATCAGGCACTAAGAAAATATAACATAAAAAGGATATAGAAGAGGGATTATCACAAGCATCGTTCTCTCTATGATAAGAGAAACAACTTCGGTACAGCCCCTGTGGCCTAATGGATAAGGCATCGGTCTCCTAAACCGGGGATTGCGGGTTCGAATCCCGCCAGGGGTAGTTTATTTTGTTTATATTATAGCCCATAAAAGAATATGTAATTTGGAACTTTTGTAATTGATTACGTTGGAAATACAGCAATCCATAATCAAATTCACAGATGCTGGCACACAACTTTGGTTGTTGTGAATTCTACTTACACTAAAAGCCCAAGTTCACCGCTTCTAAAATTCTGTTTTTATTAATCAGATGTCACTTCACAGTAAGTCACTTATTCTAATATATGTGTGCAATAAAGTTTACGCTATTGACCAACCAAAACAGGAGTTAGCAGGGGAGGGGAGGGGAGGGGGGGAACCGAATTGTTAGGTAATAACTGATCGGGGGTTGGGGGACTGCAGATATGCACACTGGAAATATTCACTTTACAATCACTCAAATACTATATATAATATGCAAATTGTATTATTGTTAGAATAAGTAAATATCATATAAATCGCTAAGGAGTTTCACAAATCAAATTAATAATGGAAAGTTTGTGTGATGGAACTCATTCTGTGATATGCTGATGAAAAGTAAACTGCTGCCTGCTCTTGAAAGATCTCCATCAGTTAAAATGGACTGCCAGTTAACTGGTTAATGGCTAATAACTTTGGTATTTTATATAAATATTTAATTTGGATACGTGATTGAATTAGACGTTGTTTTGTTTATCTATTTATTTTATTTATTCATGCAGTATTTTCAAATCGACTCTTGTGCCAGCTTAGGTCAGATATGCTAATTCATTGTTTGAGCCTCATAGAAAAATGAGAAATGACTGATTAAGTAAAAAAAAAAAAAATTATTGTCATTTTTAATTTTTATGATTGGTATAGTGCATTCTCTAGAATGCCACCAGACATGAAATGCCAGAGAGAAAAAAAATCCTTCGAGAATTGTAAGGTATTTGCGTGCCTCGTTTGGACGAGTGTTACTGGTTCTACTCCCCAACCAATAGTCTGTTGGGTTTCAAATCCCTCCGTGGATGTTTATGATTGTCTTGAACAGTGTGATAATTTCATCGGTCAGTGTCAGATCTCCTCGCCGCTTATTGGAGGGCCGAAGTGGCTTATAAAGTTCAACGTTTGTCTCCAGAGCAAAGTTGCTGGATTATATAATAAAAATGGACAAAAATACTTAGCTCACCACGGTACAACTTTTCATGGGTGGTCGTCAGATAAAAAAAAACCGAATCAAATTTCCTAGAAATGCTGCGAAATCTGCTGATTCATCATCAAGGAAGCAGTCGATCAACCAGTTTATTTTAATTTCGCTCTACAGAACAAAATTTTGAAAAATAATACAAAAGCAACAGCTGATCCAGATTACAAAATGCAGAAAGTTACAGACAGCAGTATACATCATCATCATTATAGACATATATGTAAGAAGAGAAGCATAATAAATACAAAAAGTGTAGTTAGAAAAAGTTAGGTTTTTAAGAAAATAAACAGAGCAGCTAAGTAGCGCCATTTATATGTTATATACACAAAGATCCTTTAATCACTATTAATTAATTAGTATATGTGAACTATTTCACGAAGATTAATTTATACAATTATTTTGAATAAACTTTCTTAATTTCGGTAGAAAAATAAATATACTTTCATTGGATTCCTGTATTTGTCTGGGTTGATTTCATTTCTTAGTGTTCAAGATCGCTGTTGATTTTTTTTTTTTTCTCACCAAGTGTTTATGAATTGCAACTTTATGTGATTTTGAAACTATAGTTTATGCTTTTGCTGTTTATTAAAGAAATATCTTGTTTGATAGTGAATTATCGATTTTTATTAACAAAATTATAGTGATGTATAATTGCCTAAGGTGTAACATTTGCGGTATGTTTATTGCATATTGCAGTACCTCTAGATTTGTTTCTAGTTATGATCTGGGTTACTTTCAGTTGACACTAAAAGTTTCAGTAGTAGAATAGATTAATGCCGAACGAAGAATATCGTACTGAAGTGTGTTTTGAATCTAAGATGCTTTAGATGTTTGCCTTTAAGAGTGTATTCAGATGAAGTCTACTTAACATTACACGTAATGGTCGTGGCAATGTGCGATTTCCAGATATTAATCATAGGTGTTGGTTATTGGTTTTCTGTACATCGTATTAATTTTATAACTCACTTTCTTGCAAGGGCTGTAAAATGAACCAATTTATGATAATACAATCAGCTATCTTTATATTAAATCCTATAATTCGTTTGCGGATGATGCAAAAATAGGAGCGCAATAGTTAAAGTCAAGGTGATGTTGAGAGCTCCCGCAGGATGATTAAATAAGCTTACAGTAATGGCAAAAGATAATAGGTTCAGTTTAATGTAGGAAAGTGTAAAGTTATGCATTTTGAGATTAAAAAAAAAAAAAGATTACAAGTTGTGTACCACATTCATGGAATTCTACACTAGGAAATTGATGAAACTGGGGGACTTGGGGGCGTTGGTAGATAGGGAGCTGAAGTCCAGAGGGCATATTGTTAAAGTTGCGAAGATAGCTCGTAGGAGTATTTGGTTGTTGAAGATTATTTGCTTGTTGATTATGAGGTTTGATACGCTCGCTTTTGGATTATTATGCTCAGGTCTGATCGCCTGTATTTCTCGTGAAGGAAAAAGTGGTGGCGAAGATTCAGTGGCGGGTGATCAATGGTGGTGAGTGTAATTCCCTATTATGATGGGAATTAAGGTTTGTAGGTTGAAAACGTTGGTTGATAGGTATAAAAGAGAAGATATGATAGAAATATTTACATTGCTAAAAGGATTTTATAGGATTAATACAGGGGAAATGTTTCAGCAATTGGCTAGAATCGATAGAACATGAGTTCATCCCTGAAAATCGAATAAGAGTGTTAACAAAGGTGTGATGACTTGATTTGTTGGTAGAAGAGGGCGAACAATTGGAATACATTGCCAGAGTCTGCTGTGAGTGCTTTGTCTGTCAATGATCCAAGAAGAGATATGAAAGAAATTGCGTTGATAATATGTGTCTCCTGCGATGAGTCTTCGGACTTTATAGAGAGGTGCTTCTATAACAATAATTATAACAACTGTGGTTAAGTATATAAGGTTTTAAACAATATTCTTTTGTTTTAGAAATACTCACGCTTAATTTACATCAGTTTTCAAAAGGTACAGTAATAACATTGTATTTTGTTGCAGTCAAATCAGTGGCGTACAGGAAGATCCCTTAGGATTTCTAGCATGAAGAGACATAGAAGAAAGGGCTTCCATTGTTAGGAACTCTTATAATGAAAGGTATTTCGCAAATATTACAGTAATAATTTCCATTACTACATTTATTTTTAATTCAAACATTTATATGTACTACAACTTAGCGTTCCACTGACGAAAACAAATAAACGACATGACAAGAAGGTGGAAGTTTCTTTATACTCTGTAGCGCACAACACGTGGTATACTTCTTATTTAAATTAAAAATTTTCTCTAATGTAAATTTTTCAAATTGCTCAAATCTAATGTCTCAATAACATGCCGTATAGAAACGTGTAGCTCGATAGATATAGTCATTTAATTTTTTAGTGACTATATTGCCTGTATTTGTATTTTCATATTAACCAGTCGGACTACGGTCCTTGGACACACGCATTGTACAGTTCTTTCCGGTCTATTTCCATTTTTTGTTCTTTATTCCTAAGTATTTTCTTTAACTATAAATCTCTATATTATCGCTTGTAGTTATTGTTCGGAACTACACGTCAATAATATTTGATGGAGAAGTAAATGTTCATTCCTATTCGTAACTGGATTCCTGCGACATACGAACTGACTCAATCTCAACTGGTAGGAACATATTTGCTTATAGCCATTTGACATCAGCAGAATTAATTCGAGCACAACGTTATGAAGTATTCCTGAGTGATCTCAGTAAAAGATCCAGGCTTTTTCTTTGAGATAGGAATGCCAAATATTATTTTAAAAAAAAATCTTGCTTTTTTAATATAATTTATTTGAATTGTTCAGTAATAATATTTACAATATTTTTTAACCATCTGTAAATATTTCGAAACCCATATAATTGTTTTCATTTGAATTATTTAACTTCAAATTGCAATATTATTTAACTTTGATTCCTTGGAGAAGGGGCAACCACTTTTATCCATTTTCGGATTCTGCTTTTTTTTTTTTTTTTTTGTTCTCAGGCAGATAACATTTATTTCTTCCACGGTTGCAAGGACAACAGTTCTTCATTATAAGGAAGAACTGTTGCTTTAAATGCTTAAAGTTTTCCCCTGAATGTGGTAGGCAATTTTTTTATTATTATTTGTCCTGAAAGCTACTCTGGTTTTTATTACGACGAAACAGCAAATACCAACAATAATATGCGGGTATACCAGCATATTAGGTTTCCTAATTGTAAAGGAATGTATAAATTTAATAACTATCGCATGTATTTCAGTGGAGTAGAGAAACAAGAGAGAGCCAAAGCAGGTGCACGAATAATAATTCTTGAGATTTTAAAAGTGAGATAACTGAAAGAATACTTAGAATAAAAATAAAATTTGCAAAAGAAACCTCTTAATATAATCAGTGCTGCAATCCCTTAGGACAATGGTTCTCAAACTGTGGGGCGCGACCCCCTGGGGGTGGCGAAATAGCTTGAAAGGGAGCGTGACATACTTACCTACAGATAATTTCTGTGGGAAATTTCTGATATTACACCACGTTTTGAGGGTGTAACTTTGACATTTAAATGTTTGCTTATTTTTACAGAGAAAAATTAAATACCTGTTAGTTTGTTAAGAATGGAAGGAGGTCTTCTCAGAACAGTAATAGAAGGTAAAGTTCCTGGAAAAAGAGACAGGGGCAGACCATCAATGAGATGGATGGCGTGTGTGTGTGTGTGTGTGTGTGTGTGTGTGTGTGTGTGTGTGTGTGTGTGTGTGTGTGTGTGTGTGTGTGTGTGTGTGTGTGTATGGAGTGACTGATCTTCAGAGAGTTGAGGCCGCCAGAAAAGCAAACAACAGGACTACATGGCGAGGCCTGGTGTGGAAATCACCGAGCATCGGAGTGACCATACGGCATGTGTAGATGCCCAGTGAACATAGTAGTAGTAGTAGTAGTAGTAGTAGTTAGTTAAATATAGTTTCATTTCAATACATATTTTGGTTAATTGCAAGTGTTAAAATACCTTGAAGGACCTGACATGTCCTTCAAGGAAATACTTCTGAACAATCACTTGTGTTCAAATTCTCAGCGTTTGTTCAACAGTTTCTTATTTTTAGGAACTAAAAATAGGAAATTTACAGGAACTAAAGACTCTTCAGGTTTATTAGTTGATCTGTGTGCCTACCTCGAGCTAAAGTTGTAGATCATTCCAAAGGTGTTCATTTGGGTTCAGATCGGAACTGTAAAACGATAAACACTTCCAACTTTTAAGTTTTCAAGAAGAAAACAAACAAGGAATGAATTAATCCTTACATATTGAAACCAGAGTTACTTGTAGTTTCGTTACACGGATTAACTTATTAATTTTTTTTTCGTTTTTGTTTCGAGAAAGAATGACAAGTTCTTAACATTTACTGTAGCAACTTGCAGGCAATATTCTTTACTTAATAATAATAAAATAAAAAAAAAACCAATGATGTTATGACGTAATATGCCGAAACATAATATGCTGGTATACCAGCATATTATGTTTCCTAATTGCCTGCTAATTGTATTTGCAATTCTTCATGTTAAAATTAATTGTATTTGCTTCTCTTGCTTGTCATAACATCATTGATTTCATTATTATTATTATTATTATTATTATTATTAAGTACAGAATATTGCCTGCAAGAGTTGCTACAGTAAATGTTAAGAACTTGTCATTCTTTCTCGAAACAAAAACGAAAAAAAATTAATAAGTTAATCCGTGTAACGAAACTGTTTAACGTGTAACGAATATGGTTTTAATGTGTAAAGATTAATTCATTCCTTGTTTGTTTTCTTCTTGAAAACTTAAAAGTTGGAAGTGTTTATCGTTTTACAGTTCCGATCTGTACCCAAATGAACACCTTTGGGATGATCTACAACTTTGGCTTGAGGTAGGCACACAGATCTCTTTAGTTCCTATAAATTTCCTATTTTTAGTTCCTAAAAATAAGAAACTGTTGAACAAACGCTGAGAATTTGAACACAAGTGATTGTTCAGAAGTATTTCCTTGAAGGACATATCAGGTCCTTCAAGGTATTTTAACACCTGCAATTAACCAAAATATGTATTGAAATGAAACTATATTTAACTAACTACTACTACTACTACTACTACTATGTTCACTGGGCATCTACACATGCCGTATGGTCACTCCGATGCTCGGTGATGTTCCACACCAGTTGTTTGCTTTTCTCTCTGAAGATCAGTCACTCCACACACACACACACACACACACACAGAAATTATCTGTTAGGAAAGTATGCCCCGCTCCCTTTCAAGCTATTCGCCCCCCCCCCAGGGGGTCGCGCCCCACAGTTTGAGAACCATTGTCCTAGGGGATTGTAGCACTGATTATATTAAGAGGTTTCTTTTGCAAATTTTATTTTTATTCTAAGTATTCTTTCACTTATCTCACTTTTAAAATCTCAAGAATTATTATTCGTGCACCTGCTTTGGCTCTCTCTTGTTTCTCTACTCCACTGAAATACATGCGATAGTTATTAAATTTATACATTCCTTTACCTTTCTACTTCCAATATGCATGCGATTTTATATTATTCTTATCTAATTCTTCAGCTATGTTTTCTGTTTTTTTGCTTTAATGAATGCATTTCCACCTTCCAATCCTCCTTTCACATTATGGTTTCGTTTTTCTTTCCACTCAAATCTGTTCGAACATTTCTGCCAATACATTTTGGACTATTTCTGTGAGCATTGCTATGATTTTATAGGAACTGTAACGATCATGTTAAAAGTACGCCGATTGCAAGTTATTACAGATTTCTTAAAGTGACATCACCACTTCCACTGAGCTTTACGCTATATAGATCTTTACACGTTTATTAAATGAAAGTTTTCATCTTAGCTCTAACAGCAGGGAAAACAAAGATTATAAGAAGCTGAATGAAACTATACCGATGAGTCTGAGAAGACCTAAAGATATTTAGTTCTTCTCAGAAGAGGAAAAAGGGGAGAATCCTTGAAACGAGTGAGAGAACTTCAATCAAGAAAATCAACAAACGGATAAAATGCTTCCTTTACGAAATATATGATCATATATTTATCTACAGTTGTTCTAATTTTGATGAATATCACAATTCATTGTTACTGTATGTTCTTTTAGATAATGGAGTAACAATGAATACGACTAAAGAGAAAGGGAGAGATGAAACGAGTCTCCTTTTGAAAAACAATGTGACGTCATACATCATTACGCAATAATTATTTCTCAGCCTATAAATAGTTCCAGTATTCCTTCTGTGATCTGCTTTCGGATCTCACTAGAGGAGCCCAAAGAAAGACATCAAGATTTATTGTCTTTATTCCTTCTTTGTCGGTATCGTTACGGATGGGATCTGGATGCCCCCAGATCGAATCTGACAAGGCTTATCTTAGCAGCACATGACATTAGAGGAGTGGAGAGGGTGGTTTACATGTTGTGTGTTTTCGCTCTTCTCGATAAAGGGATGCTGTAGTGCTTATTTCTAGCCTACTTCTCGACGAGAGAGCTTTTCTTCTTTTTTCTTTTTTTTAGTGAGGTGTTGGCGAGGTTGAGGCAAGCTAGGATTCCCTTGACTAACGAACGGTTCTACACGGTTCGGGAAGATTTGGCAGAATTTATGTGGTGTGGTGGGTGGGAATGCATAATTTCGAATTGTATTTTAATAGAAGCGTCTCCATGGCTTTGGCAGATTATCTATCCTTGGAACGTTCAATAAGGAAGCTAAAAGTAGAGTTTGGTGATCAAAAGATTTTCAATGCGTTAATAAATAACATTTGGAAATGATATTCTATGTGGTTCTCTGTTTGTCTCTTCGGTTATTGTTCATCTGATAACGGACAATAAGGAATTATTAAAATGCTGTTTACACTTCACTTTCATGAATACAACTTACTGCAAAATTTTCAATTCGTGAGTTTTTTTTTTTCCACCGGCATGCACGTAATTTCACATTTAAGATTTTCAGCTGATTCTCCGCACCGTTGGAAGGCCAAAATTCTGGTGTTGGTAATTCATAATTTTGTCATTGCCTTCTGTAGAGCAGATGCACATATAGGACCTGACCTGTCCTTCAAGGTAATGTACTTTTGAACAATCACTTGTGTTCAAATTCTCAGCGTTTGTTCAACGCTTTAGGAACTAAAAATAGGACATTTATTTATAGGAAATAGTCTTTTCAGGTTTATTAGTTGCTCTGTGTGCATACCTCGAGCCAAAGTTGTAGATCATCCCAAAGGTGTTCATTTGAGTTCAGATCGGAACTGTAAGCTGGCCGGCCAAGTTTTATTTTCACGTAATTTCTCTCAAAGCATGTTGCATTAGCACTTGTAGTATAATACATATTAAATGACACGCATTTTGCTCTTTAAACCGTCTTAGAAGGTAAGGCAAAACAAAAGAAAAGAACGTAACGTGATTTTTTCGTTCACACCAGAAATTTGCAATGCCGCTATGTTCACAAAGTTCATAATGTTCTACGCTGTAGTGTCACGATTGATATTTGTATCTATCCGCAGCAAATAGTACAACAAATAGTAAAGAATAATATAATATTGCTATAGTTGGTTTCGGACCTGGAATTAGTGTAGGACTGTCCCGAACGGATTTTTGGACAATAGAACACTTCTAATAGCTATTCTGCGTCATATTCCGTGATATCAGAACCTCATTCAAAGTGTAGAAGGCCATTTGCCATTTGGTATTTTACTTATCTAAATTTCACTTATCTAAAGCATTTCATGGATACAGAATAAATGGACGTTCACGAAGTAAGTGCGTAAAAAAGCATTTTTAAAACCATAAAATATTTGTATTTATTGCATTTACAGTGATGATAGTTTGCAAGGAAATTTATATTTATCTTACGTGCAGTTCAACAAGTTGCGTATGGCGGCTTAGTAAGTGCAGTGGTATAATAATAAAGTTACCTCTTATAGTAAGTGGCAGTAAATACTGCACTTAAGAACTACAAAGTATTGGCTTTCAAAAATTCTTGGCTTTCGCACCATAATTTATAGAAAGTCTCAAGCCTAATTCAGTGTTTCCCAACGTTTTTTGGGCCATGCCCCACCTCAACGCCTCAAAGATTTTGATTAATTAATCTTCCCCCCCCCCGTCTAGCATGATAGTCAGCTATGTTCTGAAAAAGTATAATATAAATATGTACTTTAAATAAAAAAGGAACATAGGTAAAACTGTTTTTAACTTGACTTTCTTCAATGAATATAAATTTTAATTACACTTTGCATATTATAAAACATAAATCGAACTGAACTCGGGAAAATAAAATCCAAGTTAATGCGATCCTTGAGCTTGATGTCTGCTGCAAAGAGTTTTTATTTTATTTGAGGTACTAATTTAGTATTTTCAATCTCAAATCCCCATGGTTTGTGATATTTAGATGATTTATTTTTTTCAGTAGCAAGTCATTTACAGCACTAAAGCCACATTAGTTGAATGTGATGATGGGAATTGCAACAGTATTTTTTTTTTTTTTTTGCAAAACTAAGTGAATTTCGGTATTTCGTTTCTGTCTCGTCAGAAAGCCATGCCATTGTTCCTTTTATGTTGAATAAAGTTCTAATAGACTCATCATTTTGCTTTTCTGAGAGTTCTTCTTGATACTGTATTTATGTTGACTTCTGCACTAGTGATGTCAGTTTTTTTCTCGGAAAGTCAGGATTGCAACATCGACAAATTTTCGCCGATAATGGTGAGTTTTTTGGGTATATCGGTGATGAGGTGACGAATGCAACTTCATTTTCTAATTGCCCCCCCCCCCCCCCGTGGGGCGTACGCCCCACATTGGGAAACACTGACCTAATTGTATATACTTGGGTATCAATTGCGTGTAGCTGAAAAAAACTGAGATGTCTAGGAGGGGAAAGAAACTCTTTCACATCTGTAATAGACTAAGTTACTTTAGTCAAAAGCCCTGATAAATGTTCTTCGTCTCCCAATTCGATATTCGTGCTTCTACGTTTTCATAAAACTATCATAAAGGAATCCTTAAAACCATGGAAAAGATTGACATCAACTGGGTATATATATTGGCCGAAGTAATTTGTTTGATACTGAGTAAAAATTACAGACAGGTTTCGCCAACTTAGCTGTTTGGCTTCTTCAGGGTAAATTAAATAGATACAAAACAACTTAAACACTAAAACTGTTCATGATGGGAAGAGCCGAATACAATTGTATTTTTTACAAATACAGAAGAACGCGTACATCACACGCATGGAGCGTGTATGAAATCAACTGTTGTTATGCAGGAACGTTCTGTAATTAGCAGCGAGATTTAACTCTGGTATTCTTAAAGATCTTATGAGGGTCTTCGAAATATCAGCCAGAATTAATCCTTGGTTTCTGTTGAGGTTGAGTTTAGAACGGATTACTGTTATGGCTTCTTTGATGTTTCTGGAGCTGATATCGTCCTCTAAATAGGGCATGGAGCTTTTGTCCCATTCGATGGCATGGTTTATCCTCGAGAAATGAAGGGCTAACCCAGATTGTCTTCTCTGTTTTTGTTTACATCTCCTACGTGTTCTTTTTTTCCTGATTTCCAAACTTCTAGAGGTCTGACCAATATCGTTTAATCCGCATGAACAGGGGATGTTATAGACACCGGCATATTTGAAGAAGGCATGACTGTCTTTCGGAGATCTTAAAAATTGGCGGATAGTCTTTAAAGATTTAAAAGTCACTCGTATTTCATGTGGCTTGAGGAGTGTAGCAATCTTTTTGGAAACTGTCCCAGCATAAGGAATGGCAATGGTGGATTTATAACGTATTTCTTCAGATTGTTGTTGTGGGGGTCACAGAAAAGTATCTTATGAATCAATTTTTTGGGGTAACCATTGTCTATGAGGTTCTTTGATATGTGGGATAGTTCATCTTTGAGATCTTTATCTTCTGTAGTGATGCGAACGGCCCTATTTTTTAGCATGTGTACGATGCTTAGTTTTTGAGAAATGTGGTGCGAAGATGTGAAGTGCAAATATCGACCTGTGTTGGTTGGTTTGCGATAGACTGCAAGGCTGATACGTCCATCCATTTGTTTCTTAATTAAAGTATCCAGGAATGATAATTGTTTGTCCTTCTCAAGTTCTAAGGTAAATTTTATTTTGTGATGGAAGGAGTTGATCTTGGTAAGAAAATCAAAAAGACATTTTTCCGTGTTTTTCCATACAATAAAAATGTCATCCACAAATGTCATTAGACCCTAAACGCGCAATTAGGGTCTAATTGCACGTTTAGGGTCTAATTGAGACAAAATTTCATTTTCCAGTTTCTCCATAAAGAGATCTGCACAAGGGGAATGGGGCTGCCCATTGCGACGCTTGTTAATTGTTCGTAAATCGTTTCATTCCATAAGAAAAAATTAGATTTTAAGCAATGATGGAAAAGAGAAGTAATATCTTGAGGTTTTCAAGATATTACTTGAAAACCTCAAGAAAACCTCAAAATGCTGATTACAAAAGAGTAATCAGCATTTTGAGAAAGGGTTTCTCAAAATGCTGATTTCTTCGTCTACTGGAACATTCGTAAATTAGTATGTTACATCCAGGCTTGCAAGAATGTCTATTTCGGAGATCAAGATGTTCCTCAATTTATCCACGAAATGTTGTGAATTTTTTATGTGGGTATCCGAATTACGAATGTGTGCCTTAAGGTGACCTGCGAGGCGTTTCGATAATAAGTATGTAGAAGAATTAATTCCATCTACTATAGGGCGCAGTGGTATTCCATTTTTGTGCACTTTGGGAGAGCCATACATATAGTAACGGCGTTTGTGGATGCAACGACTTTAATCTTCGTTTTAAGTCTGTTGGCCAGCTGTCCATATTATGCAACAAGCTGTTTGTTTCATTGTGATTTTTTCCTGTGGGGTCTGAATCTAAAACACGTAGGTAGATGTGTCAGAGAGTAAGTCTGTGATCTTTTTCTTGTACTATTCTTTCCGTAAAAGTTCAAAAATGAGCACGGTGCAGTAAGATCTAAATAATTCTAGTTTTTGTTTTTTTTAAATAGTTTGCTGGTGATTATATCCAAACTGCATTATATGCTGTTTGGATATAATGGCCTTATGAGTCTTCTTCCAGATGAAAGCTTACTTTTTTTTAAAATTTTTTTAAAGTTTTTTGGAAGAAGACTGATCAGGCCTTATATCCACGCGGAATCTCATCACTATCCTAGTGAAAAGACTGGAACTATTAAGTCTTTAGTACATCGTAGTCATTGGTCTTTAGGTTTTATGACGAACTTTTACAGAAAGCTTTATAACATATTAATTCCACCCTTTTGTCTAATGGTTTTAAGGCTTCTTTCATCAAAAAAGCCTTTAACAGTTTTGGTATCTCTACTTCTAATATAAAAGAAATAATTCGCATTCCTGTCCCTTATGAGCAAAGCATTACTGAAAGCATAGCCAAAGTTTTAAGACCTCTGAATATTTTTTTGCCTTTCGTCTAGAATTGTATCTTATTGTTTAATTGCTGTTCTGTGATCCTGCACTGACCATGCCTACGATAATTGGCGAAAATTCTACTTTGATAAAGTTTTTACGTGAGGTTTCCATTATTGACTCAAAAAATAAGCATCAAGTTGTATCATGTAAATGTTATGTTTCTTAAGTCCTATTTTGATAAACATTTTTACGTTTTGTAGAAATCGAGACGCATATCGATATACTAATATTAAGTGAAATATCTACAAAGCAGTTTGAAATGGCAAATTACTGACTGAATGGCTATGATATGCATTATGATTGCCGAGGCTATAATCGTTCAGAGATAGAATCGTGTGTACTAAGAAGAACAAACGTAACTTAACAATCTTAATATAAATGTGCACTGTTCCGAATCCGTAATGGTTCACGATACGTTGATGGATATACTTACTGGATTTAGCTGTTTATTGCGCCATTGATGCCCCAAAATTGATTACTGATTTAGACAATGTCCTGAACTCATCGACACATAACAACGTTATTTTAGTAGGCGACATAAATTTGAGTTCATGCAAAACTGATAACTCAGTATCCTCCACAGATCATATATTTGTACGAGAGAGACTGGCTTTAGATATATTTTCAGCATTCGATTTTATTAACGTCTCAGACCATCATTCTATACGACTGAGCCTCTCAAATAGCCACTATCGGTAGTTCACACTAAGTTGATCAACAAGAAGAGATTCAAATTGGATTTTATACACATGTCAACACGTTAGACATGTGTATAAAAATTATTACTTATACCATGATGATCGATCAGATATAGATAAATTATATAATGACGTTATCAAAAGTAGGCTAATAGTAAATCAGTTTACTATAAATGATTAAAAAAATAATTCTGCATCAATGGCGAATTACAAATATGAAAGGATGAGATGAAAAAACTATTCAATATGCATAAAAAGAATCCATACCATATAGTCTGTGAAAATGAATATAGAAATTTTGTGAAAACCTTAAAGGAAAAATCAAAAGAAAACTTCCGCTTAAAGGAATTTCTTCACTCGATCAAAGACATGAATAAAGAATGGAAATTAGTCAGTTCTATAATCGGAGGTAAAAAGCCTACATGTATATTCCCAAGTGGTAACAACCGCACCCATTGAAACGAATCACCAGTTTACCAGATACGGAATCCGAACCTATGGAGAGGACAAGAGACATGAGTGACATCCCCTGTATAAGAAACGCGACGTACTTGGAGACCGTCTTAAAGAATATAATAGTGAAATAAAGGCAGAAATGCGGAAAGTGATCAAATTAACGTTCTAAAAGTACAAATTATAGCTAAAGAGAAGTGAAATTTTCTTACAAAATCATAAATAAATAAATCGAAAATGGGAAGACTTAATGAAGACTTAAAGGTAGTTTCTGTATTGTCAATTTGTAAAGGCGGTGACCGTAACGATATAAAAAAAAATATTGACTCGTATTTGTACTATCGACTTTATCTAAAGTCCATGAGATTTCGGTTTTATGAGTGTTCGGTTCGGTTTTACACCCTGTCTCAACACAGAAAAATGTTGTAGGCTTTCGCGGAATCAATACACAACACGAACAAATTGTGGGAAGGTCGCAGCAGATATTTTTCACGATATTTCAAAAAAAAAATTGACGGTATCCATCACGATCTGCTCATACAGTATATATACAGGTATGATATCAGTCGCGTTGCGAATAATTGCTCGTATTTATCTAACAGAAAACAATTTATTAACTTCAGCAACCATAACAGCGAAATACAGTACTATGATATATTCTTTTGTGTTATATTCAATATTATATTCAATTATGTTTTTCATGGTAACTTGTTTCGCAAACTGTCGTTTGTTGATGCTACCGTTTTAAATTAAAAGGAAGTTAATAGCGACCCATTAATAGACAAATAAATTAGGATATGTCAAAATTAAACTAATTGCTTCAAATTAACGGCGCAAAAGCAATTTAAATAACACATACATGTGATAGCTTAGCAAATAAGCTAAATCGCAATCTATCAATAAAATTGCACGAGTTTAATTGCGATGACAGGCAAGTATATAAAAAAAAAATGGAAATTCAATAATATACTTAAGTCTGTTTATCGACAGCAACTTCATATGGAATTCCCAGGTTCCTTATTTGAAAAACAAACTAAGATACATCATCCACCGAAATAGTCATGATGGTGGCTTTCAGAAATTTGAGGCTGTCCTAGACAGTTATCGGATTATTTATATTAATTAGTCAGTTCCTTTTTTTTTTTTTTTTTTTGTAAGTACAGTTATTAGCGTTCCCGTTTTACTATGACCGTAGAGGGCAGTTTATCTGGTGGGGTTTTACTGGATTTTGGGGGTAAAATGTAGTGTTTTGGAACGAAATTGTCATATATTAGTGTTCAACGATTTTGTGGTGATTACTGACGACCTGTATGTTTTAACAGGAACCCGTATGTTAATACTCTCTCGATATTATATTATTATAGTGCACTCTGCATTATTATAATAATAATAATAATTTGCCCAGTGTTATTAAATATAATACAGGCATTATAAAACAAAAGTATGTTATTCTAATTTTGGATTCGAAACATTGGGAGAGAATTTTTCGTAAGGATTTTATATACATATTTAATTACTTACTTCAAACACATACAAACTCACTAGAGTTTAAGCAACGAAAATAAACGATACGAAAGCGTTAGAAAGATTATTTTAAATATCTATTAGAGAGTTTACTGTGTCCTCCAAAATTCATATCTTCATTCTCCGAATTTCCCAGACTTCTGTTGAGCAGCTGTAGGGCTTAATTGTTGTTATAACATTGTTACATATTAGGCTATTTTTCAATATTACGTTTTGCTTCAAGTAATTGTTTCATTTGTTAGTTGCTATCATTCTTATTGAAGTGAAGCATTTGCAAATATCAGTATGGCGGAATTTGCATCATTCATGCCTTTGCTTCTATATTTTCATTACTTTTTGTATTCTCTATCCATAGTAATATTCATCACTTTCGTAATCTTAAACTGTAATTAGAGTTCTATGTACATCAAAGGAAACTGATCTCGCATAACGAAATATGAGGTAAGAATGCTATTATTTGACGGATATTTTTCTACATACAGATAAGTACATAAATAATATTTCTGTAATTATTATTTGTAATAAGTTCTTCTGTGACGACCTTTTAAGCGTTTAAGATATTGTCGTACAATATTTTACACAATATGTTTCTTTTGGCCAGGAAGTGACTTTTTTTCAATAATTTCCAAACTTTATTCTTTTGAGAGTTTGTGGGTTTACGATCTATAATTTGGTATGTAGACTGGTCTTGTAAAACTGTGTGCATTTTGCTTTCATATTCAGCCAAATTCATCACCACAGTTGCATTTCCTTTGTCTGCTTAACTATAACAATGTGGTTATTACTGTATAGGTCTTTTAAAGCTCTGATTTCCTTTTGTGGGATATTGTTTATGGGAGGCTTTGAATGTATTTGAATGTTGGCCACATCCAAACGAATGTTTTTCGTTGTTACTGTAGGCAGGTCATGAATTCCCCGTTCAAAGGAAGCTGTTATTATGGCTTTTGGAACTTGCCATACAAACAGCAACATCCGCTCTCTAATCAGTGGTTTTGACTACGCTATGTTGATGATGTGTTTGCTATTTGACCACATGATCCAGACACATTGGATACACGTTTAGGGAATTTAAATAGCCAACACCCTAAAATTCACTTCACAATGGAACAGGAAACTAATAACTGTCTGCCCTCTCTGGATATACTAATCACACAACTTCCAGGTGGTTCCTTATCTCTTTTTCTTTTATAGAAATTCCACACATATAGAGAGATATTTGCACAGTCACACCATCATCCAGCTCAACAGTTTGGTATCCTAAAGACACTAACTCACAGAGCCAGAGCTATCTGTTCCAATGACAATGCTCTTATTGCTTAATGCACTCACTTACGTCACACCTTAGCCAATGGCTATACTCTCCATAGGATAGAAAAAAAATACTAAATGCTCCCCAGAAATCCCCTCCATTGCCTACCACACAAGACTAGGGAAAACTATTAACATCCCATTGTGGTCAACTTATTGCCAACTGTTATCCGTTCACTTAAGGACAAATGGTCTTCTTTATCACATCTAGGAGTTTATTAAGTGCTCTGTTCTTTTGACCGGGCTTACTACGGATAGACAGGAAGAACCCTTGGTGAACATAACAAATACATTAGGCACTATCGTTACGGCAAGTCGGATCTAGCAGACCATGCCTTTCATACCTCTTCACACAGAATCAGATGGAAGAAAACAAACGTGCTACACAGAAGTCATTATAAGCAGAGAGATTGTTTTTGGAGCCAACAGAAGCTTAAAAACATACTCCATACCTGAACAAGTATGGCTGTATAAATTTACCAGAAGTCTGGCAGAGTCATTTTAAGTTGTAATACTTGTTTTCTTTCTTTATCCACATAGATGGCATCTAATTAGGACTTTATTTCCTTGTGTTGTCCGTTACCATTTTTTAAACTAATTCCACTGTTATACCAAATTGTTGTTGTTTCAAGTACTGTGATAAACGGTTTTTTTTTTTGTGTGTGCGCGCGCGTGCGTACGTGCTCTGAAGATACTAGATATAAAACCAGCGAAATATAAATATCGGCACATAAGTTAATATCTATTAATCATTTTCTTATTATTCTGTGTGGTCAGCAATATCGTGAAAATAAATTAACATGTACCGCAAACACATAAGTATTTCCACGTATCTCCAAATCATTTTCTTGAAATGGGGATCGACGGTGTTACTACAATCTTAACACGTTCATTGCCAATCACGCGATATCGCGCGATGCGAGCTCTCACCAAACGGCCGATCACGCGTTATCGCGTGGACGCCGCTAACTAGATAAAAAATAAAAAAAATTTTGGCCGCCACGCGAAATTCCAATTTTCAGCTTGCCAATGAACGATATCGCGCGATCACGCGTTATCGCATGGACGTCGCTAACTAAATAAAAAAATTAAAAAAATTTGCCCACAACACGAAATTCCAATTTTTCAGCTTGGCAATGAAAGTGTTAAAAGAGATAAGCGGTTACAGAAAAGTTGGGAAAAAATACTACTCACTGGCAGTACTTCTCACATTGCACAAAAAAAACTTCCGATTTCAATGCCAGCAAAAGCAGTACTGTTGGGAAAAGGAATTGCTTATGGTTTACCGTTGAGGGCGTTCATGCACTGTACAATCCTCTACACCCAGTCGTCCTTAAAGATGTATTGCAGAGGTGACCATTGACCATTTCCATCGGTAACACAGATAACAATCTGTGTTACCGATGGAAATGGTCAATGGTCACACTTCCTTTTCTCACAATGTGTGTGTGTGTGTGTGTGTGTGTGTGTGTGTGTGTGTGTGTGTGTGTGTGTGTGTGTGTGTGTGTGTGTGTGTGTGTGTGTGTGTGTGTGTGTGTGTGCGTGCGTGTGCGTGTTCTCGTCCTACATTCATCAACTTGTAAACCGTTGTCATATGCTACTACAAAAGTATACGATCAATTCGTATAACCTACGGAACGGAACTTCTACTCTTTCTTTCTCTTGTAAGGCTACTGTTACTGATCTCCTGATTCAAATACCCGCACTTTTAAAAACAAGACGAAATATTGTTTTTCGTAAAGAATGGCAGTGAAATATATTTCGTTTTCAATGGGAAATATATGGGCAGCTCTGTTTAAACATGGCAGAGATTGTTTGGAAGATAAACTCTGCCGAATCCGTATTCATGATACATTAATGGTTATCCGGGATTAACTGCTTATTGCGCCAATAATGTCTGAATGAGAAATTTATAACTGAACTAGATGATGTTGTAAACTCATCAGAACATAATAAGTTTGCTTTAGAATTCAACATTAATTGCATCTTATGAAAAAGTGACAACACTACTGGCGAATGTAAAAATATATTGTACTCTCTCATCGATTCCTAGCTTAAATAGATGGTAATTCCAGAGAAGTGAATAACTCGGTAAGCTGCATAGATTGTACTTTTGTAAAACATGGATTTGCTTCAGGTGCATCTTCGTTAATTTAACTTAATAACGGCTCAGTCCTTCCTCTGCGACCGAGCCAGTCAAATGGTCACTCGGCGCCAGTTCAAACTATGCTGAGAAGAGACTCAAAACGGATTAATTTTCAGCATGTTTGACAAATGTATAAAAATGATTGTTATCTACCTTATGATGACCGATCAGATGTAGATCAATTATAAAATGAATTTATCAAAAGGACCAACTAAGCTAATGATAAATCCAGGTACTTTAAAAACAACAAATGGTAAAAAAAAAAAAGTCTGTAGAAATTCTGGATTAGTGACGAACTAAAAGATATGATAAGCATGAAAAAAAAATTTACAATAAGCATACAAACTTATCCATAAACTATAAACTATAATCTGTGAAAAGGAATATAGAAATTTTGCGAAAATCGTAAAGGAAAAGATCAAACCTAAAAAAGTAAAGATGAAATAAAAAGTATACGTAGATATTCCAAAATGGCAACGATGTCACAACCAATGAAATGGAACATCAATTTACCATTTTCGGTAGTTACGACATCAATTCTATGGACAGAGCAATCCTGTGAATAACCTGGCCACAGCCCAGGCCATTCACATAGATTCACATTCACATTCACACTCCATTACCGATACCATACCCTTAATATCTATATATATATATATATATTAAGGGTATGGTATCGGTAATGTTGCTCTTTTCGTTTATATATATATATATATATATATATATATATATATATATATATATAGACATATATATATATATATAGACATATATATATAAACAAAAAGAGCAACAGTTCATTTCCACCATCTGCTCTTACAGAAAATGTGTATATAAATATGGTATCACACGTGTTACCAATAATTCTTTTAAATAGTATTTAGGTAACAGAAAACAATTCATTAACTTCGGCAATCACAACAGTGAAATACAAACTATAAAATATGGATACCACAGATATCAGTACTATGATATATTCTCTCAATGATTTCTGTGGCCACACCTTATTTCGCAAAATATTGCTTTTCTGATGAGATCGTTTTGATGTACAACGATGGTAATATCGATGCATTAAAATGTCTCATAAATCCGGATATGACAAAATTTTCATGTTAACCGTTTCAAAATAAATTTAGAGAAGCCAAAATATATGAACTTCAGATTAACAAATAAGTTAGAACTCAATTTACCGAGACTCCTGCACTACATAACATACGATGCCAAGCAAGATGTCATTATGAGTTAATAAAAGATGCAAATTCGAAAAAGATAGTTTGTTCTGTATATTGACATCTTCGGGAAGTGGAATTTTCATGTCTTCTATTTGAAAAACAAAAGAAGAAATATCATAAGAAATTATCATGCCGAGTTTCTATTTCTATAAACAGGAATTCGATGGTTTCGTATTAAGTTATTGATCATTTATATTCAATAGTCTTTTTTGTAAGGATGTCACCGTTGCTCTTTACCATGATAGTAGAATAGTTTATCTGGATTAGTTTTGAAGAATGTAGTGAATTATCGTGGAACGAAGTTGAGATACAGCAGTGGTAAGCGATTTTGGTCGTGATTACTCATAATGTGTGTGTTAATTGGAGCCCGTAATAATTTGATCGATGCATGATCGTATTAGTGCATTACTGAGTATTTCTCAATTGTGGCGAAGTTTATGGAAGGGCGTATGTTGTTTTTAATTAGTATATCAAGATATGTGTTCGTGGTTGAGGTAGAATGATCAAGTGTACTTATGTTAATATCTCCTATTAGGATGAGCTGATGTGTTGTACGGATTGACCCGAATTTTTCTAATTCCTGCAGCAAGATGTGTGTATTATTATCTGGTGTCTTGTTATTAGGGCCTTTTTTCAGCTGGAACTGTCTGGAACGCGTTCCACTGAACATTTAAGACTTTAATGGTCCCTAAACACATTTTATAAGTATTTCAAAACTAGAACTGCCTCCATTTTAAATTCTCAGTTATGGTCGTTGACAACGTAAATCAAGGGTCATCTTTGGTGCATCCAATCTAGTGCTGCCATCTTGTGTTGTTGACATTGAACCTCGAAGATCGAAGTTTTCGATTAGAATCGATAGTCGGCCGGAAGGTACGGTAGTTACCGGAAGCGGAACTGCTATGTGATACATCCAAGCAGACGTTCTCGCAAGTAGAGTCGCACTTTTACAACTTGGGTGAGTGAGGTTAACGTGTTTCATGTAAGTTTCACCAGATTTACACGATGAATAGTAAAATGACACAATGTTTCTCTTCCGCTCCCGCAACTAAAAAGTTAAAGCTCGAAAACAGTAAGTGTAGTGATAGTGATGAGGTAAAAACAGACCCGGTGGACAATGACAGGAAAAACTGGAGAGATAAAACACGTGGCTGCTACGGTTGCTACAGCGACTACAACGAATAAAGACGCACAAGAAGATCTGCGCAACTGTTGGCTCTAGAGTCTAGACCAAAAATCTGATTTTTGCAATAAAATTGAATGGTTGTTGGTGGAGAATAAAAACATTGGCTGTAAAATATGTAAGGAAGTCGCAGGTTTGGGATTAGAAAGGAATAAGCAAGTTATGAATATTTCAAAGCCATGGGCAAATATTCAAATTTATCATTATGGTAGGAATACAAAAGAGAAAACGACTTCACTACGTAAAAAAATTCACGACCATAAGAACAGTTCAGCTCACATTGATGCCTCTAAAATTATAGGATCGGCAAAAGAACGAAAATTGGACGTAGCTTGTTCATAAGCATTTGAACATGAGAAAGAAGTCACTTGTAGAATCTTCAGAGCTGCATATAAAGTTGCAAAGAAAACCCAAGCTTTCAGCGACTTTGACCAGAAATTGACCTCCAACAATTGAATGGCAGTCACATGGGTCGAATTCTACATTCTACAAATGCTTGTATGAATATAATAAATCATGTTAATGGTTTTGCTAGTTAAATGTGTATGAATCCCTCATGTATATAAGGTTCTGTGATTGAGCACACTCAATGTGCTAATTATGCTACTGATTTTTACATACTGCTGAAAAGATACATCGTCTGTGAATCACTATATTTGACAGCAGAAATATAAATCACTATTGTTTTATGTAAATCTAGGAGTCAACTGCTGCAAGCACTGCTGAGCTCTTTTAATATGCCTCTTATCAGACGCATGGAAAACAAATGTTCTTGTGTTTTTTCGCGAGCATTTTCATTAAAAATTTTACGGTTTCTTAATCGTCATTTTGAATGCATAAAATAGGTCTTGCCCCTTAAAAAGGTGACAACATGAGTATCTAGACAATTTAAAAATCAGATTTTATTACTTGTATACACATTTACATGACTTGTACTTTATTAGAGCAGCCAAGCAATTGTCAATCTCTACAGTGATAGTGTGTCACAAAATTTATACTTTTATTACATGGAGTCCATCATATATTTTGGAGGCTATATTTTCTGTTATCCGTCAACATTTACTGTAGTAATAGTAATCTGTAGTATTTACTAGCTCTTTAGACTCATGCCTAAATACAGGGTGGCCAGAGAATAACTTTCCCTCTTTGGAGACATCTGTAGCTAAAACCAATAAACCGAATGAGACCAAATTTTATATTAAGACTTTTGAAGACATGTGGAGATGAGTTTCCGCGAGAAAAAGATTTAATACCAAACATCACCAATTGGGGGAAATTTTGGCGCTGGCAGAGCCGAAAACAAGCGGATAATTACATTAAAGGCAGATAAAATGGAATAATAACATTTCGACGGTGTCGAAATGTTATTATTCCATTATTCCAATTATTCGAATGACTGACGAATAACATTTCGACGGTGTCGAAATGTTATTCGTCAGTCATTCGAATAATTGCCTGAAAGTTCCTAATCCCTTTTTAAGTGGTATTGGTGGCGCTGCTGGTACGTACGCACAGTAAAATTTGCATAATCTTTTTTTATCTGTGTGTACTGCAAATATTTGACTGCTTTCGGATCCACCGGCGCTAAAATTACCCCTATCGGCGACTTTTTATACTAAATCTTTTTTTTTGCGGAATTCATCTCCCCATGACATCAAAAGTCTCAATATAAAATTTGGTCTCATTGCGTTATTGGCTTTAGTTACAGATGTCTCCAAAGAGGGAAAGTTATATTATAGCCACAGTGTATATACACTATCTACAAATAATTGGCGGGACTTCTCTTCAAATGTCATTTGAAGTTATGGAACATTCCAGGCTTGTTAATAACATAAAAACCAGTATATAGATAGTAGGAAGCAGAATTTAATAATTCCAGTTGAATACAAGTGGTATGGCAACACAACCCTATACCACCAAATGACGTTCTGACATCGCTACTGCAGGAAAACACCCAGGGCGGCCGCCGAAAATGACTGACAAGAACAGACTGGTGTCAAAACGGGTGGCACGTAAAAACCGGAAAGATCCTGTAAAACCACGAAATTTATACGTTACTTACACGGAGTTCACCACGTTGTGTTTGGTAACTTATGTTTCCTGTTCTAGTAATACACTGTCCTTTCAGGCCTTTAAGAACAACGACAACTCTCTTCCAAGTCTCCTTGACTTTCGTACTATAAATTATAGGATGAGTAGTCATGCCTAAATATATATTCATGTATTGAAATTTCGTGTAGCCGAAAAACTCAAATTCCCAATAGAAAAAACAAACAAACAAACTTCGATCTCCTATTAAGATCTGATAACTCACTTTACTTAAAAGTTTTTATAAAGGATTCGATCTTGGTATCTTCCTTTCAAACCGAAGAGTTTCGTCAAAACCGACTGAGTTATGTAAGCACACTGCCGTAAACCAGTGTACCCTAAGTTTGTTTTTAAACCGGTGTACGCGTACCCTCCAAATTACTTTTATATTTTTGTACCACAATATGGTAGAAAAGTGAAGGCCTATACCATCCTTTTATTTTTCAATAACCAAAAAGTCAAAAGTATGCTTTAAACAAAATGTCTCTTAGTATGGATTTACTGACCTTCACTTTGGTGCGGATCTGATTGATGGAAATATCGCGTTTCTTTTCTTCTGCGTGGTTCGAATTGTTTGAATTAAATGTTTAAATTTAAAATGTTCGAACTCTGTGGTCCGAATTCGTCTTAGTGAAATTTATTACCAAAACTTTAATTTCCTAATTTATGTTTCTCCTGAATGTTATTATAAAAATGCTTCCTTTGTACGAAGGGGCGTTCTGAAAAGTTCTGATCCACACCGGAACAAAATTGATATTAAAGCGACTGATATAATCACAAGAAAGAGCATACTAGTAGGAGAGTTATAAAAGTAACTTATGTTCTTATATCTTATGTTGTTTCTTGTGGTTATATCAGTTGCTTTAATATCATTTTTATTCTACGCGTTTAGCAAAACTTTCCAGGCGCCACTCGTATTTATTATAGCGCCAATGTTAAAAAAAAAAGAAACTTCATAAGGATTCTTGTGTGAGTAAAATATTATTATAACATCTCCAAATTGCATTTTCTTGAAATGGGGATATGACGGTATTACTACAATCTTAAAAGAGACAAGCTGTTACAGAAAGTTTGGGAAACAGTACTTCTTCTGCCAGCACTTCTTACATCGGACAAAAAACTTCTGATCTCAACGCAAGCAAAAGTAGTTCTGTTAGGAAAAGCCTTTGCTTGGTTTCCGCAGAGGTTTCTCATGCGCTCTGCAATTGATACAATTAGGTTAGAATGAAAATGCAGTAGTATAATAATATATATTTTTACCTAATTCTATGCACAGTACATTATTATATGAAATTAAATAAACTTTTTGTGTAGGATGCAAAGTGCGTTGCTATTTGATTTAATGCGTTTGCGACCACTGTTTTCATTTACTATAAAAGTATGTTCTCATCTTCTTAGGTAACCTTAAAGTCCCAATTCCAACTGGTTTCCCTTTTCCAACACTACTCACTAAGTTGTGCTACAAGCGGAAGTATTTGCTATGAGTAACTGTGCATCTACGTGCCGAAATGTTTGATAATCCCCTCCACCTAACATTGATGTTTTTTTTTTTTCTTTACCCAGTCATCCTTAGAAATGAATTACAGAGGTGACTATTTCTATCGTTAACACAGATCATATTCAAAAATCTTGTTCAACTTACCTTTCTCACAGTATGTGTTCTACATTCAACCACTTCCAAACCGTTGTCCTATGCTACTACAAAGGTAACACTATCAATTGAAATGGCCTTTGGAACTTCTACCCTTCCTTTCCCTTGTACGATTACTGTTCCTAACCTACTGATTCGAATAGTTGCAATTTTAAAAACTATGGAAAATACTGTTTTCCGTAAAAAACAGTTCGTAAAGGATGGTAGTGAAATGTGCTTCTTCGTTTTCAATAGTAAAAATATGGGCAGCTCTATTTAAACATTGCAGAGAAAGTTTGGAAGGCAAACGGATCAATATTATTTCATGATACATTTGTGGTAATACGAGCTAAACTGTTTATCGTGCAAATAATATACCGACTAAGATTTTTTAACTGAGATAGATAATGTCCTAAACTCATCAGAACATAATTTTGTTTTAGGACGCGATATTAATTTATTCTTATGCAAAATTGTCAATACTACTGACGAAGGTAAAAATATATTGTACTCTCTCCCTCTCTCATGGGTTCCTATTTTACATAGAAGGTAATTCGATGGAAGTGTAGAACTCAGTAAGCTGCATAGATTATACGTTTGTAAGATATAGATTTGCTTTAGGTAATCAAATTTAATAACGTCTCACACCAACATCATCTTCTAATACTGAGATAGTCAAAAGGCCACATAGCGCCAGATCAAATTATGCTGATCAAATGGAAGAGACTAAAAACGGATTCATTTACAATATGTCTGAGAAATGTATAAATATTATTATCGACGCTATGATGACCGGTCAGATGTAGAACAATAATAAAATGAATTTGTCAAAAGGACCAACTACGCTAATGATAAATTCAGGTACTTGAAAACAACAAATGGTAAAAAAATAGTCTATAGAAATTCTGTAATACGGACGAATTAAAAATATGATAAGGATGAGACAAAAGCTTTACAATAAACATCACAAGATCAAACGTAAAAAAGAAAACATAAGATAAAACGTCTATGTATATATTCGAAAATGGCAACGATGTCAAGACCAATGAAATGAATCATCAATTTACCATTTTCGGTAGTTACGGCCAATTCTGTGGACAGAGCAATCTACGTGAATGACTTGGCCTGTGTAAAACACCCCATATACTCCAGCAAAGTCGGTAGTGAAAAACTCAAGTACATAAGAGCAGCGTAATAATATGGAAAGAGCGTAATAATAGTAAAATTACCGACACACACACACACACACACACACACACACACACACACACACACACACACACACACACACACACACACACACACACACACACACACACACACACACACACACACACACACACACACACACACACACACACACACACACACACACACACACACACACACACACACACACACACACACACACAATCGACTTGACTTTTCCATGTTTTAGACAGAGTCTGAACACGGAAAAGCGCTGCTGTATCCATCACGACCTGCGCTTACAGAAATGTATACATATGGTATCACAAGTGTTGCTAATGCTTTAAATAATATTTAGTTAACAGAAAACAATTCATTAACTTTGGGTTACCTCATATGGATACCTCAATATCATTACTAATATTTATTCTCTTTTATTCTAAGTCAATGATCTCTGTGGCCACACCTTATTTCGCAAAATATTGCTTTGTTGATGACATTTTTGATGAACCACGAAATTAATATCAATGCTTTAAAATGCCTCATAAATTTGGATATGAAAAAATGAAACACACTGTTTCAAAATAAATTTAGAGAAGCCAAAATATATGAACTTCAGATTAATAAATAAGTTAGATCTCAATCTACCGATAATCCTGCACTACATAACATATGATGCCAAGCAAGATGTCAATATGGGTTAATAAAAGATGCAAATTCAAAAAGATAGTTTTGTCTATAATTGACAGCTACGTGAAGAGGAATTCCAAAGTCTTCTATTTGAAAAACAAAAGAAGAAATATCATCATAATCATCATAAGAAATTATCATTCTGAGTTTCTGTTTCTGAACAGGAATTCGAAGGTTTCGTATTGTTATTGGATCATTTATATTCAGTAGTCTATGTTTTTGTAAGGATGTGACTGTTGCTCTTTACCATGATAGTAGAGTAGTTTATCCGGATTAGTTTTGAAGAATGTAGTGAAGTAGAGATTGTATCGTTGAACAAACTTGAGATACAGCAGTGGTTAGCGATTTTCGTCGTGATTACTCATAATGTATGTTTTAATTAGAGCCCTTATGATGATTTGATCGATGCTTGATCGTATTAGTGCGTTGTATTTCTCAATCGTATTAGTGCGTTGTATTTCTCAATCATATTAGTATCTCTCAATTATTGTGAAGTTTATTGTAGGACTTTTGTTTTGAATTAGTATATCAAGGTATGTGTTAGTGGTTTTAGTAGAATGATCCAGCGCACTTATGTTAATATCTCCTATTAGGATGATCTGATGGGCTTTACAGGATTCAAAACTGATTAGTTATGGGAATGTCGAATGATGCATTCTAAGTATTATATTTAATAATGTACTATAATAATAATAATAATAATAATAATAATTTAAGCAATGTAATTAATTATATTTCGTGGCATATAAACGTTTATGATATAATTACTAACTAAAAATCGCAGCGATTTTCTCGAAGAGATTTCAAGTGCATTCTCTAATATTTACATCAGACTTAGAACCCATTCCACAATAAACGAAATGAAAAATTCAGAATGTTTTAAATATTTATTAGAAAGTATCATCCAAAATTGATATTTCGGTACTCCGAATAAGCAGGAACCTCCCTCCCTCCCACGAAATTGTGCTCACGGCACAATTTTAAAATCTTCGGGATTCGCATCTCTAATCAGGAGAACAATCTGTTCACAGCAAAAATGAAGACCTTTACATCATCCGCTTTATACTTCTGAAGAAATATCGAAACTGATCACAAGAGGAAAGTGGGAGTTATTTATAGGCAGAAACTCTCTGTTGAGTAACAACACGCTGCGACGTCATAACGCTTCCATGAAATAACTCTGGTGTGTATATGTCTCTCTCTCTCACTCTCTCTCTCTCTTGTAATCAACATTAATTGTTGTTTAATTTCTTTGTTGTTGTTGCATTGTTATATATTTGAAGTGGATTTTTTCAATGTCGCCATTTTCAAATTTCAGTATGTCAGAATTCGCAGCATTCATCCAACTGTATCCATATTTTCATTACTTTTTTTATTGAGTTATCACATATGACTACGTTATTACATTACATTATCATGCACATCATTACATTAATTCTTATTCGTTTAGATTATATTTCATAAAGATAAAATTGTAAAACAACGACATCCTATAGGTAACCGAAGAGCATGAGCTCATCCAGGTTACAAGAAATGTAACAATTGCACAGCATAAATCATTATGTTCACAAATGAGTACATACACAAAATATTGACAGTGACAAATTTTCTGTTCTGAATTATATTAATATTCACCACTTTCATTTTCATAAAGTGAAAGCACATGAATGAAGCCTGAAACGGATGTAATGTAACGAAATATGAGATAAGAATTCCATTATTTTACTGATGTTTTTCTACGTACAGGTAAGAACTTAATGATATTTCTGTGATTATAAATCGTAATAAGTGATAGTTTGATAAGCTTCGACCGATTGTGGTTACCTACTTTACTATGATACAAATTGCGAAATTCTTAACGCGAATCGAATTTTTGTTCAGTTTTTTCAAACACTGTCATTAAATATTTTGGTATTTCTCATTAGTCCTCTTGAATTTCAAACATCAATTTACCTAGATGAAAAAATTTCAATGATATAGGACAGACAGAATTCAACGAACGCAGTGCCTAAACAAGCATTTCTAAAATTAGACATTCTTTATACCTTTAATACTATCATACTGATGGTTTGCGACGAAGTTTATACTTTACTTAACCGAAGTTCATTAGGTTGCGCTGGAGAGCATATGTTTCTGTTATAGTAATTCTGGGATTGTCCGTTAAGGATCACTATCAGTGTATCCAAATTGTCCTTTTTAAAGTTCGTTTGACCATAATTTATAAAGTAAGTTCAGTAGGCCTTTACCTTTCGTGTAGATTATATAAATCAGCACATAAACTTTCATAACGGAATTTCACAACATTGGTCTCCATGGTAACACCCCGAATATGCAAGCCCAATGTTACCCTAACCAACATGCAGCGTCGTCTTCAGTGGTGCAGAGAGGAAAGATTTGAAAACTTTCTTATGGTGCATCGAATCACGATACACTCTTATCCGAACAGATGGACCGGTGTGGGTGTCACGGATGACCGTCGAACTTTTCTTTACCAGACTGTGTAACCATAACTATTATATTTAGAGGTGATTATTGTTATTGTTGTTGATTGATTTTTATGGCACAAAGACATCAAAGGTCATACTGCGCCAGGACACAAGTTACAGCAGTGCATATGGTAGACCGTTAGTAGGACAATCACATACAACCATACCCTTGGAGGGATTCGAAACGGCAGCCTTTTGGCTGAAGAGCGGATACGCTGACTACTCGGCCAACCAGGCCGGCTTTAGAGGTGGAAGTGTGATGGTATGATATTGATTTCTTTGGTTTGGCTTCAGACTTTTATTTGTAGTACTACGGATATTGATCTCCGATAAGTGTCTGAACAATAGGGGGATGCATACTTTATGGCGTTTCTACGAATTTGACAACTGCCTGTTTTAGCAAGACAAGTTGCTGTCTACAGACCACTGTCTGTAGACATGAACGTCACCATAATTGTCTGGCCCCCATAGAGCCCTGATCTGAGCCCTACTGAACATCTGTGGAGGAACTGGAGCGTCGAGTGAGGTCAAGGGCCGTTTGTCCCACAAGCGTCCACGACCTCATTACATGTCTATAGGATGAATGATCAAAAATTCCCATTGATCGCTATCCTACGCGTGTGGAAAATTTTTCCTGTAGGATTGCTGCAGTCATTGTATCAAAAGAAGGTCCCACATCTTATTAACGTGGGCGCCATAGCTGCTTGTTCCAGACACGCTGGCGTCCATTTCCTTTTTTGCCATCAGTGTATATATTCTTGTGTGGAAATTGCGTGTAGGCGAAACTCAAAATTACAGAAGTAAAAATCACTTCCACATCCGTATGAGACCAGCTAACTCACATCAGTTAAAATCCCTGATGAAGGTACTTCGTATCGTAATTCAGGATTCCAGTGGCTACTCTTTCCAAACAAGGATTCGTTTCCGCATTTTTTCAGTCATTACCCAACTCTCATGACCATAGGTGACGATGAGGACGTAGACTGTATTGAAAACAGCCAGCTTTGTCTTCTGGCTTACCTCCCGCTTCAATACTACCGAACGGCCAAGCTCCCGCAATCTACCTCTACGTCCCACATTCCATCACTCGTGAATATGGACCCAAGGTATTTAAACTTCTCCACCTGCCTCAGTGGGACTCCACTCACATGTAGAGTGCACTGGGATGGTTGTCTTGAGACCACAAATGTTTCAGTTTTGGCCACACTGATCTTCATTCCAGTTTCTGCACAAACAGCTACAAACCTATCCTGGAGGTCATCTATAGAAGAGCTAAGCAAAACTAGGTCATCTGCAAAAAGCAGACGTCCGATGCTACATCTTCCAATTCTGAGACACTGCCTCGGCTGTGCCTATCAATCCAGTCTATAAATATTATGAAAAGGAGGGGTGACAGAACACACCCTTGGTGGAGGCCAACGGAGACTCTGAAAGGTTCAGACTTTGTGCTGTTTACCCTGACACAACACTCCTGGCATTCATACAGGGACTTGATGGCAGCTGATAGTTGGCCATCGACTCCATACTCCTGTTCTACTTGCCAAAGCTTATCCCGCGGTACTCGGTCATATCCCTTCTCTAAGTCCACAAAACATGTGTAGACATTCTTGGCATATTCCCAAGATTTCTCAAAGACTTGCCTTAAAGTGAAGATTCGGTCAGTTGTGCTTCTACCAGGACGAAAGCCACATTGTTCTTCCTGAAACTTTGACTCAACTATGCTCGTGCACCTTCTTTCGAAGCACCTATCATATACTTCCCCAGGAAGGTTGAGCAGAGAGATGCCACAATAGTTGCTGCAATCTCTCTCTGGTCTCTCTTCTTGAAGACTGGTATTATTATGCCAGTCTGCCATTGCTTTGGTGCTCACTCAGATATCCAAACAGCCTGACACACTCGAGTCAGCCAAAGAACGCCGTCTCGATTTAAGACTTTTAGCATTTCGGGCCGAATTTCATCATCACCTGCAGCTTTGCCAGATTTTATCGATTTTATTCCTAAATAGACCTCTTCTGCTGTGAGACTAGACATCGCCCTGATCTGTACCACTTGGAGTTCCACAACTGCTCGGCCACATGGGTTAAGAAGGCTCTCAAAATATTCCCTCCATCTCTGGAGGATATTCTTGTCGGTTGATAAAAGTGCACCATCAGAGGCCTTAATTGCCCTTGCTGTGCACGATTTCCTCCCTCGAAGGCTGCAGATGGTCTGCCAGAATACTTTGTTTGCATCTGCATAGGATGAGTCTAATCTTTCTCCAAAGGATTCCCAAGCTTTCTGCTTTGTTGTCTTTACTACCTCAGCAGCAGCGTTTCGTGCCTCAGCGTACCGGAAACGCATCTCAGGTGACCTGACCCTCAGCCACATTAGGTAGGCCTCCTTTTTTTGCCTGGACAGCTTTTTGGAGCTCTTGGTTCCACCAAGGTGTCCCTTTTTTCACTGCCCGTCGTCACGCCGAGCCGCTTTCTGCCACACCATGAGAGTACAGAGACAGTGACAGCAGTTCTGAACAGATCCCACTCCTACTCAACTTACAGATAGAACTTAATCGTGTGATGGAACATTCAGGCAATAATAATCAATGTAAAGGAGATTAATAAAACTGAAATTATTTCTATTATACACCTCTTTGTCGGTAACAGAAGTTATGTCGAGGTGTTATTTCTGAGATTTTTATACTAGATTCATCTCTTATGCAAGGTTGATTCTGATTTTCGTCATGTTTATATTCAATTCCTTTGACTTTGATATTTTCTCGGGTAACTTACGTTTCACTGTGCGCACTGTTTCCGTGTGAGAATACGGAAACAGTGCGCACAGTCTCTGTCAAAGAAACCACTGACCGTGGTTTCTTTGACATAGCAACGTCCTGAGAGGAATGATATTTTATCGAATTTACTTTCATAATTGTCCACTGTTAAAGATAATAGAGAATATAATTTAGTAGACGAAGCTTGAAATTAGAAATACTTCTCCGTGAGTTAATTATTTAGGTTGATACTTGACAATGGTGTATATCAGAAAGTGTGGACTGGATATTAGTTCAGAAAATCGTGTCGGTTATCTATATGCCTTATAGGCTATGTGAAAGTTTTCTATTTAACTTTAAGTGCTATGCAAAGTGTATCTTCTGAACTTTTCTATATTTAGAAAATAGATTTACTTTTTAAATTGTAAAAAAAATAACAAAAAGAATTAATTCAAGATGTAATTCATAATTTGTGTAATGTATTAAATCGACAATTTAATGAAATTTCATAGTGTGGTTTAACTAGTTAAGATTGTATGTTGGATTCTGTTATTCAGCAAAATCAATAAGCTAATTATGCTACTGACTGTTGCATACTGTTTAAAAGATTTCTCTCTCTCTCTCTCTATCTATCTGACAGAGGTAATTTATATAACAGTATTGCTTTTAGTAAAACTAAGAACCGCTGCTGCTGCTGCAAGCACTGGTGAGCTCTTTTAATATAACTCTTATTAGACTTTCTCAAAAAAGTGTTTTATTGAGTTTTTTCGGAAGCATTTTCATTAAAACGTTTTGGTTTCTCTCTTGAATGCATAAAATAAGCATTTCTGACCCTGAAAAAGGATGTTGGATATGTGAGTGTCTAAACAATTTTAAAGAGCAGATTTTATTACTTGTATACAAATTTACAAGACTAGTAGTTTACTAAAGTAGCCAGCATTTGATTACCTCTACAGCAAAGTTTATACTTTTCTACATGGAGTTCATTAGGTTGCACTTCCGAGCTAATCTTTCCTGTTATTCTTCAACTCTTACTGCAGTAATAATAATCCTCAGTATTTACCAGCTGTTTAGACTCAAGCCAAAATATAAAGTCTTCGTATATTGCGTGTAGCTGATAAACCCAAAAGTCGAAGAGAAAAATCAATCTACCTCAGTATAAGACCAGATAACTCATTTTAATTGAAATCCCTGGAAAACCTTTTTCTGTTCTAAACAAAATTCTAGTGCAGGTCTTTCCAACCACAGTGAGAAGAACCTTCTTTAAGGAGGTTTCTCTTACTTCTTTTTGGCTAATTTCTTATTCCATATAATTTTATTCAATTGGCTCCCCAGGTTTGCTTATTCTGATTTGTCTATTTCAAAACTTGATTTGCTATCTTCACTTAAACTGTGCCTAAGTGGCTCAAATATGTTATTTTCTCTATACTTTCTCCAAGTATATTATCGCGCAATATAGCACGAAATGCACTATGAGATGCAATGGATCTTATTAGAATACCACAGAACGATATTCCTATGATAAGACTTTGTAATCACCATACCATCTCTGAAATTCGTTTCCTCCAGAAAGATTCGTGAAGTTTTGAAATAAAATCTGTACTCTTGTGACGAGATGCTCTGTCACCAGCCATGTCTTAGTTTATGCCAATAATATTGTCATCCTTGGAGACTCTCCCGAGGACGTTATACACAATCATTCCAATTTAATGAAAGCAAGTAATCTACCGACTTTCTCAATAACACTTGAGCAAATATCTAATTTGAAGTATATATGCTCACTGTTGCAAAGATATGCATCAAGACTACAGTAGACAAGTGAGAAGTCCAGTGTGTACATACATATATATATATATATATATAAAGTTTGTTTTTACCTTGGATCTATACTTGGTTTTAATCCTTTTTCCAATGAAGCAGATCAATTTTATGCGCGTGAAATATATTCACCTCTTGTATATAGAGGCTAATTACATATCACTTGCTTTATTATGTTACCCATAATGCAAAGCACACCCCATTGCGAACGTGTATAATGTTATGCATAATCTGAAGAGCGACTACCCATCCGACTTTTCTATATAGTTGAAGGGAAGTCTCCAAAAACTTTGGTATTCATTTGGTCTAGCTACTCACTGATGAAGCCTCAAAAACGGCTGAAACCGGTCTGGGTAGTGACCTCCCACCATAATGCAATAATAGCATACATTTCCTAGGAAATGTGTTTTTACATTATGGAAAATACCAAGAATAGCGATCAGAACTTTACCATCTTTGCTGCGAGTTGCTCGAGATTGTACCACGTACTAGGACTACTTGCATTAGCTCAAGCTAGTAATCGCCGATACTTTTATAGTTTACTAAATTCGGCATGAAACTCTCTGATTCCAATCTTTGAGTTTCTTATTCGGTTTCTTCTTTTGTTTTCCAAATAGAAGACATGGAAATTCCACTTCTCGAAGATTTCAATATACAGACCAAAGTATCTTTTTGAATTTGCATCTTTTATTAACCCCCAATGACATCTTGCTTGTTATCGCATTTTACGTAGTGCAGGATTATTGGTAGATTGCGATCTAGTTTATTTGAAGTTCATATATTTTTATTTATGGTGATGCCCCTAAAATCTCCTTGAAACATTTTATTCGGCATATAAGAGGACAATTAGGTTGATTAAAGATGAATCTCTCAATATTTCATTCAAGTCTCTTTCACACACTCAGTTTCGTCTACTAGCATATTCGACAATATTTTCATTCTCACTGTGATCTGCATCAGATTCTTTGCTGATGCAGATCCTGCATACCGTATTGTTGATGCAATACAGCCTTCGTCTGATGTATATCTGTAGAGTACAAGTTAACGCATTCAAATCCAACGCTATGAAGTTTATCTTGTGTGGGATTATCAAAAAAGGAACGGCAATGCTTTGTTGCTTGAATATTATTTAATATTTAGTTCAGTTCTCTCTCTCTCTCTCTCTCTCTCTCATACACACACACACAGGCACGCACGCACGCACGCACTTGTGGTTACCAATTGTGGTTACCAACTAGTAAAGTTGGTAACCACAATCGGTCACGAAAGTTATCAAACTCTAGCACTTCTTACGATTAATAATCACAGAAATATCACATTAAGTACGTAGAAGAACATCAGTGAAATAGTGGAATTCTCATCTCGTCTTTGTTTACATTACATTCCTTTCAGAATGCATGAATGTGCCTTCAGTTTATGAATACGAAAGTGTGAATAGTAATATAAATCGAGAATAGAAAACCTAATGAAAATATGGATACATATGAACGAATGCTGCAAATGATGACATATTGAAATTCTAAAATGGTAACGTTGAAGTAATTCATTCAAAATAAATAACAATGCAACAGCAAAGAAATAAAACAACAATTGATATTGATGACGAGAGAGAGTGAGAGAGAGAGACATATACACACCAGAATTATTTCATGGAAGCGTTATGACGTCGCAGCGTGTTGTTACTCAACAGAGAGTTTCTGCCTATAAATAACTCCCACTTTCCTCTTGTGATCAGTTTCGATATTTCTTCAGAAGTATAAAGCGGATGATGTAAAGGTCTTCATTCCTGCTGTGAACAGATTGTTCTCCTGATTAGAGATGCGAATCCTGAAGATTTTAAAATTGTGCGGTGAGCACAACTTCGTGGGAGGGAGGGAGGTCCCTGCTTATTCGGAATACTAAAATATGAATTTTGGATGACACAGTAAACTTGCTAATAAATTTTTAAAACAATCATTCAAAGTCTTTTTCGTTTATTCTGGTATGAGTCTCTGATGGAATTAATAGAGCGGACACTTGGAATATCTACGAGAAAATCGCTCGCAATGTTTCTAATATACATAGAAACATGTTTGTATTGCGCGAAGTATATTTAATTACATCGCTTAAATTAATTATTATAGTGCAAAGTGCAATAGTATAATATAATTATTCGCGTGCATTAGGTCTCATTCTCATCTATCCTGAATAAATAGATAAACACCTGCAAATGTATTTCTAAGAGATGTAACATGCCAGTTTCAAATCTCTGCAACCATCCAATCGGAAAATGTAAATTTCAAGGTTTTTGACGCAAGCAGACAAAACCTCCCAAATTTCCGACTTCATATTCTTACACACAAACATAAGTGGATTGAAAAATCCTTGGCTTTCATTTCAAAGTCTTTTCGAAGTAGGGAAACACTACTTTTAGAAAACACGACTAACTACAGATACAGTAGCACCAATAGGTGATAAACATAATACCAAGCAGGGCCTTTTTTCTAAATATAAGTTTACCGGAACTCTACCATCTCATCTCATCTCATAACACAAGAAAATCGAAACATAGCAGGCCTTTGAAGCTCTCGTTCTTTTACTCTTGACAAATGGATATTATATATAGCAAATGGAAATCAAAAATTAAACATTAAAGCAAATGTGAAATAAAGTTTAAAAAATACTTTAATTTTCACAATAGCTTCCAAATTGGGCTCACCACACTGGTGTTGTCATCCTCACGAGTTCGTTCCTTACTCTTCGTGTCTGTTGCTTGCTGTCTACCTTTCAGGAACCAGAAATTGACGTATGGTTAGGGTTGATAAACAGGCAGAGGAGGCCCAACCATCTTGATGAACATCAGTGTACTCACGGTCTTCATTTGTAGAGAAGCTCTTGTCGGTGTGATAATCAGGTTCATCTGGGAAAAGCCGCGCTCACATTCAGCAGTAGAAATGGGAATGTTGTTCATAGTATTTATTAACTGCAATAGTGCAGCAGGCATTTTCTTCTCTGTCAGGAATTTACGAAAACCTCCAATAACCTGTCGTTCTGGAATTCTTAGCCTCTTACAAACTCTCCACTTCAGTCTGACCGAAAGTAACATTACTTTCAACACCGTCTGGCCAACATTCTGGAAATAACACGTTTGTCCATTCTGGAATTTGTATCTTTTCTGCATAGAGAAGGCGATTTTCCATTCGTCGTGTCAAGCAGTCATACAATTTTGCATGATCAAGAGAACGATTCGCATTTGTTGATCGACTGCTTACCTTCTTCTCCAAAGTCACTCCTTTAAAGTTCAACTTTTTAACTGTTTGTACAGCTTCACGGTAAAAAGGCCTGCCATTGACTTTCCTGTTTTCAAACAGCCGAATCTCCCTGGATATACTGCTATGAACTTTTTAGAGTGTAATATCCCTTACTTGCAGTTCAACACTAAGCTCTGACAATTCTTGGAGAGCATCACACATCAATCCAAGATCCAAAACAAAATCAACACTTATTTTCTTCAAACGGCCTTCATACATTACTCTTCAGTGTTGTCTCTGTTCATCTTGATGACAACTTCAGAGTTATCATCTTGGTTTGCTGCTGTAAAATGAGCCACAAGTGCTTTATAATCTTTCCACACCGCGGAAACACTTCCAAAACTAGAAGCCACCCAACGTGTATACTTAAACCTCTTCCAATTTTGAAGATTTCCTTGTCAAGATTTTCAGCTACTTTGCGTAGTTCTCTGATATTTTTGGGTGACTGGTGATAGAGACAGTAAACTTTTTCAAGAAATGACTTGAAGTGGTTTATTTGTTTTGGGAAGTCTTTTTTTACAACATCACCAACAGAGAGCTCGAGTCTATGGTTGTCACAATGCCAAACCAAAACGTGAGAATAACGTTCCTTAATCAAAGCCACTACTCCTTTTTTTCCTACCCACCATCACAGGCAATGACAACAAGCGGTTTCTTCAAATAATCATCATGAAACCCCAATTCATTAAGGGTATTCATCAAGCTATGGAAAAGACCTTGTGCGGATACATTTTCTAACTCCACAATGTCAATAAAAATATTTGTTATTTGTGTGTTACTATATCACGTAGAATTGTGTGTACATATATTGTTAATGACAACTGGTTAATAGTGGTGCTTTCATCAATCAAAAGAGAAATCTCACAGTTTGACTCTATTATTTTTTAAAAGGATTTTTTTTTCATTTCAGTTCCAGTATGATTTGTTATATTCATACAAGCATTTGTAGAAAGTAGAATTTGACCCATGTGACTGTCATTCAATTGTTGGAGGTCAATTTCTGGTCAAAGTCGTTGAAAGCCTGGGTTTTCTTTGCAACTTTATATGCTGCTCTGAAGATCCTACAAGTGACTTCTTTCTCATGTTCAAATAAATGCTTTTGAACAAGCTACCTCCAGTTTTCGTTCTTTTGCCGATTCTATAATTTTAGAGGCATCAATGTGAGCTGAACTGTTCTTATAATCGTGAATTTTTTTACGTAGTGAAGTCGTTTTCTCTTTTGTATTCCTGCCATACACAGATCTTAAACACAGAGCCCTAATTATTTGTTCTAATGAACAGGCTCTAAACCAGGAATACAAGTTCATCAACCATACATTTATCAAAAATGGATACAGTAAAAAAAAACTGTTCACAAGATCCTCCATAAAGATATACCAGTAAGAACAAAAAGGATTTCAAGAATGCTGTTGCCATTCTTTATGTTAGAGGCATTTCTGAAAATATAGACAGAACATTTTGCAAATACAACATTAAAACCACCTTTAAACCCCCAAATAAGTTAAGACTCCTACTCAGTTCTTCTAAAGGTCCTCTTCCACACCTAGCCCACCCATGGCTATACAAAATACAATGCACATGCAACATACCATACATAGGGGAAACAGGGCGTACTGTCCCAATCAGACAAGACGATCACAAACGACACATTAAATACCTCCATTTTGGTAAAACCGGCCTTTCTGACCACGCACTCCAAACATACCACAGAATTGATTGGAAAAATACCAAGTCCCTACACTGCACCAAAACCTGGTTTGAGAGAAAATTTAAAGAGTCATGTGAAATGCTCAAACACAACCCAAATCTCAACAAAAATGATGGCGTAACCATTTCAAGAATGTGAAGGAGCCATCTACAACCTGTATAACAACCTAAACTTGCCATAGAAAAATTTCACTACAAGCAGACAACCTGGTGAAGTGTTTGTAACATTCAACAGCTAGTGAAAGAAATCATACTATAACAATCAGAACTATCCAGAAGAATATTAATACATGAGGACTTGAGCAGTTTATTGTAGTTGTACTTATTTATTTTATTTTTTTATCTATTTATTATTATTATTTTTTATATATATTATTTTTTATTTATTATTATTATTTTTTTATTTATTTTTATTTATTTATTTATATTTTATTTTATTTTTTTAATCACTAGAGGTCAGGCTAGAGAAAAGGATTAACTAACTACGTAGATTTAGTTTACCGGTATACAGGGCATGAGCATGTAGCTTGTTCCATATACGCTTGTATTCTTCCGATGATGACCTCGATACAGGGGTCGAAACGTCAAGTTTTATTTTATTAGTAATTAATATAATAATTTGTTCAACACGTGTGTTTTTGTGTCCCTAAATTTACAAATATGAATGGTAAATTGATGTTCCATTTCATTGGTTGTGATTTCGTTGCCATTTTGAAATATCTACGTATACTTTTTATTTTATCTTTACTTTTTTAGTTTTGATCTTTTCCTTTACGATTTTCGCAAAATTTCTATATTCCTTTTCACAGATTATAGTTTATAGTTGGATAAGTTTGTATGCTTATTGTAAAATTTTTTTTTTCATGCTTATCATATCTTTTACTTCGTCACTAATCCAGAATTTCTATAGACCTTTTTTTTTACCATTTGTACCTGGATTTATCATTAGCTTAGTTGGTCCTTTTGATAAATTCATTTTATAATTGATCTACATCTGATCGGTCATCATAAGGTAGATAACAATCATTTTTGTACATTTGTCAAACATGTTGAAAATGAATCCGTTTTGAGTCTCTTCTGTTTGATCAGCATAGTTTGAACTGGCGCCGAGTGACCATTTGACTGGCTCAGTCGTAGAGGAAGGACTGAGTCGTTAAGTTAAATGAAGCAAATCCATGTCTTACAAAAGTACAATCTATGCAGCTTACCGAGTTATTCACTTCTCTGGAATTACCATCTATTTAAGCTAGGAATCGATGAGAGAGTACAATATATTTTTACATTCGCCAGTAGTGTTGTCACTTTTTCATAAGATGCAATTAATGTTGAATTCTAAAGCAAACTTATTATGTTCTGATGAGTTTACAACATCATCTAGTTCAGTTATAAATTTCTCATTCAGACATTATTGGCGCAATAAACAGTTAATCCCGGATAACCATCAATGTATCATGAATACGGATTCGGCAGCGTTTATCTTTCCAAACAATCTCTGCCATGTTTAAACAGAGCTGCCCATATATTTCCCATTGAAAACGAAGAAGTATATTTCACTGCCATTCTTTACGAAAAACAATATTTCGTCTTGTTTTTAAAAGTGCGGGTATTTGAATCAGGAGATCAGTAACAGTAGTCTTACAAGAGAAAGAAAGAGTAGAAGTTCCGTTCCGTAGGTTATACGAATTGATCGTATACATTTGTAGTAGCATATGACAACGGTTTACAAGTTGATGAATGTAGGACGAACACACACACACACGCACACACACACACATTGTGAGAAAAGGAAGTTGAACAAGATTGTTATCTGTGTTACCGATGGAAATGGTCACCTCTGCAATATATCTTTAAGGACAACTGGGTAAAAAAAGAGATCAAGGTTGGGTGTAGAGGATTGTACAGTGCATGAGAACCCTCAACGGTAAACCATAAGCAATTCCTTTTCCCAACAGTACTGCTTTTGCTGGCATTGAGATCGGAAGTTTTTTTTGTGCAATGTGAGAAGTACTGCCAGTGAGTAATATTTTTTTCCAACTTTTCTGTAACCGCTTATCTCTTTTAAGATTGTAGTAACACCGTCGTATCCCCATTTTAAGAAAATGGGGATATTTTAGTAAAACATTTAGTTTGTATGTACCTGTATTGTTGAGGATTCTGATTTAATAAAATTGCATATTTCAGTACGTAACTTAATTTGAGTAATAAAATATCACTTTCTTGTACATAACACAAAAAAGTTTCACAAAATAACACATACACAAAAAAAAGTTTTTTTATTTCTTTGTAAAAAAGTCATCGATTTTCTTTTGCTTCTTGGAAGCTAAACTTTTTTCGAATGCTTCTTCTCGGAGCTGCATTAGCAATAAAGTTTTGTGGAATGGCGCATCATTCTGCTTAGCCCATTTCTATACACATAATAAAACTGTCAACTGCCTCTTCATGTATTACTTTGTTTTTCTTCAAGTTCTTTATCGTCATCATCGTCTTCTATTGATTCCATAGGGTCATATTTATAATTTCAGAATTTCGAATTCGCTTTAGGTTCTACCTGTAATTCATTCCGTAACATCTGTTTGTGAAATTTCAACATCTGGAATTATATTTTTAACCAAATTATGCAAGTTTTGAATTTCCTCTTTTTGTGTATCGCCGTAGTTATCTTGGTAAATTCTAGAAGGCCGCAGGTTTTTCCATGATGCTCGAATATTCAGGCTCTACGGCTTCCCAAGCAAACGTGAAGACACAATAAATCGAAATAGGCCTACACTATAACCGTACAAAAAATACTGTACTCTAATAATAATAAAATAAATAATAATAGTTAAAATAATAATTATTAAATAAAAATAATAGTACACAAAATAATAATGCGTAATAAATAAAACTTCTTTTTTTATTTCAAACCGCAGTTTGGATTACTGGAGGGTTCGGACTGAAAAGGTTCGGATTACGAGATACCACTGTAATCTAATAACTGTGTACGACAGTCTCTCAAATTCCAATTTAAAGAAATGCATAGAAAGGCAACATAAGATTTCTTTTGAAGATGTATCTTGTTTTGTTCGTAAATTGCGAAACATGTCAATTCTTCTACACGTGGTTGCTGTCGATACACAGACCTGAGTATCTTACGTAATTTCCGTTTCTCATTAACCTACAATAATATATTTGAATGCGATTGATATTTAAACCATGCTATTTTATTGATTGATTGTGATCTAGCTTATTTGTGTGATATAGCTGGTATGTTTTGTGTTATGTAAATTTATTTTGAGACCTTTCATAGGAAACAATTTGTTCTGTTTTGTCATATTCTGATTCATTGGGTCTTCTAATGCGTTTATATTGACTCAGTTGTAAATCTCAAACGATGTCATCAGCAAAGGACAGTATTTTGACAAATAAGAAGCTGCGGCAATAGAGATCATTGATGTAGATTAAAAAAAAGAAAGAGAGAATAGATCCTAATAATAAACCGTGAAGTATGCCACATTTTATGTTTCGTATTGCAGTAGTATGGTTGCGAAGTTCATGAACTGTTTTGTGGTAAAGGAATACCATTTCAGCCAATTGTTTGCACTGCTTCGGAAAGATAACTATACATTTTCTGTACGAACAGATTCTGATGGACACGATCTGCTTTTACAGAAATTCAGTCTTACAGATAGACTTTGAACATAATCGATCATTATTATTCCTTGGAATGCTAGAAAACTGATGTCATGACTTCCTCTTGATGCAATTGTTTTTCTCTCTTTCAGCAGAGACGATTCGGAATATTTCATTTCTTTTCACTGTTCGTTCCACTCTAGTTTGCACTGGGATTCTAGTCTCACAAATAGTCGCAAATCTCTTTAGGAAATCGGATGAATTATTCTTAAAAAAGTCCGTTTCGAATTTTGATATCGAACTTGGTTTTGCTTCCTGTGTTAACACGTTCATTGCCAATCACGCGATATCGCGCGATGCGAGTTCTCACCAAACGGCCGATCACGCGTTATCGCGTTGACGTCGCTAACTAAATAAAAAAAATAAAAAAAATTTGGCAACCACACGAAATTCCAATTTTCATCTTGGCAATGAAAGTGTTAACAAACGTGGAACCACACCACATGCGAACTCCTTTGACTTACGTAATCTTTCGGTTAACACAAGACGCTCCCGTTCAGTTGCGATATCCACAGCCTCAACATTATAGTAAGCTTGAATTCGACGGTTATTCATCGACATAGTGTTGACGAATGACCTCCGAAAATCCAAGATATGGTGTTGAAATTCTTCACTTGTTGCTGCGAAATATATATATATACCAATACAAGATACACACCCACGGGATGGCAATATCACCTATTTATTTTTACATTTGCTCTTGGATTGACTCCCATAATTCTTTCCTGGATGTTTCGTAAAATTAAACACGATATACCAACGCAAGGCTATTTCAAAAAATACTGTTTTACCCTCAAGCTACATTTTTCGTGAAAAATATCATAATACCACCTCATCTTTTGTTTGGTTGTATCCAGAAACGTCTGTTATTTTAAGAAACTTCGTTAAGTATTAGTACATCTACATCAATATTTGTTAAGGTGTTGAGCAGTGTTACCAATGTAAGCCAGGGTTTCGTCATTCTTCTGTGTAAGATGGTGAGGTCGGAATTTGTGTAGTTTTGTCTGCCTGTGTCAAAAACCTTAAAATTTAAATTTTCTTAATGGATATGCTCGCACGGATTTTAAATCCCCATGCTACAACTTTTAGAAATACATTGGGGGGGGGGGGGAGATTAGATCAGAATCTCGAGTAATGCATTTTAAGTATTATATTACAATAGCGAACCTTTGCACTATAATAATAATTTATGCAATGTAATTAAATATACTTATCGCAATATAAACATGTTTGTGTTAGCATAATCATAATTAACCATTCAAAACATAGCGAGTGATTTTCTCTTTGAGATTTCAAGTGCATTCTCTATCATATACTTCAGACATTGAACTCATTCCACAATAAACGAAATGAAAGAGTCAGAATGTTTGTTTTAAATATTTATTAGAAAGTGTCATCCAGATTTCATATTTCGGTACGGAGGGAGGTTCCTGCATATTTCATAAGCAGGAACCTCCCTCCCTCCCACGAAATTGTGCTCACGGCACAATTTTAAAATCTTCGGGATTCGCATCTCTAATCAGGAGAACAATCAGTTCACAGCAAAAATGAAGACCTTTACATCATCCGCTTTATACTTCTGAAGGAATGTCGAAACTGATCACAAGAGGAAAGTGGGAATTATTTATAGGCAGAAACTCTTTGTTGAGTAACAACACGCTGCGACGTCATAACGCTTCCCTGAAGTATCTCTCGTCTGTATCTCTCTCTCTCTCTTGTCATCAATATTAATTGTTGTTTAATTTATTTGTTGTTGTTGCATTGTTACATATTTTAAATGGATTTCTTAAATATTACCATTTCAAATATCAATCTGTGAGAATTTGCAGCATTCATCCAACTGTATTCATATTTTCATCACGTTTTGCATTTTCAACTTATATTAATCTTCACCACTTTCGTGTTCATAAACTGAAGGCACTTCAGTGCAGTCTGCAACCGATCTAATGTAACGAAATATGAGATAAAAATGCCATCATTTTAGTGATGTTCTTCTACGTACAGGTAAGAACTTAATGATATTTCTGTGATCATTAATCGTAATAAGTGCTAGTTTGATAACCTTCGTGACCGATTTTGGTTACCAACTTTAATATAATACAAATTGCAAAATTCTTACCATGAATCGAATTTTATTGAGGGTTGCTTTTTTTCCAAACAGTTTTAATATATTTTGGTATTTCTCATTAGTCCTCTTGAAGTCTAAAACTCAGTTTACCTACCTGTAAAAATTTCAGTGATGTAGGACAGACTGAATTCTGGGAACGGAATGTCTAAACAAACATTTCTAAATTAGACCTTATTATAGTTTGCCCACCGATTAAAGGTCCCTCGACACTTCTGCGCATGTCAGAAAAAGGAGAATCCATTCCGATATTAGGGTAATCAATCTGTCTTCTGGGATGAATTTGTTTATTATTACAGGTCGGAAAATTTAGCTTTTCTTATACGAACATTGCTGTTTTTAAAGTGTAACTATTTTGCTTGTATAACAGTTGGAAAAATGTACGTAGAGTATTAACAAAATTAAGAAAGTTTTCTATAAAATAAAAATAATTATACAGAAAAACAGAATTTTTTCAAATGAACTTAGATATTCTAAACTTACAGTTGAGAGAACTGGGACACTTTAATGTGCTAAACCGATTAATTATTTATGACTTGTTGTGACTTTTAACAAACCCATGCAAAACAAATGTTGGAAAAAATACCATTGTCAAATTCTTTTAATCTTCAGAGTCATGTCCGAATCGCCATCACTTTCACTTAAGCTGATCACCAAAGGTTCTCATAATTCTTCGATAATCCCGTCTCTGTCCCAATACATATTTTCCAAATCAGGTGACATGAGAGCAGAATTATTCCCAGTTTTGAACTGTAATACTTTCAATCGCCTGTTCTGAAAACTTAAAAAGTTTCGACATGTCAATATTCCCAGTTACGTTGCGATGGCGAATGAAACTTTTCACTTCTGCCCAAACATACTCAATAGTATTAATATCGCAATGATATGGTGGTAGCTTCAAAGCTAGAAATCCACTCTTTGAGTATCGTGTCGAATTTAAATAGTTTAGTTGTGGGCGAGTTTCTTTTGACCAAATTAAGCAATTCAATTTTTCGCATGTCTGGGGAATGAGAAATGTTATTTGCAGAGAGCCAATCCATAAGAACTTGCTTCTTATTAGACCAATTTGGAACTTTGTTTAATCGAATAGAGTGATATGAAGCGTTATCAATTATAACAACAGCATTTTTAGGAAGGTTTGGAATCAGTTTTTCTTCTGCCCACTTTTCGAAGATCATAGAATTCATTTGCCCATGGAAATCTCCAATAGTTGAATTGGCTTTGTATAGTAAGTTTGAATTCGCTAAAAAACCCATTTCTCCACCCGCACACAAAATTATTATGCGCTGCGAGGCATTTCCGGTTTGTAGCACCCCACATTCTTCTTTAGACTGTCAACATTTTCATAAGTTAAATTACTATCAATCCAAGTTTCATCTAGATACACATAGATACTATAAAGCAAATTGTGATTTGCTTTATGTAAAACTAGGAGACTTCTCCTACAAAGATTATTATTATTATTATTATTATTATTATTATTATTATTATTATTATTATTATTATTATTATTATTATTATTATTATTATTATTATTATTATTATTATTATAATTATTATTATTATTATAATAATAATAATAATAATATTATTATAAAATTTTCGTTTGTAAATATAATACCTATCATACTTCTCCTTAAATTCATTCACAGATGAAGCATTCACAACCACCTCTGGCAACGCATTCCACCCCTTCACAACTTTCCAAGTAAAAATTCTAGTCCTAACATCCTTCTTGACCACACTCTTAAATAATCTCCAGGGATGGCCCTCGTTCTCTCACTTCCTGCACTGGTCTTAAAAATGTCATCAGTATCAATCCTGTAAAATCCCTTTAATAACTTATATGCTTCTATCATATCTCCTCTCCTACGTCTATCAGCTAGTTTTTTGAACCCATAGATCTTCAGTCTATCCTGGTAGGGAACATCCCCCCCCGCAACAATCTTTGTAACTCGCCTCTGAATCCTCTCTACCATTTCTTCATCACCAAGAAATCCAGGTGACCAGATCTGTGCACAATAATCCAAATTCAGTCTTATTAATGTCCCTATAAAGGAACAATAACTTCTTTATCCCTGCTTGTTCATCGACAACCATGTAATTTGATATGATGTTTTGGCTATCTTTCAATATGACCTTTAAACGTAAGTTCTCTGTCTCCCAAGTCCCTTGCCTCGTCAACTTCTTGCAGTTCAGTTCCGTTAATATAGTAAACAGCATGTGATCTTATCCTCCCGAAGTGCATCACCTTACACTTAGCCACATTAAACTGACAGCCGCCAGCCTATTCAAGTCATCCTGCAAGATATCTTCATCATCTGAATTGATTATCGCACTTCCAAATTTTGCATCATCAGCAAACAAGTGGACATTTCTCTTCAAAGTATTCCCAATATCATTGATGTACAAATTAAGCAATAGAGGACCAAGCACTGAGCCTTGAGGTATACCACTAGTAACTTGCCTTCTCCTGAACTCAGCTTCTCCGTAAACCACTCTTTGATATCTGTCCACCAGCCGTCCTTTAATCTAAATCACTATCTTCGGATCCATACCCATTTGCTCTAATTTATGCAACAGAGTTCCGTGTGGAATCTTGTCGAATGCCTTTGCAAAGTCCAGTAGTATCACTGAGTAAGGATTTCTTTCATCCAACTCTATTGTTACTTTAACATAGAAAGTAAGCAAGTTACTGAGGCAAGACTTACTTTTCACCAAACCATGTTGTCCCTTATAAAGTATCATATTGCTGTCCACCCAGTCCTGAATTCTAATTTTTACCAATTTCTCCAAAACCTTAACCACCACTCCAGATATATTGATTGGTCTAATTTGCAACTTCAGTCTTGGAGCCTCCCTTGTGCAGTGGAATTATTTTCCCCTCTTTCCACTCTATTGTTACTTTACCAGAACTGAGGTTTAAATTAAACAGCCTGGTTAGAGGAGGCGCTAATTCTCTTGCACATTCTCGTAACACATGGGCCGATATGCCATCTAACCCAACTGCAGTGTTAGTAATGGATATTGTCTTGGTGTGCAGGTTTAGAGCAGTGAAGTAATGATCTGCTACTTTGCATTTTATGACTGAATCAGTGTAAGTGTTTGGTGCTGCTCGGACGTTTATATGATCTAGGTAGGAAGCAATAATAGTTTTTCCGAATATTTCTTCTCTAGTACATGATGTTATTGCTGGTAATAGATTATACATGGATAGTGTGTCTAGGTATTGTACAGTGTTGTCCCGGTTTTCGTTTGCAATATTTATGTTTATATCGCCGAGTATCATTAGATATTCGGTTGAACATATTTCTTGGCGTGAAAGCAAGTAATTGAGTTCGTGCAAGAATTTTATCATGTTTAGGTTTGGCGGCCTGTAAACAGCATTTAGTATAATGGGATACTGTCTATTGGTGGTATTAGTAATTTCGAGGCAAAGGGTTTCAGCATGCTCAAACTGATAGGCTGTTTCTTTTGCTATTAATTTATGTTTGATAAATATTAATATTCCCCACCCTTTTTGTTTTGCGGCATGATCTATGTTGTTGGAAGCTTGGAATTTGGAAAGTAGTCGCTTCGTCATTAGTTATAGATACTTTTGTTAGGACCAATATATTAATAATACCGGTGTAATTCCTCAGATAAGCCTGCAACAATAACCAATGTTTTCGGATGCTTCTGATGTTAATATGCAAGATTGAGAGTCCTCTCGCTTGTACTGTGTGTTGTGTCCATGCACCAAGCGAGTAAGCACAATTGCTGTGGTATTCTGGTGTGATTACATCTATCTGATGGTTCACATTCATTTTTACTGTGTTGAGGTCTTCTTTTTGAACTAAATTGGAGTCTTTTATTTCACTCTGGCAGCCTATCTATATCTTCCGAGCATTATATTTGTATAGACTTTGAAGTTTGTGACTTTCCCAAGAGTATTTTTCCGTCTTTGATCCACAAAAATTGATAATTTTTTTCTGTTTTTGCTTTTCTTGCTTGGTACATTAGATTCTGATTGAAAGGTGTTAAATACTCAGATAGAAAGAGCGGTGTATTGTCTTGCGTTCCGTTTAAGTTCCTTGAGAACTGTTTTTTTTTCTGTCTGCTGGCTTTTATGAGATTGTCTCTTGTAGCCTTGCTTGTCAGAAGAACTATGACTGGTGCGGGTCGTAGCGAGCCTTGTTATTTGTTCTTCCTAGGAATCCGATTTTTGGTCTGAATATGCTTTATTTTGTTGTTGATTTAAAAGTTGGTAATGTAGTTTTAGGGAATTAAATTCTTGACGGAGTTCGGATGTGTCTTTTATCAATTTGTGTTGCCTGTCAGTTAGTACATTAATGCTGGTTTTTATGTCTTTTACCGTTTGTAAAGACTTCTTCGATTGTATTATTAAATTTAACAACCTCTTTATATTCGCTAATTTTTTTGTTATTTGTTTATTCTGTTTATGAAATAGTTCTTGGACGAGATCCACTAAGCTGGCTTTTATATTTTCTAAATCTTTTTCTAGTAATAAATTTACGGAATTCAAATTATAAGACTCACCGGTATTTTATTTTATTTTATTTTTTTTGTCTGTTCAGTTCATCGTTCGATTCTGCCTCGGGCGTAATCATTTGGTCCGTGGTGGCAGCATTTTTTTTTTTTTTTAGTTCTCTCTGCAGTTTAAGCATTTCCATTCCTCTCGTTTGGCATTGGATTTGCGTTGCCATGTTGTTTCTGAAAATCCGGAACATCTAAAGTGAAGACTCCTAAGGCATTTCCTGCAGGTTATATGACTTCCATCGGACGGGAATTCCTTTAGGCACTTCTTGCGCTTCATGACTCACCTTTCTTCCCTTGGACAACTGTAAAGATGGCGACGTCCTTTGTTCTATACTCGTTAGTGACCACGGTGAACTGTGTTCAATTTTCAGCACAATCAGATTTTGGCACAATTTTTATTATCAAGTGGATAATAACTGATCATTATTATTCACTTGATAATAATGATCAATTATCTTCCCATCTGCGAAATATCATGTCTACAACACTACCCGAACCTTTTACAATAACGACATGAAAAATCGGTTACAAAATATCATATTGTAGTTTGTATTTCATAATACAGACAACTTCAGGAGAAGTTGTTTGTATTTTCTGAAAATTATAGAGCACCGAAATTGTTGAGCTAAACGAGGAAAAAATAAAGAAGAGAGCCGCTGCTTTTTTCTTCTTCTTTTCTTTTCTTTTTTCTTTTGTCGTGCCTTTTTTGATGATCCCATGCAGAAATGAAACATGATAATATAGGATTTAAAGACGTTAAATTGTACTGCACTGAAATGCAAAAGTGAAAGGCCGTATCACAAGGCTACAGTAAAATAAAAGGAACGAAAGAAGAGAGAGAGAGAGAGAGAATGTTTCATGTGACAGAATTTTGAACAGTTGCTACTCATCTTTTTAGAGATATAAAGGAAAGGCAAGAAATGCCGATGCAGATACTGATAAACTGTCACCATGAAAATATTGTAGAGAATGCTACCAACCGAAACTGAGTGTATGTAAGAGACTTACATACACTTGTGTTGAGAAATTCATCTTTAATCAATCTAATTTTCCTCCTATATGCCTACTGAATTACTTTTAGGACGATCTTATGGGCCTTATCATAAATATCAGTTCGAATGACATTGTCAGCGGTACACAAATTACTCACAGCATAAATCGGATGTTTTAGGGTTATTTTCCTTTCGTGGAAAATTAGTGGTATGTGTTTATGTTGTAGGCAGAAACTTCTGTGTCATTTTGAAAAAGTTCGGTCACTTAGTACATCAGGTGTTGTTGATTAGGGATATCAATGTAAGCCAAGATCTTTTCATTCTTTTTATGTTTTTGTGTAAGGTAATGAAGTTGGAATTTGGAAGTTTTTCTGCCTGCTTCAAAATCCATGAAATTTACATTATCCGATTGGATATGCTCTCACTGATTTAAAATCGGCATGCTACTACTTTTTGAAATACATCTGCTGTATATTTATTTATTTATTTATTATTATTTTTTTGAGGTTACATATAAATGCGACTTAATGGCTTTGAAGTATTATATTATAATAGCACACTTGGTAGTATAATAATTAATTTACAGAATGTAATTAATTATCCTTCCCTAATATGTTTCATTCTTTATTACAAATATAGCGAGCGATTTTCTCGTAGATATTCAAAGCGCATGCTCTATGAATTATTTCAGACAGACCCTTATTACAATAAACAAAATGAAAGAATTTGAATGATTGTTTTAAAGATTTATTAGCAAGTTTACTGTGTCATCCAAAATTCATATTTCGGTACTCCTAATAAGCAGGAACCTCCCTCCCTCCCACGAAATTGTGCTCACGGCACAATTTTAAAATCTTCGGGATTCGCATCTCTAATCAGGAGAACAATCTGTTCACAGCAGGAATGAAGACCTTTACATCATCCGCTTTATAATTCTGAAGAAATATCGAAACTGATCACAAGAGGGAAGTGGGAGTTATTTATAGGCAGAACCTCTCTGTTGAGTAACAACACACTGCGACGTCATAACGCTTCCCTGGAATATCTCTAGTCTCTCTCTCTCTCTCTCTCTCTCTCTCTCTCTCTCTCTCGTCATCAATATTAATTGTTGTTTAATTTATTTGTTGTTGCATTGTTACTTATTTTAAATGGATTTCTTCAATGGTACCATTTTCAAATATCCATATGTCTGAATATTTGAAAATGGTAGAACACTCTTTTAACGGCATGAAATGAAACTCATTTTTAACATTTTTTGTTCGATTTGTTCGATGCAGATATCGTACAGTACCGTAGAATATAAACTGTAAACTCTTCGGAGGTTTTATGGAATAATCTAAAATACATATTCCGAGAAAATTTCAAATGTGTTTAAGTTCGTCAATAGTATTATATTTGTTCTGGTAGGGAGTGTAAAAAAATATTAAAAGAGGCGAATTACACTGGTATCCATAAATTAAGGAAGAATGATAAAAATCGCTATATCTTAGGAGAGAAACAGAAAAGATCAGAATGTCAGGTACATAATGGAAAAAGCGATGATTAACCTGGTTATCGTATATGGATGAATGGCATTGTCAGAGCTATGCAAATTATTCAGGGCATAAAAGCAGGGATTTTCTAGTGGTTTCCCATTTCTTGTCTGAGCTGTGAACAAGACATTTCGTGATGGTATTTTTACTGATTGAATTCAGGTGGCTAGACATCGTAAGACTAGAGGTCGGACTAAGTCAGATAGGGGGTTGCCGGAGGGTAGTCGATGTGAATCGTTCCGTGGTTCACACACACACACACACACACACATCATCATCATCATCATCAAATTCCTGACATGTACCCTCAAGGGGTGTACAGGATATGATAGTACTTCATGAAAAATTTACATCATTACTAACTTCCTATCTACAATTTCCCTCCAAATCAGTCAGTTACTTGTCAAGACTCCAACATTATCAGATCTTATATTTCTATCGTCTAAGGCACTTTGTACTGTATCAATCCACCTCTATCTTGGTCTTCCTCTGGGTCGTTTTGCTGCCAACCTGGCAGAGCCCCCCCCCCCCCACCCCCCCCCCCCCCCACCCCCCCCCCCCCCCACCCCCCCCCCCCCCCACCCCCCCCCCCCCCCACCCCCCCCCCCCCCCACCCCCCCCCCCCCCCACCCCCCCCCCCCCCCACCCCCCCCCCCCCCCACCCCCCCCCCCCCCCACCCCCCCCCCCCCCCACCCCCCCCCCCCCCCACCCCCCCCCCCCCCCACCCCCCCCCCCCCCCACCCCCCCCCCCCCCCACCCCCCCCCCCCCCCACCCCCCCCCCCCCCCACCCCCCCCCCCCCCCACCCCCCCCCCCCCCCACCCCCCCCCCCCCCCACCCCCCCCCCCCCCCACCCCCCCCCCCCCCCACCCCCCCCCCCCCCCACCCCCCCCCCCCCCCACCCCCCCCCCCCCCCACCCCCCCCCCCCCCCACCCCCCCCCCCCCCCACCCCCCCCCCCCCCCACCCCCCCCCCCCCCCACCCCCCCCCCCCCCCACCCCCCCCCCCCCCCACCCCCCATCGTCTGCGTATTGGAATATCTTACCTTTGAGTGGTAACTGATTAATATCGTGCGTGTAAATCTTGAATAGAGTTGGGAAGAGTACAGCTGGTTTACTAACTGGTTTACAGCTGGTGCACAGGTGGTTTACAAACTACCTCCAAAATAGAAAGCATATCACGGTTATCGGGTCAAATCGATGTAGAGAGCTAACAGTAACCTATGGAGAGGCCCCTCTATTCCAACATGCCTCAGGTTTTCTAACAAGGTTTGATGTGCGACTGTGTCAAATGCTTTAGTTAGATCAATAAAGACTACCATGGCAATTTTTTGTTTTTGTCTAAGGCGGTATTAATTCATGTTGGTTTGTTTCCTGTTGTTTTGTGCAGAGGTTAATTCGTCTCTGTAGTAGTTTCTTTTTGCATTTCTTATTTGTTTTGTAAGGCGATTCCTTGTTATCTTATATACAGTTTTTAAAGCTGTGTTATTTGGATATCGCTTTAATTCTTTCCATAAAGCGTCCTTTCTGTGTATTTCTAGGATTAAATTTTGTGTTATCCAAGGATTTTGGGTTGTTTTTGAGCGAATTCTGACTTTCTTTGCAGCTTTCTTATATATTTCGTCCAGTGTGAGTCTAATGTCGTTGTATAAGGTATCTGCTGAATCTGATGCCATGTGTTACCACTTGGTTTTTCTTATTTCGTGGTTGACTAGTTCGTCTATTATAGTTTTGTGTTGCTTTTCTTCTGTGGGGCGTTGCATGGATATTGTCTTGGTGTGCAGGTTTAGAGCAGTGAAGTAATGATCTGCTACTTTGCATTTTATGACTGAATCAGTGTAAGTGTTCGGTGCTGCTCGGACGTTTATATGATCTAGGTAGGAAGCAATAATAGTTTTTCCGAATATTTCTTCTCTAGTACATGATGTTATTGCTGGTAATAGATTATACATGGATAGTGTGTCTAGGTATTGTACAGTGTTGTCCCGGTTTTCGTTTGCAATATTTATGTTTATATCGCCGAGTATCATTAGGTATTCGGTTGAGCATATTTCTTGGCGCGAAAGCAAGTAATTGAGTTCGTGCAAGAATTTTATCATGTTTAGGTTTGGTGGCCTGTAAATAGCATTTAGTATAATGGGATGCTGTCTATTGGTGGTATTAGTAATTTCGAGGCAAAGGGTTTCAGCATGCTCAAACTGATAGGCCGTTTCTTTTGCTATTAATTTATGTTTGATAAATATTAATATTCCCTCCCCCCTTTTTTGTTTTGCGGCATGATCTATGTTGTTGGAAACTTGGAATTTGGAAAGTAGTCGCTTCGTCATTAGTTATAGATAATTCCTCAGATAAGCCTGCAACAATAACCAATGTTTTCGGATGCTTCTGATGTTAATATGCAAGATTGAGAGTCCTCTCGCTTGTACTGTGTGTTGTGTCCATGCACCAAGCGAGAAAGCACAATTGCTGTTGTATTCTGGTGTGATTACATCTATCTGATGGTTCACATTCATTTTTACTGTGTTGAGGTCTTCTTTTTGAACTAAATTGGAGTCTTTTATTTCACTCTGGCAGCCTATCTATATCTTCCGAGCTTTATATTTGTATAGACGTTGAAGTTTGTGACTTTCTCAAGAGTATTTTTCCGTCTTTGATCCACAAAAATTGATAATTTTTTTCTGTTTTTGCTTTTCTTGATTGGTACATTAGATTCTGATTGAAAGGTGTTAAATACTCAGATAGAAAGAGCGGTGTATTGTTTTGAGTTCCGTTTAAGTTCCTTGAGAACTGTTTTTTTTCTGTCTGCTGGCTTTTATGAGATTTTCTCTTGTAGCCTTGCTTGTCAGACGAACTATGATTAGTGCGGGTCGTGTCGAGCCTTGTTATTTGTTCTTCATAGGAATCCGATTTATGGTCTGAATATGATTATGCTGTAAGGGGAGGGGATGTCAATTGCATAACCTAACTTTATAACTACGTCTCTGAGATTTTCTGTGGATTCAATTTCTGGAAGACCATTTATGACAAGGTCTTCTTTATGTTGTTGTTGATTTAAAAGTTCGTAATGTAGTTTTAGGGAATTAAATTCTTGACGGAGTTCGGATGTGTCTTTTATCAATTTGTGTTGCCTGTCAATTAGTACCTTAATGCTGGTTTTAATGTCTTTTACCGTTTGTAAAGACTTCGATTGTATTATTAAATTTAACAACCTCTTTATATTCGCTAATTTTTTTGTTATTTGTTTATTCTGTTTATGAAATAGTTCTTGGACGAGATCCACTAAGCTGGCTTTTATATTTTCTAAAACTTTTTCTAGTAATAAATTTCCGGAATTCAAATTATAAGACTCACCGGTATTTTTTTTTTTTTTTTTTGTCTCTTCAGTTCATGGTTCGATTCTGCCTCGGGCGTAATCATTTGGTCCGTGGGTGGCAGCGTTTTTTTTTGTTCTCTCTGCAGTTTAAGCATTTCCATTCCTGTCGTTTGGCATTGGATTTGCGTTGCCATGTTGTTTCTGAAAATCCGGAACATCTAAAGTGAAGACTCCTAAGGCATTTCCTGCAGGTTATATGACTTCCGTCGGACGTTAATTCCCTTAGGCACTTGTTGCGCTTCATGACTCACCTTTCTTCCCTTGGAAACTGTAAAGATGGCGACGTCCTTTGTTCTATACTCGTTAGTGACCACGGTGAACTGTGTTCAATTTTCAGCACAATCAGATTTTGACACAATTTTTATTATCAAGTGGATAATATCTGATCATTATTATTCACTTGATAATAATGATCAATTATCTTCCCATCTGCCAAATATCATGTCTACAACACTACTCGAACCTTTTTCAATAACGACATGAAAAATCGGTTACAAAATATCATATTGTAGTTTGTATTTCATAATACAGACAATTTCAGGAGAAGTTGTTTGTATTTTCTGAAAATTATAGAGCACCGAAATTGTTGAGCTAAACGAGGAAACATTAAAGAAGAGAGCCGCAGCTATTTTCTGCTTCTTTTCTTTTCTTTTTTCTTTTGCCTTTCCTTTTTTGATGATCCCATGCAGAAATGAAACATGATAATATAGGATTTAAAGACGTTAAATTGTACTGCACTGAAATGCAGAAGTGAAAAGCCGTATCACAAGGCTACAGTAAAATAAAAGGAACGAAAGAAGAGAGGGGGGGGGAGAGAGAGAGAGAGAGAGAGAGAGAGAGAGAATGTTTCATGTGACAGCATTTTGAACAGTTGCTACTCATCTTTTTAGAGATATAAAGGAAAGGCAAGAAATGCCGATGCAGATACTGATAAACTGTCACCATGAAAATATTGTAGAGAATGCTAGCAGCCGAAACTGAGTGTATGTAAGAGACTTGACGTGTTGAGAAATTCATCTTTAATCAACCTAATTTTCCTCCTATATGCCTACTGAATTATTTTTAGGACGATCTTATGGGCCTTATCATAAATATCAGTTCGATAGACATTGTCTGGGATACACAGATTACTCACAGCATAAATCGGATGTTTTAGGGTTATTTTCCATTTCGTGGAAAATTAGTGGTATGTGTTTATGTTGTAGGCAGAAACTTCTGTGTCATTTTGAAAAAGTTCGGTCACTTAGTACATCAGGTGTTGTTGATGAGGGATATCAATGTAAGCCAAGATCTTTTCATTCGTTTTATGTTTTTGTGTAAGGTAATGAAGTTGGAATTTGGAAGTTTTTCTGCCTGCTTCAAAATCCATGAAATTTACATTATCCGATTGGATATGCTCTCACTGATTTGAAATCGGCATGCTACTACTTTTTGAAATACATCTGCTGTTTTTTTTATATATTTATTTACTTATTTTTTTTGAGGATACATATGAATGCGACTTAATGCATTTGAAGTATTATATTATAATATAATAGCACACTTGGTACTATAATAATTAATTTACAGAATGTAATTAATTATCCTTCCCTAATATGTTTCATTCTTTATTACAAATAGAGCGAGCGATTTTCTCGTAGATATTCAAAGCGCATGCGCTATGAATTATTTCAGACAGACCCATATTACAATAAACAAAATGAAAGAATTTGAATGATTGTTTTAAATATTTATTAGCAAGTTTACTGTGTCATCCAAAATTCATATTTCGGTACTCCTAATAAGCAGGAACCTCCCTCCCTCCCACGAAATTGTGCTAACGGCACAATTTTAAAATCTTCGGGATTCGCATCTCTAATCAGGAGAACAATCTGTTCACAGCAAGAATGAAGACCTTTACATCATCCGCTTTATACTTCTGAAGAAATATCGAAACTGATCACAAGAGGGAAGTGGGAGTTATTTATAGGCAGAACCTCTCTGTTGAGTAACAACACACTGCGACGTCATAACGCTTCCCTGGAATATCTCTAGGCTCTCTCTCTCTCTCTCTCTCTCTCTCTCTCTCGTCATCAATATTAATTGTTGTTTAATTTATTTGTTGTTGCATTGTTACTTATTTTAAATGGATTTCTTCAATGGTACCATTTTCAAATATCCATATGTCAGAATATTTGAAAATGGTAGAACACTCTTTTAACATGAAATGAAACTCGTTTTTAACAATTTGTGTTCAATTTGTTCGATGCAGATATCGTACAGTACCGTAGAATATAAATTGTAAACTCTTCGGAGGTTTTATGGAATAATCTAAAATACATATTCCGAGAAAATTTCAAATGTGTTCGTCTGATATGAATGATATCAGAATGATAAAAATCGCTATATCTTAGGAGAGAAACAGAAAAGATCAGAATGTCAGGTACATAATGGAAAAAGCGATGATTAGCCTGGTTATGGTATATGGATGAATGTCATTGTTAGAGCTACGCAAATTATTCACGGCATAACAGCAGGGATTTTCTAGTGGTCTCCCATTTCTTGTCTGAGCTGTGAACGAAAGACATTTCGTGATGGTATTTTTACTGATTGAATTCAGGTTTCTAGACATCGTAAGACTAGAGGTCGGACTAAGTCAGATAGGGGGTTGCGGGAGGATAGCCGAAGTGAGTCGTTCCGTGGTTCACACACACACACACACACGCACGCACGCACGCACACACACACACACACACACACACACACACACACACACACACACACACACACACACACACACACACACACACACACACACACACACACACACACACACACACACACACACACACACACACACACACACACACACACACATCATCATCATCATCATCAAATTACTGACATGTACCCTCAAGAAGTGTACAGGATGTGATAGTACTACCTGAAAAATTTACATCATTACTAACTTCCTATCTACAATTTCCCTCCAAATCAGTCAGTTACTTGTCAAGACTCCAACGTTATCAGATCTTATATTTCTATCGTCTAAGGCACTTTGTACCGTATCAATCCACCTATATCTAGGTCTTCCTCTGGGTCGTTTTGCTGCTAACCTGGCAGAAAACACTTGTTTTGCTAGTCTTTCTTCGCCCATTCTGTTTAAGTGACCATACCACCTGAGATTAGCTCTGCTAACGCATTCCTGGATGCTGACAATGCCAAGTTCTTTCCTAACATCCTCGTTTTTAATATGATATTGTCATTGATTCCATCTGTTCACACCTATAATCTTTCTCAGGAGTCTCATATCTGCGGTCTCTAGTCTTTGGTCAAGTGTTTTACTTCTGACCTAGCTCTCGGATCCATAAGTTAAAATTGGTATGAACACTGTCTTGTATACATCTAATTTAGTGTTTCGACTAATTTCTCTCTTATTCCATATGAATTTATTCATTTGACTTCCCACCATACCAGCTTTGCTGATTCTGTTGTCTATTTCTATATTTAATTTACTATCTTCAGTAAAAATCTTGCCTAAGTGGCTGAAATGTTTTACTTGTTCCACAGGTTCTCCATTCACAACACAGTTGACATTTTCAATGATTCTGCCTATTATCTTTGTCTTTGTCTTTTTATTGCTGACCTTCACACCATATCTATTACAACAGCTATTCAGTTTAGTCAGAGAATCTTGCAGACTTGTAGCGAATTTATTTAGAAGTATAACATCATCTGCATAAAGCAAAGAGCTGATATTAACATCTCCAATTTTGATATCATGCTGAATACCACTTTCCTTCATAATGTGATCCATATAGATAATGAATAACAGAGGGGATAATGTACATCCTTGTCTCCACCAGATTTAACATTAAACCATCTTCCTGTACTTCCTTCAATTCTAACTGCTGACTTACAACTGAAATAAAGACTAAGTATTGCTTGATATAATGCCCCATTCACACCATATAACTGCAGCGTATTGAATAGCTTCTCTCTTGGTACCTTGTCGTATGCCTTTTCCAAATCGACAAAACTTAAATACAGATCATTGTTATATTCCCATGCTTTCTCGACTGTTTGTCGTAAAGTGAAGATCTGATCCTGACATCTATTTGGCTTAAATCCAGCTTGTTCTTCACCAAGCTTTTCTTCCACAATTCTTCTCAACCATTTCTCAAGTATACTGGCATAAATCTTGCCTGGAACACTCAGTAGGGAAATACCTCTGTAATTCTTGCATTCAGTTTTATTTCCCTTTTTATATATGGGTACTATGAAAGCTCTACTCCAATGATTAGGAATTTGCCCCTCTGTCCAGGCTTTCTGAACTATGCAGTGCAGCCACTGTAACACTCTTATACCACCATACCTCAGCATTTCTGGTCGAATATCATCTATTCCTGCTGCCTTTCCACATTTTAAGCCTTTGATGGCTTTGTCTACTTCAAGTATGGATATGTATTCCTGACTGCATGCCTGGGCAGTGTTTTTTACCACTGTGCTGTCATCACTGCTTGTTTCATTTAGCAGTTTTTCAAAGTAATTACTCCATACTTCAAGGATATCTTTTTCTCCTGTTTTCATGTCACCTTTATCATCTCTAACTCCTTTTACAGAACTCTTTCCTCCATTCCTAAGCATCTTCAACAACCTCCAGAATATTTTGCCACCTTCTTGATATTTATTTTCTATATTCTTCCCAAAGTCCTCCCATGACTTTTGTTTAGCTACTTTTACACAGTGTTTAACATTCTTGCATTTGTCTCTATATTCTCTAAGAGCACAAGCTGACTTATTTGACAGGAACTTTTGATATGCTTTCTTCTTTTCCTTCACTGCCTCGTTAACTTCCTGTGTCCACCAAGGAGTTCTGATTTTTTTATCCTTGCAGACAACCTCACCACATGTCTCTCTGGCAGAATCAATCAATGTTTTCTTCAGAGTTTATCACGGAATCTCCAAGGTTAGATTCCTGTTCTCAAACTTTTTCATTTTTGTTTCAATAATCTTTGTGTATTTTAGTCTACAGTTCACATCTGAGAGCTGCTCAACTTTTATTCGCTTTAAAACTTTCTTACATGCTATTCTTTTCAGTACGAAATTCAATTTTATCCTGCTCAAGACTAAATAGTGATCACTTCCGATTTCAAATCCTCTGTACACTCTGGTGTCCTGCACCAGGGAGAAAACATCACTATCAACAATAACATAGTCAATGAGACTTTTCTTATTCCTAGCCTCTTCTCTCCATGTGAATTTGTGCACATTTTTATGTTGGAACATGGTGTTAGTAATAACCAGTCCATGTCCTGAGCAGAAATCCAACAGATATTTGCCATTATTATTAGCTTTGCTCTTTTCTCCAAATTTTCCCAAAACATTTTTGTATGTCTGACAATCATTCCCTACTCTGCTATTTAGATCCCCAACAAGGACCAACTTTTCCTTTTTCATTGTGTCAGTAGCTTTCTCTAGAGCCTCAAAAAATTCCCCCACTTCTACCTTAGTAGAACCCTTTGTGGGACCATAGACACAAATAACTCTCATTGTCCAGTTCCCCATTCTCATATTTGCCAAATTACTCTACTTGAGACTGACTGCCATTCAAGAAGATTAGCCTCGTATTTTGTGTTGAATACTGTGGTTACTCCTTCTTTTCCTTGATTGTCATTTCCTGAATATAACATTCTGTATTTATTGCTCAGAAAGATCTCACCAGTTTTTGTCTTTTTTGTTTCAGTCACCCCTATTATGTCGATCTGGTACTTATCTAATTCCTCAGCTAGCTCCATTTCTTTGCCATTCAGGCTTCTTACGTTGATAGCACCGATCTCTAACTCTGGTGATGTTGAGTTGGGGTTTGTTTTCAGATTTGTTCCAGTAGCTGACTTTTCGCTGTTCGCCCTGGTTCCCTGGCGAAAACAACGGGGGCCTTGTTTAACCGGGCGACGCCCCAGCGGGCATGAAATTTTGTAATGTTGTACCATCATTTTTTATTTCGGTTTAACCAATAAGAATAAAATTCGGTCGGCAAAATCCCAAATTGCCAGCCCATCCTGGTTCGCTCAGTGTCCAAGTAGATACCCAACAGGGTGCACCACGAAAAGGTGAGGATTGGACATTAGGTCAGAAGTCCTGGTCGGTTCTCCGCATTCCTTTAAAGGCTATGTGGAGGTCCCCTCTCAGTTATACAGCTTTGACCCTTAATCACCCCACACACACAGTGGAACCAATTCCAATATTCACAAACAGCGTCCCTGAGATAAAGTGAAGGAAAGCCACCTCCTACAACTACACTGGGTGATCGATATTTCCGACGTTCGTGCCTGTTTCCACAGTGCGCAGGAGACTTCAGGAAGGTTGCCAGTATGCTATTTAATCGGTAACGTGCTGGCCTTCATCCTCCGCCACAAGAGAGCAAATTTGAAATTGGCTGGGATCATGTCAACTACACACAATGGCAGTCCGTATTGTTTACGGACTTGTCCCTATTTCCTCTTCCAGGCGATACCAGGCCTGCCCTAATCTGGAGAGAACTATTGACACATTACTATCCCTCTAATATCCGTGAAAGTTGCCCTTATGGTGAAAGTAGTGTAATGCTTTGGGTAAACCATGTCGTTGGGTGAACGCACAGACCTATATGTGCTTCCTGGCGGAACCATGAATGCTGCAACTTGACAAAGCCCTGGACCGCTACGTTCGCCCGTATGTGGTTGCAGTAAGGAAAACATTTATCTCACAAGATGGCAATTCTCGTCTTCGTCGACCGAAGCCCGTAGAGCAGGGTTTCCTAAATTGTGTTCCCCGGAATACTGGTGTTCTGTGGAAAGTGTTCGTGATATCAGTGACCAAGCTGTGTATTTTTCGACATGGAAGTAATTCGGGAAGTGGAATACCGCTGTTTATGACCGGTCATAAAAATTGCCTTCAATCCGATCACAACATGGGCAGCGTATCCTTTGTTCTCAAAACTGAACGAAATAACATCTGTGTTGCAAATTGTTAGGGACCAATCAGCATGGAAGTATAAACAAAAATTTTTCACTGAAATTGAAGATCATGGTAGTCTCTGTCCGCTTGTCAAATCTAGTAATAGTGAATACTTTTTAAGCAAGTTCCCATTATAGGGTGAAAGTGCTTGTTTCAAAACCGTAGAACCGTGATTTTTTAAAAATAAATAGCCTACAGATTTAAATTTTAATATGAATAAGAGACAATGGACATTGTTTAATTTTGTGTTAAGAAATCTCTTATTGAAGGTGATTGTGAAACAACAGATAGTGATTCATCCACCTCCAGCCTACAAAGCGATCTCCAGGATGTACAAAAGAAGGGGGGGAAACTAACAGGACACAGGAGAAAAATTCTACATTCACTCCTAAGTACTTATAATAATATTATAAATTTTTAGCGATCAGAATGGGATATGTCAATGAAAGTCAGCGCAAATTAATTTAATGATGTCGGCCTGAGGAAACTACAATATGCACAAGATTTCATTAGACCAGTGATTGATAATTGATTTAAATGTAATTTTATATTTGTCAACATGTGACACCGTATACATAAGTGTACTAATACTCTTTATGATTATGCCATAATTAATTATTAATATTGTAATAATAATTGTAATTGAGAATGTATTAATAATTAATTATTAATTATTAATACACTACAAAATAACCAAGGTGTTCCGTGAAAATGTCAAGATTTGTGAAGTGCTCCGTTGTAGAAAAAATCTGGGAAACGCTGTCGTACAGCACTATCTTCAATGAGAGACTATCCTATCTATGAACTGGCTGGCCACGTACCTGACCTTAATTCTATTGAGAATGTGCGAGATGCTATTGATAGATGTGTTGCGGCCTTCAACCCCCGACTCGAAATATTGAGAGATTTAGGACACCATTACAAACAGTACGAAACAGCGTTGTGAGTTCTGTATTGCTGTGAGGAGTGACCACCTTCCTCAGTAAGGCAATTTGTGAATCTCATTTTGACGCTCTCGTTTTCTGTTTTTTGACCATTGTCTTCATGTAACAATTTGTTACTGAATTGAATTAATTGAACATTTTTGAAGGTATATCATTCTCATCTCATATCGCACTCCACACCGAATTGCAGAAAAAATCATTCAGTTTTTGAGTTATCGCGATTTTTCTGTTCCTTCCTTAATTTATGGAAACAGGGTACAACAGATTCGGAGCGTTAGAAGAGAGAACAAACAGTATTTATGAGACTTTTTACACTGCACCTGTGAGAGTGGCGAATAAACGCTGGTGTTTGTTTATCACATGTGCACTGTCTCGGTAAAGAGAAGCAGTTCATCAAACACTCATTTAATATCATAATGTAACATTGAAAGCGGAATAATAATTATTTCCTACGTCACCTTAGAAAAAATTAAAGTCAAATTGATGGTGATTAGATGATGGCAAAGATTTGTCGTCTTCCTAGATTGACGTGCAAATATCACTAATTTCCAGGCAAGTGGAAATGTTGGGTTATGGTGGGGGCAAGGTTGGAGAAGTTATTGTCAGTAGCTAAGGGAGAAATCAGAAAGCATGATTCATTTGCATATAATTTCCTTCTTAGCTCGTTAATATTCAATTTTGGATGTGATGATAGTTTGATAAAAGCCACTTCAGTTTTAATTTCAGTTTCCTTAAGTCTTAGGTTTGAAAAGGAAAACTGAAATTTAAATGGAAGCCAATTTCAATACGCTTAATTCCTTTTATTCCACAGTCTTTGCGCACTTATTGAAATATCGAAGCTTACGTAAGGGACGAGAACTTAAAGTGGAATGGAAATGAATGCTTTCATATATACTATATATACAATGAAATGCTCGTTGCAAAAGCCTGGATGACATGACCGAAAATTAAAAACTCAGGCAGTAAAATTAGGTGCAAAATTCAGTAAGATCGTCCCACTTGGTATACTCATAATGCGAAACAACATGCAGATAAAGAGGGACTGTTTGAAGTTTGTTTCCATGGGAGCAGCAATTGACCACTTGCCTGTGTTCTCGATTACCATGGGGACAAACCCCCACTTTATGCCGGTGATATTGTTTCATCTAGCTTTCCATAAACTGCCTTAAATTCTCTACTTAAAGCCTTATATAGGAATAGAAAAATTACTCATATCAGTTTGTTTCGATCTTTCCAGGAAAAAATTATTAAAGTTCGTGCTCTGCACGGTTGGCTCCGTACAGTGATGTTGCGATTAATGGTAATTTGCGCTTATTTATAAATAGTGCGATATAAAAAAAATTAATATGCGCAAAATTTGAATGGTATTAATGCAAAATGGATCATTCTGCTCAGGAACGCCAAATGAGCAGAGGAAGACGCCACCGTCCATGGCATTTCACCTAAATTAATACAGGGATGTGAATTTAAAGGAATGTGACCATATCAATAATTCTTTCGGTTAAATGCTCTTCTCAAATACAGTGCCAAGATGAGATAAAATAAAGATAAAAATATAGTCTTGAGATAGGGAATTGCCTGTTTTTAAAATGCGAAATGAATGGCAAAGAAATAATGAAAATTTGCAAATAACCCATTCGATAATATAACTAATACGTTTGCAAATTAACAATTAAAACTATATGATAGTTATAAGTGTGAAATTGTGTAGCTGCAATAATTGATTTTTTTTCCTCTTCGTATAGATCCCAAAGAAGAAGAAAGTGTTATGAACCTATAGCCCGAAGCTGGTGTTAATTCAGCTGAGGATGACAATGGAGAGTTATTGCGTATTGATATTGTTTATATATATATATACCTTCGTATTACAGAAACTTCACACACACACACATTCACACATACAAATACCTAGCAGATGCGATGATGCATTAATAAATTGGAAACCTTACACTTGCATAATTTTCCATTAAAAACGTTGCTATTGATTTTCAGAGAGATTTCAGGGGCATACTCGAATATTTCAAACAGAAAGAAAAACTAAATTTAAGTTGCCACAATAAATGACATGGAAAAGTTAAAATGATTGTTCTAAATATTTATTTCCAAGTTTACCGTATTAATCTTGGTGTTCACCAAGATTAATATTAATCAGACGTTTCGATTCCCATTTATTCAGAACCCTTTCTGCTAACGAGCTGTGTTGAGTAATTTTGCACTTCCCCTTCCCTTACCACTCCACAGTGCTTGAGATCTTGCCAAGTGTCACACCGAAAACTGCATAAAGCAGTCAGAATTCGCCTGGACGCATACAAATCCTATTAGGACTAGCATTTGACAAATTTCGATATAAACACATCTCCGCCGCCTTAAATCTTCGGGCTTCGCATCTCTAATCAGGAGAACAATCTATTCAAGAAGGAATGAAGACCTTTACATCATCCGCTTTATACTTCTGAAGAAATGTCGAAACTGATCACAAGAGGAAAGTGGGAATTATTTATAGGCAGAAACTTTCTGTTGAGCAACAAAATCTGCGACGTCATAATGTCTACAATATTCATTGTTCATTTGTAACAATGCTCTCATGTTAGAGCGTTGCTTTTTATTATTGTTGAAGTAAACAATTTGTGAACTTCAGTATGGCGGATCATGCAAGAGTCATCCATCTGTACTGATCCAAGCCACCAGAGTCTGTTGTGGGTGCTATGACGGTGAGCGAGTTCAAGGCAAGGTATGATAGATACTGTGAGAATGTCGTATGGTTGTGTGGACATGATGTTTAGGCCCCCCCCCCTCGATGAGTCTAAGGACTCCCTGGAGTCGCCCGAAATAATAATAATAATAATAACATTTTCATTACTTGTTGTGTTTTGCATCCATATTAACATTTATCCCTTTTATATTCATAAATTGTAGTTAGAGTCGTACGCACATGAAAGTAGGCTGAAACTGATCTAACGAAACGAAATACGAAGTAAGAATTCCATCATTTCACTGATGTTCTTCTACCTATAGGTAAGAACGTCATGATATTTCTGTAATTATTATTCGTAATAAGTTCTTGTGTGAAAACTTTTGAAATCTGGTGTTTGTTACTTACATTACCATGATTCAAACTATCAAATTCCTAACAGGGATCGTGTTTTTTGTGTCTTTCGTTATAATATATTATAATATAACTAACTTCCTGGTTAGTCGATTGGGGTGATAAACCCGCTCCCTGACGAGCAGGCTGTAAATTCGTATCCCATCGTGGATATGCACATTTGTGAAAGTGGCTACGTGATTAGCGGTCGGGTTAAGACCACAAGTCTTCGTATAATGGCCCTAAGCAAGTTGTAAAAGATCCCTGTTTTGTCACCAAAGAAGTTTCGGGATTATAGACACCGTAGGACACACAATATATCAGACCTTAATATACTGCGTTAGGGTTAGCGATCACAAGATGGCGGCACTTGTCTGCTTCTCTTCACCGTATGCTGATTATAATTAGTGAGGGTGTGGTCCGGCTGTCTCATTGCCAACCGCTGGAAACTGAAGACCCCCCTCAGTCTCCAAAAGTTGAGTAAAGGGAAATACTGTAAGGAATAAAAGACATCAGCAGATGTATTTTTTTTTTATTTCACAAATCTTTTTTTCAATTTTGTTCCTAAAATAGAGCTCAGTCGGCAATGCTTTTTGGTTGGAATGACCATTAGAATCTTGTCTATCACACTAAGAAATTTTATAAGCGCTTGTCCTCAGAAGGTAAGTTGCTGGTCTCATAAGGACATGGAAAGATTCTTCCCCTGCATAAGACAGACAAACAACTATATCAATACATGCTATTTGCAAACGTAATACACCGGTTTATGATAACCTTGGTTGCTTGTGTAATAAATCCAAAACAACGTAAATTTAAATCTAAATCAGAGAGGAAACTTTCGAGAGAGTTTCTAGATAAACTTCTGAAAGGATCATAATACAGGATTTCAGTTGTTGGATTTTTTTTTTTTATTTCATGGAGGGTGGTGAAAGGACAACAAGGCATTTTTGGAAGCTGAGAATGAATGCTGCTAAGAAGAGATAAGATCTAGATTTTATTCTCATATGCGGTGCGTGTTTGGAATGGATTGCCATTGGATGCTGTGTGTGAAATCAGTGTGAATTAATTCAAGGACAAGTTATGACAGCTGTTTCGTGTAGTATGTAGTCCCTCGACGAATCCCTGACTCCCTGGAGGTCATTTTTAATAATGATAATAACGCAGCTTTCAAGTGCTCTTTGCAATACTGAAGATGGCTTGCATTTTGGTTTGGGTAATGTGGGGCTTGCATATTGCAGGCCTACCATGGAAACCCATGTTTTAAGCTTCGATAATGGTTGTTTTTGTGCAGATTGATGTTTCAGTCGATGCCCAGAACTGTGCATGTGAAAATAATCTACAAATGTTTTTTTTTTTTTCATATTATCCTTCGTAGCACCCTATGGTAAAATTCGGTAAGTGTGGTAGGTCGTCCACTGCAGGTAACAATTGCAGTTGGCTCGCACCTCTTCCATCTCAGTACGATATTACTAATTGTTGACCTGGGATGGCCCAATTTCACTAAAATTTGCCGAACAGATAAGCCTGCATCATGGCATCCTATCAGAACACTTCTTTCAAACTCTGTCGCATCCATTTCACGCAGACACGGTTGCACTGACCTGAGGGCATCTTATTCCTCCAGTTTATACAGGCTAGAAAATGTGACTTTTACATGGCACGATCCACTTTGCTCAGGGATGTCAGTTCACTTGCTTCCATTCAATGTACTTTTGGTATAACATCAGTCAATAGACTAGGTTTAGAAAATGAGCGCTACAAAATATGAGGAATGTGTACATTCGCGTGATTATAGATTTTTAGCGTTTTTTTTCAGATAGCTTGAATCAAATGAAGAGTTGATTGTAGATGAATACATTTTCTACTTTTCTCCTAGGAAGGAAAGAAGGATGTGTATTGCATTAAGTCGACATATATTGAATTTTTATATGGCTATTTTATTTTGATAGGAATTCATCATACATAAAATACATTGGTTTATGCTAAATTAACATACTCTTGAGGCTATTATTTTTTTGCCTACCGCTGAAAAAAAATCTCTTCTGTAAAAAACTCTATCTATAGAGGTAACGTAACATAAGTCTAAATCTCTTTTATGTAAATCTAGGAAACTACTCCTTCAAGCTCCGTGGATCGCTTTCTTGGTCCTCTTGAATACATGAAACAAACGTTTGCCTGTCTGAAAAAATTTCAAGGGTGTAGAACAAAAGAAGACCACGAACTGAGTTTCTTAAGACACTGAGTTCGTGGTTTTCAGTTTTATTGTTTTTATACAGACATTTACGTAGACGTTTACAAGATTTGTATCTTACAAAATGCGTCAGCACTTGATTACTTTAACAGTGATGGTGTGTCATGGAGTTTATACTTTATTCACACAGAGGTCGCCGGTTGCACTAGGGATCTTTTCTGTTATCCCTCGCCACTTACTAATATAATAAAAATTAACAGCATTTAAGGGTTTAAGTTTCACGAGTTTTCAAGTATTCTTGGCTTTCGCACCATAATTTATGGGATAAAGCATCTTATGTCTAATTGCAGTATGTATTCCTGTGTGTAAATTTCGAGTAGCCGAAAAATCCGACATTCCCACAGAAAAATACAACCTCCACAACGAAAACTGCTAACTCAATTTAATTGAAAAGCCATGATAAAGATTTTTCGTACGTTAAACAGAATTGTAGCCCGTGTGTTTCCAATCAAAGGGTTTTTTCAAAACCGAGGAAGTCAGGGAAGTGTCCCTCACTCCTTACTGTGAACGATAACAAAAGTCCTAAATGAACACACAAAACGTTTACACAAAGTTTGGGATGATAAACTTGAATGAATGCAAACTATCCTTAAAGTGGCAGTGATTTTCATTATTCGCCGCCGAAAAACTTATGATTTCAGTGCCTTCCAAAATACTTCAATTGGTTGAAGCAATTGTTTTATTATTTTTTTTTTATGACGACCACAGCACTTTTAAACACAAAACTGCCATGTGTGGATAAAATGTGGATAAATGTGTGGATAAATCTTTCCAATAGTATCTTTTGAATGAGCTGATATAGCATTTTAATTTTATTTGGAATTGTCTTCTTTAAAAGGAATAAATAAATATACATTAAAGGAGCTGTATGATCTTATCAGGAGCAGGTTTATATACCGTATAGATTCGTCACTACTACAGTAAAATGACACATACACGCGGTCGCTCGCGCGCACACACACACACACGCACACGCACACACACCAATAACCACGGCTTAATTATGGAAATAGATAACAACGCCCACTCGGTTTTATGGTTTAATGAAAACACAAACAATAGAGGGGAAAATTTGGAAGAGTTCATAGTATCAAATTCCCTACACATACTAAACGACGACTGTAACACTCTCCCATTCGAAAATACCAGAGGAAGCAGCTTCATCGATCTAACAGTGGTAAACATCGCTATTTTATCCTGGGTTTCTGAATGAAAATGCGAAGAAGAGGAAAGCTGTTCTGACCATCGCATAAGTTTCATCATCAGTAACAAAAATGTAAACGGAATTGACAACAAAAACCACCGCATTAACATCAAATACTTCACTAATAAAACCAACCTAGAGAAATTTAAAAAAGCATTAAAAAGAGAATGTTCACGCTTAATCTCATAACATCACTCTAATGCGAACAGCGAAAAACAGCTGAACTTTGACAAATACCTAGTCATCTGGGCATCGGCACAAAGCGATATAGACTTCGTTGTTTCTGCACTCTCATCAGGTGTGAAAAAATCCAGCGATCAAACACTGAGAACAACCAAGAAGTTAAACTCGATGGAAGAAAATCGGTTCCGCGTTGGAACGACGAACTAACAGTCCTAAGAAAACGTGTCAACGCACTCAGACGATTATACCAAAGAACATACAGTAACCAAGATTTAAGAGAGAGCAGAAGACAGAACTACTATTAAGCCAAATACAGCTATCAGTGCAAAATTACAAACGCGAAAACAGAATCATGGAAAAAATTTGTACAGTTTCAACTGTATCGAATCCTTGGAATTGCATATATAAATTAGCAGCAAACAAGAACAAGACAACACCTATACTATCAACTATCAAGAAAACTGACGGCACCTACACTGAAAACTTAGCAGAAACTGCAGCTATTATGATAGAGAAGTTTATTCACGATGACAATGAATCAACAGATGAAGAAATCCACAAAACTTGCAGACAAAGAATGGAAATAGATATAGACTTTCCTGATGAGGCCACTCCTAGTTCCAATCCTTCGACCGCCACAAAAGAGAGGGTTCCACCGATAGTTCTCCGGGAAAAGAAAAGATTGACACAATTAAGGTCCACCATGATAAACTCACAGATACAGTTTCTCACAGCCAAGAACACTGATGATGGTATAAAAATTCAGCCGGCTACTGACTGATTACAGGAAACTGACCAAAGTGTTAGACTCTAGCAATATTCAATACCACACCTTTTCTCTTAGTTCGGAGAAATATCGAAGGTAGTACTGCGGGGTGTCACGGAGGATGTAACTACTGACGCAATTGAGGCTGACCTCCACCACCAGGACCTGCCACCTATTAAGATCAGCAGAATGACTAGAGTGGATAAATTCCCTATGCCTCTAGTCTTGGTGGAGATCCACAAATCCTATATGAACATCTATTATTTAACATCTGTTTGTGGACTCCGGATCACCCTAGAGCCACTCCGTTAAAGGGCATCTACTGGTCAATGCCATAGATCCCAGAAGTTTTGCCATGCTCAACGACTCTGCAAGGCACAGTATAAATGCCTGAAATGTGCTAAGAACCACCCCACTAACATGCACCAAGCCAAAAACCACCTTGGCTAAATGTGGCAACTGTGGTGGCCCTCATCCAGCAAACTAAAAGGGATGTACTCAGCACCCAAAAAAAGCAGAGGGATGGGGACAAGTAAACCGCCCTCTTCCTCTAGTAAAAGAACACCTGAGGCCCCTGTTCTACAGCCTGAGACTCGGCAGCAACAGTCGGTGACCTTCAAAGACATTGGAAGCCAAAGGCAAACAAAAAGTTATGCTGATGTGGCCCATACTAACAAACCAATATCAGAACAAAATCAGCCAATAACACCTACTAATCTGGCAGCAGTTGTTGCAGCCTCTTTAGATAACTAAAGAGGCTGTAATAACTGTAATACATACAAGATTTCAGCCTGTCTAACCCTTCAGCAACCAACACTAAAAGATTCCTACAGGAAACACAGGCTATCCTCACAGCAATCATAAATGAATAAAAACAAACTCATTCCTGCCTCTCTTCAGATCACTGCATGGAATGCGAACGGCTTAAGGAACAAAATTCTGGAGATACAAGATTTCACTTACAGATATCAACCTAATATTATATTAATCAGTGAAACACACCTTAGACTCTCTGACATTCCCAAAATTCGGGGTTATCTCATGTACAGAAATGACAGATCCAACTACAGAGGTGGTGGCACTGCCACTTCATTAAAATTTACATTAAGCACCATTCTGTGAACAACCCACCAACCACTAACCTTGAAATTACAGGCGTGGAAGTTTTCACCAGCTCTGCCAGCAGATTGAAAATCTATTCAGCTTACAATGCACACTTAAAAACTCTGCTGAACACTGATCTAAATGCCATTTTAGGAGTTTGAGTACCGAACATTATTGCTGGGGATTTAAACTCTAAGCACCCTTCCTGGAATAGTAGAACCACCAACAAGAATGGCTGCATCCTTTCTAACTACACAGGATCAAACTATGCTGTCTTGGCTGGACCTACCGAACCAACTCATCTCAGTACGTTTGGCACTGCTGACATCCTGGATATAGCTATCCTGCAAGACATTAAACTTCATTACAGCCTTAAATCACTAAACGAGCTATCATTGGATCACAACCCAATTCTACTACAACTGGGAGAACAAGAATACCTGTCTTCTCCTCCCTCTCACTCATGCATATCGTGGGACAGATTGTCTAAAGCAGTGCTTCTCAAACTTCTGGATGTCAGGGCCCCCTTTACAAAAATTAAAATATTTCACGGCCCCCCCTCGAAAAAAAATCGTAATAGAGAGATATATTATTATAATATTTATTGTATTTATATTCAATACAAAACATACACAGCGAATATTGCAAAAATCAAATGCATATATTACATTTTTTGCCTCTTACCGTTTGGTTCAGAAGACGATGCAGGCTGTGCTGGTAAAATATGAAATACTGTACTTTTTTTTTCAGTCTGTTTCTGCTTCTTCTGATTGTTCGCGGGAATTTTTGTTTATTTTTTATCAGCCACTTATCCATCTCAGGGTTAACTTTTTTAACGTAGGATAGATCAAATAATATCACCACTTACCGATACACTGGCACACCACAGACCGATAACATGAAATTAGTGAATATTACCTGAATAAGAGAATCCCGAGACCAGTTACATTTTTCTCTTTTGTGACGTTTTTTCCTTTAAGGTAATTAAGCCTAACGCGAAACAGACAGCAAAGGCAAGTTATTAAAATGTGCATATGATTGGTGCGGTATTAACAAAAGATCGCGCAACTGAAAGATAAAAGCATAGCTGACAATTGAGTTGAAATGCTAACTCTCTTCAACCAAATTCCATGTGTGAAACTGCCATAACATTCAGTATATATATACAGGGTGTTCGGGATAAATTTGACAGTTTCGTAAGGAAAAAGAAAATCTTCTTTGTATCTATTAAATTTAATGAATTGACAAAAAAACATTACAGGCAGAGTTAATTACAATACTATCAACAAGATTTACTCAAAATAACCACCATTAGCATCGATCACAGCTTCAATTCTGCTTCGGAACCTCGAACAAGCTGATGCTACAGTCTCCCTGGGAAGGGCCGCAAAAACTGTTTTAATTTTATCCATTAACTGGGCTTTTGTATTACTGGAAGTGCGATTGGTGTCTTTTTCAACTGCGCCCCATACAAAATAATCCATGGGGTTAAGGTCTGGGGAGTTTGGAGGCCAAACATTTGGACTGGTGAAGTCGTAGAAATTTTCAGACAACCATTTTTGACTTTTCCCAGAGGTGTGGCAAGGGGCCGAATCCTGCTGCCATACATACGGCCTACCATTGCCTACCCTTGTTATCCAGGGCTTGACTACAGTTAGCAACTCCACGAACAAAGCCCGAATTCCAATGCCAGGGTTCTTCAACACCTGTTCCTGCAGATTTGCGAGGAATTCTGCTGTACGAACGCAATCAGATCGTCTGCTAGGGATCTTTCTTCTTGCTACATCCTCGTAGTCACCATTGCAAGTCTCTAGTTCATGCCTGATTGTTTTTACTGTATTCAGGGAGCATTGGGCAGCAGTCGTAATATCCTTATTTTGATGGCGGGCACGAATCATCATGATACAAGTTATTCTCTTCCATGATTCAGGTGGGTTCCAGCTATCCATCCTTTCTGACATCTTGTATATGAATGAAGAAGGGTCCAAACTTTTAAATGAAGAGAAGTGTGTGTTAATACATGTAACTTACGGAAAAATATAATTAATTATAAATATGTCAAATTTATCCCGAACACCCTGTATATATATTACTTAGTTTTAACACTTTTACGATTGTTAACACGTTCGGTTGAATTTTATTGCTGCCTTGGGAAATCGAACTCACATACATCTAATTAATAACAATAGTTTTTAGTTAGATACTGTGTTTGCCCATGCAATATATGGTTTTGTTTCAGTCTATACAGAATAGTTTCTGTATGAAGGAACATGTGATTCATTAATTAGTGTGTTTTTATCCCAGTTGTCTCTAATTGCACTATTTGTTGAGAAATATATTACACAGACTCCTCATACCTTATTCACTGGCATAATAAAAGTACTTGTTTTTATTGCCTCTGCAATATAGTGGCTGTTAGGGAGGGCGTGTTGTTTACCACTGCAAGCGAGTTACTATCTCCCCCACATGAACTTGTTTAAGCTTTTTTTCATGTGTGAAGTATATGCGAAACTTTTATTGGTAACAGAAAACTAGCTGGATGACAGTGATAATATAAAACGAGTTTTGATATGTATATAAAGTCAATATCAACAGTCCCTGATTACGAACGCATGATGAAAGGGACAGTAAGATTTGGAGCTTCCCTGGAGAGCATTCGAAGTGAATACAATTAACCACTGCTTTGAAATGAAACATATGAATAAGCAATATTTACTAATATTCATTAAGCGCCGAAATACGCAGGAAGCAAAGTTTGTGAACCAACACCAATGTGTGAATTTTTCCATTAAAATATAAAAAAAACAAAAAAGTAAAAGGAATTAAGCGTATTGAAATTAGCTTCCATCTAAATTTCAGTTTTCCTTTTCAAACCTAAGACTTAAGGAAAGTGAAATTAAAACTGAAGTGGCTTTTATCAAACTATCATCACATCCAAAATTGAATCTGAACGAGCTAAGACGGAAATTTATATGCAAATGAGTCATGCTTTCTGATTTCTCCCTTAGCTACTGACAATAACTTGTCCAACCTTGCTTCAACCACTTTTGTACTGAGATAGTTCTATTAATTTATCGAGCGATTCTCCGTTTTTCATAGGAAAGATTAAAAAAAATCGTTTTTATCCTGTTAGCATTTCTCCGATTTTTCTGAAAGTCGATGCTTCACAGATGGCTCCTTTCTACGCATTTCCACTTGCCTGGAAATTAGTGATATTTGCAGGTCAATCTAGGAAGGCGACAAATCTTTGCCATCATCTAATCACCATCAATTTGACTTTAATTCTTTCTAAGATGAAAATATTATTATAGGAAATAATTATTATTCCGCTTTCAATGTTACATGATAATATTAAATGAGTGTTTGATGAACTGCTCTTTACCGAGACGATTATTCGCCGCTCTCACAGGTGTAGTGTAAAAGTCTCATAAATACTGTTTATTCTCTCTTCTAACGCTCCGAATCTGTTGTACCCTGTTTCCATAAATTAAGGAAGGAACAGAAAAATCGCGATAACTCAAAAACTGAATGATTTTTTCTGCAATTCGGTTAGGAGTGCGATATGAGATGAGAATGATATACCTTCAAAAATGTTGAATTAATTCAATTCAGTAACAAATTGGTACATGAAGACAATGGTCAAAAAACAGAAAACGAGAGCGTCAAAATGAGATTCACAAATTGCCTTACTGAGGAAGGTGGTCACTCCTCACAGCAATACAGAACTCACAACGATGTTTCGTACTGTTTGTAATGGTGTCCTAAATCCCTCAATATTTGGAGTTGGGGGTTGAAGGCCGCAACACATCTATCAATAGCATATCGCACATTCTCAATAGAATTAAGGTCGGGTACGTGGCCAGCCAGTTCATAGATAGGATAGTCTCTCATTGAAGATAGTACTGTACGACAGCGTTCCCAGATTTTTCCTACAACGGAGCACTTCACAAATCTTGACATTTTCACGGAACACCTTGGTTATTTTGTAGTGTATTAATAATTAATAATTAATTATTAATACATTCTCAATTACAATTATTATTACAATATTAATAATTAATTATGGCATAATCATAAAGAGTATTAGTACACTTATGTATACGGTGTCACATGTCGACAAATATAAAATTACATTTAAATCAGTTATCAATCACTAGTCTAATGAAATCTTGTAGCATATTGTAGTTTCCTCAGGCCGACATCATTAAATTAATTTGCGCTGACTTTCATTGACATATCCCATTCTGATCGCTAAAAATTTATAATATTATTATAAGTACTTAGGAGTGAATGTAGAATTTTTCTCCTATGTCCTGTTAGTTCCCCCCCCCCCTTCTTTTGTACATCCTGAAGATCGCTTTGTAGGTTGGAGGTGGATGAATCACTATCTGTTGCTTCACAATCACCTTCAATAAGAGATTTCTTAACACAAAATTAAACAATGTCCATTGTCTCTTATTTATATTAAAATTTAAATCTGTAGGCCTATTATTTTTAAAAAATCACGGTACTACGGTTTTGAAACAAGCACTTTCACCCTATAATAGGAACTTGCTTAAAAAGTATTCACTATTACTAGATTTGACAAGCGGACAGAGACTACCTTGATCTTCAATTTCAGTGGAAAAATTTTCTTTATACTTCCATGCTGATTGGTCACTAATAATTTGCAACACAGATGTTATTTCGTTCAGTTTTGAGAACAAAGGATACCCTGCCCATGTTGTGATCGGATTGAAGGCAATTTTTATGACCGGTCACACACAGCGGTATTCCACTTCCCGAATTACTTCCATGTCGAAAAATACACAGCTTGGTCACTGATATCACGGAACACTTTCCACAGAACACCTGTATTCCGGGGAACACAATTTAGGAAACCATGCTCTACGGGCTTCGGTCGACGAAGACGAGAATTGCCATCTTGTGAGATAAATGTTTTCCTTACTGCAACCACATACGGGCGAACGTAGCGGTCCAGGGCTTTGTCAAGTTGCAGCATTCATGGTTCCGCCAGGAAGCACATATAGGTCTGTGCGTTCACCCAACGACATGGTTTACCCAAAGCATTACACTACTTTCACCATAAGGGCAACTTTCACGGATATTAGAGGGATAGTAATGTGTCAATAGTTCTCTCCAGATTAGGGCACGCCTGGTATCCCTGCATATCTCTGACAATGCCATTCGACAATATACGATAACCAGGCTAATCATCGCGTTTTCCATTATGTACCTGACATTCTGATCTTTTTTCTTTCTCTCCTAAGATATAGCGATTTTTATCATTCTTCCTTAATTTATGGATACCAGTGTAATTCGCCTATTTTAATATTTTTTTTACGCTCCGTACCAGAAAAAATATAATACTATTGACGAACTTAAACACATTTGAAATTTTCTCGGAATATGTCTTTTAGATTATTCCATGAAACCTCCGAAGAGTCTACAGTTTATATTCTACGTTACTGTACGATATATGCATCGAACAAATTGAACAAAAAATGTTAAAAACGAGTTTCATTTCATGTCGTTAAAAGAGTGTTTTACTATTTTCAAATATTCTGACATACAGATATTTGAAAATGGTAACATTGCAGAAATCCATTTAAAAAAATAACAATGCAACAACAAATAAATTAAACAACAATTAATATTGATAACGAGAGAGAGAGAGACAGACTAGAGATATTCCAGGGAAGCGTTATGACGTCGCAGCGTGTTGTTACTCAACAGAGATGTTCTGCCTATAAATAATTCCCACTTTCCTCTTGTGATCAGTTTCGACATTCCTTCAGAAGTATAAAGCGGATGATGTAAAGGTCTTCATTTTTGCTGTGAACAGATTGTTCTCCTGATTAGAGATGCGAATCCCGAAGATTTTAAAATTGTGCCGTGAGCACAATTTCGTGGGAGGGAGGGAGGTTCCTGCTTATTAGGAGTACCGAAATATGAATTTTGGATGACACAGTAAACTTGCTAATAAATCTTTAAAACAATCATTCAAATTCTTTCATTTTGTTTATTGTAATAAGGGTCTGTCTGAAATAATTCATAGAGCATGCGCTTTGAATATATACTAGAAAATCGCTCGCTATATTTGTAATAAAGAATGAAACATATTAGGGAAGGATAATTAATTACATTCCGTAAATTAATTATTATAGTACCAAGTGTGCTATTATATTACAATATAATACTTCAAATGCATTAAGTCGCATTCATATGTATCCTCAAAAAAAAATAAGTAAATAAATATATAAAAAAAACAGCAGATGTATTTCAAAAAGTAGTAGCATGCCGATTTCAAATCAGTGAGAGCATATCCAATCGGATAATGTAAATTTCATGGATTTTGAAGCAGGCAGAAAAACTTCCAAATTCCAACTTCGTTACCTTACACAAAAACATAAAAAGAATGAAAAGATCTTGGCTTACATTAATATCCCTCATCAACAACACCTGATGTACTAAGTGACCGAACTTTTTCAAAATGACACAGAAGTTTCTGCCTACAACATAAACACATACCACTAATTTTCCACGAAAGGAAAATAACCCTAAAACGTCCGATTTATGCTGTGAGTAATTTGTGTGCCGCTGACAATGTCATTCGAACTGATATTTATGATGAGGCCCATAAGATCATCCTAAAAGTAATTCAGTAGGCATATAGGAGGAAAAAATGGTTGATTAAAGATGAATTTCTCAACACGTCAAGTCTCTTACATACACTCAGTTTCGGCTGCTAGCATTCTCTACAATATTTTCATGGTGACAGTTTATCAGTATCTGCATCGACATTTCTTGCCTTTCCTTTATATCTCTAAAAAGATGAGTAGCAACTGTTCAAAATGCTGTCACATGAAACATTCTCTCTCTCCCCCCCCCTCTCTTCTTTCGTTCCTTTTATTTTACTGTAGCCTTGTGATACGGCCTTTCACTTCTGCATTTCAGTGCAGTACAATTTAACGTCTTTAAATCCTATATTATCATGTTTCATTTCTGCATGGGATCATCAAAAAAGGAACGGCAAAAGAAAAAAGAAAAGAAAAGAAGAAGAAAAAAGCAGCGGCTCTCTTCTTTAATGTTTCCTCGTTTAGCTCAACAATTTCGGTGCCCTATAATTTTCAGAAAATACAAACAACTTCTCCTGAAGTTATCTGTATTATGAAATACAAACTACAATATGATATTTTGTAACCGATTTTTCATGTCGTTATTGTAAAAGGTTCGGGTAGTGTTGTAGACATGATATTTTGCCGATGGGAAGATAATTGATCATTATTATCACATTAGAATCCAAGAAATTCTGTTAATGTGTATGTAAACATGAAAAGCAGGTTTAAATATGTAATCACAAAACCACAAAAATATTCCACTGAAGTATTATTTTGACAGTTTTAAATTCAGTCGGAGTTGTTCTTGAAGAAATATCTGATGATCGAACGATGCTGTATATTTTATATTGTTTTTAAAAATTACGGGTATTTGAATCAGTAGGTCAGACACTTTGACAAATGAAAGAAAGGTAAGCAATTCCGTATGTCATTATAGTTGGAACCCCCTTCGTGGTGGCATTGAATAACGGGTTAAAAGTCCGGAAGAATGGCGTACTGTAAGAAAGAAAACTTGCATAAGATTGTGATCCGAGTTACAAAGGGGAATGGCGAGCATAATAGTATGTCAGAAAAGAGAATTCAGTTTTAGAAAAATAAAATCGTCAAGGGAGCGTGGAGTGGATGATCTGAAATTCGGGTAGGTAGTTGCATGGTTGCTTATAGCAAATACTCCGGCATCTAGTTCAAGTTGGTCAATAATGTACGAAAAGAAACCAGTTTGAATTGTGCATGTTAAAATCACCTAGGGAGCTTAATATAGATAGTAAAGAAACAGTCGTCGTCAGAGAAAGCAGACGCTCGAAATGAATTAAAATCGCATATTATTACCTATACAAAAGTTTATTTAATTTCATATAATAATGTACTGCATATACAATTAGGTCCAGAATGCATGAGAACTTACTGCAATAAACCAGCAATGGCTTTGCTCAACATAATTACTTTTAATGGCAATGAGATCACAGGATTATTGGCGAATAGTAAGACTGCATTTGCAAATGCTTCACTTGAACAAGAATAAAAGCTACTAACAAGTGAAACAATTGCTTGAAGCAAAACGTAATATTGAAAAATTCTATTTAAATATGCAACAATGCTGTAAAAAATAAACTGACTGAACAACCGTTATTGGCTACACCTTTGAACTGATCACCAAACATGATACAGTCAAGTCACTGATAGATATTTAACCAATCTTTCTAACACGTTCATGACATTTTTTGAGGTAGCTTAAAATCTTGTCAGTTTCTATGTCTGAAGCAATTAACTAGATATCTACATCACAATGCTTATAATCGTAAATTATGCTTATGACATAAACTTGCTTATATTGCTCAGATTATATTTAATTACGCTGCGTAATTTATTATTATAATGCAGAGTGCACTTTAATAATATAAGAATACAATATTAAAAATGCCTTAACTCTCTCTTCTTCCTCCCTAAACAAGTCCAAAATTATTTCTGAAAGTTACAGCATGGTGATCTGAAATTCCTGCAAGAATAACCGGTTTGAAAATACAAATTTCAATGATTTTGACGCCGAAAGCAAGCGTCGGAATTTGTGTGACGCTCGTCCACAAATTCCGACGTCACCACCTTGCCATAAAACTGCTCAGCAACACCTTGACAAATTTTTTTTACGTATTAATACTGAACAAAGTTGTTATAAATGACACAGAGGATTCTGCATAACAACATTAATAATTTCTTGACCTACGCATTAGGTAGGCCAAATAAAACAGGCGGAATCATGGTATTTTTAAGAAAAATACTGCGCAATGGAAAATCAAACTGGTTTTGAACATGCTGAAACGCTAAATTTTGAAAATAGAGACTAACGTCAGATATAATAGTCCCAAATACCCAAATATTCCATAAACATAATAGAGTCATTACCAATCCAGATATTTTCCTGTACGAATTACAGGCATGGATATGCGGCCTTGAATATTAACGTAAATACTCTTCATTATTCTGCTTCGACCACTAACACATGCCTTGATGCACTATGTCAGTTCAAAATAAATCCCACCATAAACTCCTCACGATGAGAAGAACTACCCAGGAATTCACTAACATCATCATGTACTGATCATATCAGTATGTAAAAATTCGATGTAGCTTAATATTATCAATGCGCTTTACATCGATTTTTTACTTAGGTCAAGTCCCATGAGAACTATAAATAATCTTGTTTCTTTCTATATATTTTTTGCGAAATATTGATGTAGTTAACCCTGTAGGAAGTGAATGTATTTACTGTTTTAACGTCAAAAACAAAGGCACTGCTTTCCCAGGGGAACTTTGTATATGTATATAGTTATGTGTAAGAGCGCAGGAAAAGTTGTTTACTAGTTTTGTATATAACAGTTGCTTACTGCACTAACACCTTTAAAGGTAGTATCTAAGAGAGCCGCTAGATTTAGAGAAGTTTCCGCTGCCCCAAAAGGAGAAGCAAAGTATCAAAGAGGTTCTTCTAGTTTTAGAGACAAGTTCCCATGCCTGGAAAAATACGATCAAAAGATTGCATGGAGGAGAACAAAGAGTGGGTTAAACTTAAATGAAGATAAAAGAGTCATGCCGAATTCTTTGGGGTTTACTACCCTTAATGCAAGGTCGCGATATTGCAAAATAAAATGAGACTGAACGGAGCATAAGGGGCTCCCTGGTTCCAGTCGCTGCCACAAAGAAGAGCTTCCAGGCCAGAGAGAGAGAGAGAGGACTCCCAGGCAGATAGAGAGCTTCCAGCGTTGCCAAAGAAGGAAAGGCTTCCAGACCCCAGAGAGAGGGATCCCGTTTGAGAGTCGGTGGCAGTTTCAGTTTCTTGGAGGTGACAGTTCGTGCTATTGGAGACAGCAGTCGTCCAGGCATTTTCGATGAGTCCAAGCAGAGGAAAAAAGGCGACGTAAATTACCCGAGGCAGCTTCGCTTGGAAGTTTTTCTTTTCGCCTTGGGAGAACAACCTTTTGCCAGAGCTGCATGAATACCACAGTTCACAGCCCACAGTTTTCCCAATGAGTTATTTCACAAGCCAGACATTCCTGAGGAACCTCAAGATCTGAGATGAAAGAATTGCCTTAGAACGTTTTGTGCAAGACTTTTGACTGAATGTGCGATACTGAGCATCGTAAGTTCCATACTTTTGTACAATTCCTCTTATAGTATGTTATAGAAAGAGTTTTAAAAATTTGGTTAATAGCAATAAGAAGTGTCATTAAGAGAATCGATTGGCATATTGGAAGTTGATATAAAAATTGTAAAGTTAACTTAACAGCGAGTTAGCTAACCTCTTTGCAAATAAACTAGAAGTTTAATAAGTTAAATTTTGTAAGTGGAGAGTAAATACGATTGTGAGTCAAAGACGTTAATTATTGTTAAAGTAAAAAGGTTCTAATTTATGCTGACTTTATGAATATGAAAGTAGTGAATATTAATATAAATTGAAAATGCAAAAAGTAATGAAAATATGGATACAGTTGGATGAGTGCTGCAAATTCTGACATATGGATATTTGAAAACGGTACCATTGAAGAAATCCATTTAAAATAAGTAACAATGGAACAACAAATAAGTTAAACAACAATTAATATTGATGACGAGAGAGAGAGAGAGAGTGAGACCAGAGATATTCCAGGGAAGTATTATGACGTCGCAGCGTGTTGTTACTCAACAGAGCGGTTCTGCCCATAAATAACTCCCACTTTCCTCTTGTGATCAGTTTTGGCATTTCTTCAGAAGTATAAAGCGGATGATGTAAAGGTCTTCATTCCTGCTGTGAACAGATTGTTCTCCTGATTAGAGATGCGAATCCCGAAGATTTTAAAATTGTGCCGTGAGCACAATTTCGTGGGAGGGAGGGAGGTTCCTGCTTATTCGGAGTACTGAAATATGAATTTTGGATGATACTTTCTAATTAATATTTAAAACAAACATTCTGAATTTTTCATTTCGTTTATTGTGGAATGGGTTTCTATGTCTGAAATAATAGAGCATACACTTGGAATGTGTACGAGAAAATCGCTCGCTAGATTTCTAATAAAGACAGAAACATGTTTATATTGCGGGAAGGATATTTAATTACATTGCATAAATTATTATAGTGCGCCGTATTTTTCAATTTGCATTCTCATGTATCCTAAAAAAAAAGCTGCACATGTAAAAGTAGTAGCATGCCGATTTCAAAGAGAGAGAGAGAGAGAGAGAGAGAGAGACAGAGAGAACATATCCAATTGAAAAATGTAAATTTCAAGTGTTTTGATGCAGGCAGACAAACTTCCAAATTCCAACTTCACTCCCTTACACAAAAACATAAAAAGAATGAAAAGATCTTGGCTTACATTGATATCCCTAATCAACAACACCTGAACAACCATTAATGTACTAAAATGACCGAACTTTTTCAAAATGACACAGAAGTTTCTGCCTACAACATAAACACATACTACTAATTTTCCACGAGATGGAAAATGACCCTAAAACATCCGATTTATGCTGTGAGTAATTTGTGTAACGCTGACAATGCCTGATATGTACTGATATCTATGATGAGGCCCTAAATTATTCCAAAAAGCAATTCACTCGGCATATAAGAGGCCAATTAGGTTGATTAAAGATGAACTCTCAACACTTCAGCTCTCTTTCATACACTCAGTTTCGGCTGCTAGCATTCTCTACAATATTTTCATGGTCGTGATCTATCTGGATGTGCATCAGCAATTGCTTTGTTTTACTTTATACCTCTTAAAACACGACTAACAAGCGATCAATATTCCATCACATGAAAGCCTTTTGTTACGACCTTCTACTTCTGCTTTTCTGTGAAGTAAAATTTAACGACTTCAAGTCCAATGTTATCATGTTTCACTTCTGCGTGGGATTATCAAAAAGGAATAATTTTAGCTGGTTAAAAGCTATTTAAAATTTAGTTCACAAACACACACAAAAGCAGTAGCTGTCTTCTTCAATGTTTTTCTTTCTGTGGCAACAATTTCGGTGCTGTATAATTTATATGAATTATATGAACCGAATTTTCGTGTAATTGTTGTAAAAGGTTAAGGTAGTCGTGTAGACATAATAGCTTGACCTTTGGGATGATAATTGATCATTATTATCCCATTACAATCCCCAAGATCTGTTAATCCATATGTAAACATATCAAAAGGAAGCTTTAAATATGTAATCCCCAAACCACAAAAATATTCCACTGAAGTATTATTTTGACAGTTTCAAATTCAGTCGGAGTTGTTCTTGAAGAAATATCTGATGATCGAACGATCTTTTATATTTTATACGTTTTTAAAATGACAGGTATTTGAATGAAACTGCAGAAATTTCGTATGTCGTTGTAGTTGGTAGTACCTCCAGTGAAAGTGGACAACCGGTTCGAAATTGCGGGATGTAAGAAAGGAAACTTGTGATAAGATTGTGATGTGAGTTACAAAGGGTGATAAAAAATGTCATCAAGGGAGAGTAGAGTGGATTATCAGAAATTCGGGTAGATAGTTGCACAGTTACTTTCAGTAAATACTTCGTTATCTAGTCCAAGTTGGTCAATAATGTACGAAAAGGGAAACCAGTTGGAATTGTGCATATTAAAGTAACCTAGGAAGCTTAATTGAGCTAGGGAGCGTCTCCTTTCTCAGTGGTCATCTGAGAAAGGAGACGCTCGGAATGAATTAAAAGCAAATATTGTAACCTATACAAAAATTTATTTCATTTTATATAATAATGTACTGCATATACAATTTGGTACATATTATTATTATTATTATACAGTACTGATTTCACATCCTGGCCTAACTATGTCAATTCCAGAACGCATGTGAACTTTCCTCAACATAATTAGTTTTATTGGCGCTGAGATCACAGAATTATCGCCGAATAGTAAGACCGCATTTGCAATGCTTCACTTCAACACGAATAAAAGCAATCAACAAGTGAAACAATTGCTTGAACCAAAAGTTAATATTGAAGAATTCTACAAAATACAAGACTTATTGTTAAATTGACCATATATTTTAATGCGTACTTCTGTTCGTACAAATTGCCTACCGGTTTCGTTAGTAACTCACTATTCATTATTCAACATTAGTACCTGTTAGGTAGCTAAGGTAACACGTTCGCGTGACATTTCTACTCAGCATCATGAACACGCGTTACATGCAACCGCGTAACATGATTTTTCGCGTACTGTAGTTCTGTTGAACTGAGGGAATTAATTAGATTTTTCCAAATATCATTCAGTATGGCCCCTTGATTTCTGTTTAGATTGCTGCCTGTACGTAGCACAACTACTGCTTCTTTAAATAATCGATGTCTGTAATCTTCCTCTACGTAGGGCATAGAGCTGTTATTCCAAGTGGTTCGAAGTTGAAAAGTGATATGCTAACCTGGAGGTGATCGTTCTGTTGCGATTAACATCGCCAACATGTTCTTTCTGTCTTATTTCCAGGCTTCTCGAAGTTTGTCCAATGTAGGAAAGACCGCACGTGCATGGAATATTATACACACCTGGATATTTATAAAATGGAACACTGTCCTTAGGAGATCTTAGAACCTGTCTGATGCTAGTAATTGGTTTAAATACAACCCTGATGTTATGGGTCTTTAACAATCTCACAATTTTTGTGGAAATTGAACTTATAAAGGGGATGACTGCTGTTGAAATTTGCTGGGAGACCGTTCTTTCTTGTTAGTTAACTTTGTATAGAAATTTGTCGATGATGTTTCGGGGATAACCATTTTGTGATAGTGTTGTAGCTATTTGAGACAGTTCTGTTTGAACTTCTTCCTCGTCAGAGATAAATTTTCTAGCTCGATTTCTCAACATGTGGATGATGCTATGTTTATGTGACCTATGATGGTTTGAAGAGTATTTGAGTAATTGAAGAATTCCATTTGAATATGCAACAATCCTGTAATAAATAAACTGAACAACCGTTAATTGCTACAAATTTGAATTGATCAACAAACATGATAGAGTAAAGCCACCAATAAATATTTAAACAATCTTTATAACCCTTTCATGATGTTTTTGTAGTACAGTGTCTTAAAATCTTGTTAGTTTCTATATCTGTTTCTACAGCATAGTTTCTGTGCTCTAGAAATCTACAGAAAAATCACTCACTATGCTTATAATCGGAATTATGCTTATGACATAAACTTCCTTATATTGCTCAGATTATATTTAATTACACTGCGTAATTTGTTATTATAATGCAGAGTGCACTTTAATAATATGAGAATACAATATTAAGAATGCCTGTTTAACTCTCTCTCTCTCTCCTCCCCCTTCAACAAGTCTGAAATTATTTCTAAAAGTTACAGCATGGTGATCTGAAATCCCTACAAGCATAGTCGGTTGGAAAAGCCGGTTGGTGGCGGCAAATTTCGAGAATTTTGATGCTTTGAGTAAGGCGTTAGACACACTTCCATAAATTCTGACGTCACCAACTTATGATAAAATTGCTCTGTAACGTCTGGACAAATGTTTATGTAATCCTGATCAAAGTTGTTATAAATGACACAGAAGATTCTGCATAACAACATTAAAAATTAGCGGTAATACGCGTTAGGCAGGCCAAATAAAACAGGCGGAATTATGGTATTTTTCAAGAAAAATACAGCGTGATGGAAAAACAAACTGGATTTCAACATGCGGAAACGATGATTTTGAAAATAGCGACTAACGTCAGACATAGTAGCCTCAAACACTCAATAAACATAATAGACCACATACTAATCCAGATATTTTCCTGTACGAATTACAAACATGGTTACGCGATCTTGAATGTTAACGTAAATACTATTCATTATTCTGCTTCAACCATTAACCCTGCGGAGGTGGCGGCTGATCCGACACATACAAACAAACCGTTTAATATACATATTCGTACACATATCCAGTTTATAGCTTGGAGATCATGAGTAGCTGCGTATCCATATACAGTATTACGAGTGATATTTCACACTGTATATGCGGTCAGTTTTGGTTTAACAAGTGTTATGGAAAGGTGTGTGATATATCATAGTAAATTGTATCTGAGAGATACCGAGACCTCCGATGTCAGTATAGTATTGATACACGCGACCTACCCTGCAATTTTTTCAACCGCGACCTCCGCAGGGTTAACACATAACTTGATACACTAAGTCAGTTCAAAATAAATCCCACCATAAACTCCCCAGGATGAGAAGAACTACTCAGGAATTCACTAATACAATCACGTTCTGATCGTATCGGTATACTCGCTCCTATTAACACATAATGAGATCCCTAATTACTAACAAAGTCACTGACCACTACTTTCTCGCAACTTGTCCCACAAAACTGCATTTTCTTCCCCGCAAACGATACAAAACTCCACCAGATAAACAACACTTGACTACCATAGCAGATAACTTTGCAAAAACACAAACTAGAGCAGACTACTTAATATAAAGTAATGCAATAGCGGTAGACAACAGCCCTAAATACCTTTTTACAGACATATATAGAAAGGTAACATAACAATTTCTTTTGAAAATTTATCTTCTGTTTGTAAATTGCAAAACATGCCAATTCTTCACGTGGGTATCCATATAAAGGAAGACCTCAGTATTGTACGCCCACAGATAATAGAACCAGGGCTGACAAATTGCCAAGAATAGTCACTTCATGCTGAGGGGGAGGGAGGGGGAAGAAATAAAGGATGTTCGAATTCGTCACCAACCCGCGAAATTTCGCGCTTTATACGTAAAATTTTCCAACTGTTGTACAAGCAAAATTGTTACCACTTTAAAAAACTACAATTGTCATAAAAAAGAAGTTAATTTTCCGACGTGCAATAATAAATAACTCATCCCACAAGACGGATTGATTACCCTATTATCGCATGCGATTGCAATTTAAGTCGTTCTGTTTTATTGTTTGTGATCTAGCTTATTTGTTAACTTGAAGTACATCTATTTTGTTTTATCTAAATTTATTTTTAGACTTTCGTATGAAACAATTTGTTTTATTTTGTCATATTCTGATTCATTAGGTCTTCTAATGCGTTCTTATTAACTTAATTGCAAATTCCATCAGTGACATCAGCATAGGACAGTATTTTGCCAAAAAGTTGCGGCCACAGAGATCATTGACGTGGGTTTAGCAAAAAAGGTCCTAACACTGAACTGTGACCTATGTCACATTTCATGTTTCGTATTGAACTGTTATGGTTGTAGAACTTAATGAACTATTTTCTGTTAAAGGAATACA